>NW_020665016.1:0-13840 GCF_002925995.2 Terrapene triunguis
CCGTCTTCCATGCCTTTTCAAAGATAATCACTAATGGCTCAGATATCTCCTCAGTAAGCTCCTTGAGTATTCTAGGATGCATTTCATCTGGTTAGTTGAAGACATCTAACTTGTCTAAGTAATTTTTAATTTGTTCTTTCCCTATTTTAGCCTCTTCTGATCCTACCTCATTTTCACTGGCATTCACTATGTTAGATGTCCAATCACCACCAACCTTCTTGGGGAAAACCGAAACAAAGAAGTCATTAAGCACCTCTGCCATTTCCACATTGTTATTGTTTTTCTCCCCTCATTGAGTAACGGGCCTACCCTGTCCTTAGTCTTCCTCTTGCTTCTAATGTATTTGTAGAATGATTTTTTGTTATGCTTTATGTCTCTAGTAGGTTTGATCTCGATTTCTGCCTTGGCCTTTCTAATTTTGTCCATACATACTTGTGTTATTTGTTTATATTCATCCTTTGTAATTTGACCTAATTTCCACTTTTTGTAGGACATTTTTTTAAAATTATTTTAGATCATTGAAGATCTCCTGGTTTAGCCAGGGTGGTCTTTTGCCATACTTCCTATCTTTCCTACACAGTGGGATAGTTTGCTCTTGTGCCCTTAAGAATGTCTCTTTGAAAAACTGCCAAGTGTCTTCAATTGTGTTTCCCCTTAGATTTGCTTCCCATGGGATCCTACCTACCAACTCCCTGAGTTAGCTAAAGTCTGCCTTCTTGAAACCCATTGTCATTATTTTGCTGTTCTCCCTCCTGTCATTCCTTAGAGTCATTAACTCTGTCATTCATGATCATTTCACCCAAGCTGCCTTCCACTTTCAAATTCTCAACCCGTTCCTCCCTATCTGTCAAAATCAAGTCTAGAACAGCCTCTCCCCTAGTAGCTTTCTCCACCTTCTGAAATAAAAAATTGTCACCAATACATTCCTAGAACTTACTGGATAATCTGCGCCCTGCTGTGTTATTTTCCCAACAGATGTCTGAATAGCTGAAGACCCCCATCACCACCAAGTCCTGTGCTTTGGATGATTTTGTTAGTTGTTTAAAGAACGCCTCATCCACCTCTTCTTCCTGGTTAGGTGGTTTCTGGTAGACCCCAACCATGACATCACCCTCGGTTTTTACCCCTTTTATCCTTACCCAGAGCCTTTCAACAAGCCTGTCTCCTATTTCCATCTCAACCTCAGTCCAAGTGTATACATTTTTAATATATAAGGCAACACCTCCTCCCTTTTTTCCCTGCCTGTCCTTCCTGAACAAGCTGTACCCTTCTATACCAATATTCCAGTCATGCGTATTATCCCATCAGCTCTCTGTGATGCCAACTGTGTCATACTTGTGTTTATTTACTAACATTTTGAGCTCATCCTGCTTCTTCCCCATACTTCTGACATTACTATACAGACATCTAAGATACTGATTTGATTCTTCCCCCAGTTCTGTCTCGTATCTCCTTTATCCCTGCTATAACAGCCCATGCTCCCGTCTGAATCTGAACCTTCTCCCAGCTCTCCATGTTCTTGACTTACCTGTGGGTTTTGGTCACCTGCCTCCTTCGAACCTAGTTTAAAGCCCTCCTCACTAGTTTAGCCAGTCTGTATCCAAATATGCTCTTCCCCTTCCTCGATAGGTGGACCCCATCTCTGCAATACCATCCTCGCAGCCAGGCATTCACCTCCAGGATGCATCTGTCTCTACCTCACAATATCATTAGTACCCATATGGATAAGTAGCATGGGGTAGTAGTCAGAGGGCCAGATGATCCTCGACAATTCCTCCGTAAGATCTCAGATACAGGCCCCTGGCAGGCAGCATACCTCTCGGGATGCCATGTTAGGGCGACAGATGGGTGCCTCTGTCCCCCTCAGAAGAGAGTCACCAACTACCACTACCCTACGTTTCCTCCTGGGAGTGGTGGCTGCGATTCTCCTAGCCTTGGGGGTACATGGTTTCTCCTCCTCCTCCTTTGGGGGTGATTCCTTGTCGCTCTTTGCCAGGGTAGCATATCGATTTTCCATCACCATGGTGGGTGGGTTGGGAGTAGGGGTGGAGCACTGCCTGCTGCCAGAAGTAACCAGCAGCCAGGGTCCTCCCTGTGACAGAGCCATATCCTCCTCCCCCGGTGGTGTGAGAGCAGTCGTCTGTAGCTGGATAGCTTCCTCAGCCTTGGATGTCTCCATATGAATACTCTTGAGGAATTCCTCGTGGGCACGGATGCTCCTCAGCCTAGCCACCTCTTCCTGTAGCTCACTCACCTGCTTCCTGAGAGATTCCACCATCAGGCACCTTTCACACTGGATGCTCCCCCCAGCCTGGGTTTCTGTGAGTGGGAAATGCAGGCCACAGTCTCTGCAAGTCCACACGAGGATCTGGGTAGAGGTATCCATGGTCAGGTTGTCTGTCTGGATACAGGCGCAGGTGGAGGAGACAGGAGCAGAGTTGGCACTGGCGATGCGGCCCTTCCTAACCATAGCAACTATATTGCAACTCCCTCCTACAACCTCCCTCTCAAAATCCCCTGTGCGCTAGCTCCCCTTGGTCGCTTAGCCTCCAGCTTTTAAGGCCTTCTCTCCTAGGTCAGCCCTACCCCCTCGTTAGTCACACAGGGGGAGGGTGATCACAAGGTTGATTGAGGCTGATCAAACATGATCAAGGATGATCCAGAGAATAAAGGCTCAAACAGGCCCCAGATACACACAATCCCACCTGACCCACTAACTGAAATAACTTAAATAACCTGAAAGAGAAAGAAACACACAAGCAGTCAGACAAACTCACTCACCCCAAGGTTAGTACTCGCACCTTGTTCATTCAGCTGAGGTATCTCCTTCTCCCCCCCTCAAACTGCCCTGTTTGCGGTCCCCTGTTTCCTAGCTGAGATAGTGGGTGAGGTAATATCGTTTATTGGACTAATTGTCTGTTAGTGGGAGAGACAAACTGCTCTGTGTAGCTTGAAAGCTTGTCTCTTTCACCAACAGAAGTTGATCCAAGAAACAATATTACTTCACCCACCTTGTCTCTCCAATGTCCTGGGACCAACACTGCTCCAACGACGCTGCGTACAACTATTGAAATGAAACATTTCACAGAATCCTCTAAATGTTGGGCTGGAAGGAAACTTGAGAAGTCATAAATCCAACCTCCTGCGCTGCAGCAGGACCAAGTAAACCTAGACTATCCCAGGTGAATGTTTGTCCATCCTGACCTTCAAAACCTTCAGTGATGGGGATTCCACAACTAGCCCTGGAAGCCGATTCTAGAGCTTAGCTCCTCTTAGAGTTAGACATTTTTTCCTTCTATTTAACCTTAATTTCGCTTGCTGCAGATTAAGCCCGTAACTTCTTGTCCTTCCTTCACTGGACATGGAGAACAATTGATCCCCATCTTCTTTAGCACAGCCCATAACATAGCTACAGCTTGTTATCTGTTTTGCAGATATTTCCAGCCCATTCCCTCCAGTCCTCTTTTCTGAAGATTAAACATGCCCAGTTTTTTTAAACCTTTCCTCTTAAGTCTGATTTTTCTAAACCTTTCATCATTTTTGTTGCTTTCCTCTGGACTCTTTCCAATTTGTCCACAACTCTCCTAAAGTGTGGCGTCTAGAACTGGAGCAGTACTCCATTTGAGGCCTCACCAGGGCCGAGCAGACCAAGACAATTACCTCCCATGTCTTACATACGACCCTCCTTTAATGATATTTGCCCACCCCACAATGATATATGGCTTTTTCTCAACTGCATCACACTCTTGATTCATCTTCAATGCGTGATCCACTACATCCCCCAGATCCTTTTCAGCAGTACTACCATCTAGCCAGTTATTCCCCATTCTGTAGTTGTGCATTTTATTTTTTTCCCTTCCTAATGACTATCTAAGGGTAGCACTTTGCACTTGTCTTTATCGAATTTCACCCTGTGGATTTCAGGGCAATTCTCCAATTTCTGAAGGTCCTTTTTAAATATAACTAAAATCAACCTACAATAAAGTTCTGTCTGCTTCCTCTTCAAATTTTTTGAGATTGGGACATTCCCTCAGGGTGTTTTGATTTTGACAAAACCAGATACTTCGATAAAAACAGCTCTGGTTGAAACTTTCCAGCCAGCCCTGTGAATAGCTTAGTCTTGTACATAGGAACATAAAAACAGCCATACTGGGCCAGACCAAAGGTCCATCTAGCCTAGTATCCTATCTTCCAACAGTGGCCAATGCCAGGTGCCCCAGAGGGAATGAACAGAACAGGTAATTATCAAGTGATTGCCCATTCCCAGCTTCTGGCAAACAGAGGCTAGGGACACCATCCCTGCCCATCCTGGCTAAAAGCCATTGATGGACCTATCCTCCAGGAACTTATCTAATTCTTTTCTGAACCCTGTTATAGTCTTTGTCTCCACGACATCCTTTGGCAAAGAATTCCAGTCAGAAGGGACCTTCTGTGATCATCTACCCTGACCTCCTGTAGGATAACGCAGACCAGAGAGTCCCACCCAATCATTCGTCCATTGAGCCCATATATTGTGGTTGAGGTAGAGCACAAAATACTCTTCCAAGCCCCAGTGAGAATTGAAATGCTAACACCTAGTCTATAAGAGCGAGGCTCTAACCTCTGAGCGATGGGGCCATTGTAGCTGGAAGAGTCTCCACCTGATAACATCGACTCACCGTAGACATTTAGGGTGATAGGATCACTCAGTTTGGACGGGATCTTCTGCCCAGGTGACCAGTACCTACAGTGGTAGGACCCGGAGTCATGCACATTTAGACTAGGCAGATTGTAGGTATTGGGAAGCTGACTTTGGGTCTCTGGAGAGTCCACTTCAGCTCCATCCCTTAGAAACTGGAATTGCATGGCCTGGTGCCCTTTGGATGTTAAGCATGTGAAGGTAACAGAATCGCCAACACGGTAGGTGGAATATTCTGGGCTCACAGTCAGCAATGGCTTCAGGGAAGTTTCATCTGGAAGCAAAAAGTGGTTTAATAATAATATTTCCTAGAGCTTTTCATCAGTCAATCTCCAAGCATGAGGTCTGTCTCATTATCCCCATTTTACAGATGGGGAAACTGAGGCACAGGGTGTGGAAATGACTTGTCCCGGGTCATGCAGCTGGCCAGGACAGCTCTAGACCACAATACCCACAAATTAGTAAAAGCTGCAGCAAGTAGAGTGTGATAGAGGTTAGATGCCCCCGCCCCCACCCCTACCACCATGCCATCCCAAACGTGCAGTCTATGGAGTCATCCCAGCCCACTTCCTAACCTTCCCAGGAACTGAACTTCTTCAACTGACCCCAGGGCACAGTCCCATAGCAACAGAGGGATTGCCACCTGGATCAGACTCCAGGTCGCCCAACGCAGTATCTCGTCTCAGTGCGGATGTTTCAGGAGAAGCTGCATGGGACCTTGAGGATGTGGAATAATCTCTCCTCCTGATCTCTAAGAGTTACTGATTGGCCTAAGTCCTGAAGCATGAAGTTTAATATCCCTTCCAGTGTTTTTTGTTAGCATTATTCTGGCTATTCTTGTTAAACATACAACCCCCTCTTTGCATCTTGCTAAACTTGTGTCCTCAGCCATGTCTTGTGGCAGTGAGTTCCAAAGCCCAATGATCTGTTGTGCGGAAAAAATATTTCTTTTGGCTGGTTTTGAATTTGCCGTTTTTCAATTTCACTCTTTTTATTGCATTATGAGTGGAGCTGTTTGAAAAATGGATTTTTTTTTGTTCAAAAAGTCAAAAAGAAAATGTTTTGAGTTGGACTGAACATTTCTGAAATATGTGGCACACCAAAGAGTAACAACAGCAAAAAATCATTTAGCCTTGAAGGAACCATTTAGTTTAGACAAAATCAAAATGTCTTGTTTTAACTTTGAGCATTTGAACACATTTCTGACATTAAAAAAAAATTAACATGGAAGGAAATATTGAAAGGAAACATTCTTTCATTTAGAAAATATCAAAACTCTCCATTTTGTTTCATTTCCCTAAATGAAAAATAGGATGAAATTCACACATAGTTGCAAAATGTTTTGACATCACCGAATCTGCATTTCTGGATGAAAAAATGTTGTATGTGGCAAATTTTTGCCCAGCCCGAGTGGTTATAGAATTGTAGGACTGGAAGGGACCTCAAAAGGTTTTCTAATCCAGTCCCCTGCACTCAAGATAGGACTAAATATCAGCTAGACTTATGAGATAGGCAGAACAGTAGCTCCCAGCTGAAGAGAAAATTCCAGTCTCCTTCTCTACAGTTTAATATGTCTCAATCTCAAACACACAGCTGCCTCCAAAGGCTTAGGAAAATAAGATCAGTGGAGCCTTGCGAGTGTACTGAGAAATGGCTGGAACAGGGAAAGTGCGAAAGCTGTGCGGTCGTGGTGAGTAATCTTTTAAGCCGTGAGCTCCCCCTGCGACTCCGTGGCCAAAAGGGCTAACGTGAACTTTGGAGGCATAAACGGGAATCTCGGATGGGACTAGAGAGGTTATTAGCCCCTGTAGTTGAGACCGGGGCGACCGCTGCCGGAATCCTGCATCCGGAATTCTGGTGTCCCCAATTCAGGAAGGATGGTGATAAATTGGAGAGGGGTCAGGGAAGAGCTACGAGAATGATTAAAGGATTAGAAGGAGAGACTCAATGAGCTCAATCTATTAGTTCCCCAAAGATCAGGATAACGGGTGAGGTGATTCCAGACATCAGTACCTACAGGGGGACCAAAAATGTGATAACGGACTGTTCACTCTAGAGGACTAAGGTCTAAGAAGATCTAATGACATTAATCCTGATAAACCCAGATGCTCTCGTAATCCACATAAAGGTCCCTCCTCGCTTTGAACCTTGTTAACTCTTGGCCTTTGCAACATCCTGTGGGCAGGAGATCCGCAGTCTAACCACAAGTTTTATGTGAGTGTGTTTACGGGGGGAAAGGCCCTGCCCCACTCCTGCGGCCCCAGTCTCTCAGGGCAGGGCAGGGCTAAGGAAGGAGTTCCTGTCTTGTGCATTGGACCAGATTTGTCATTACTCGTCCTGGCCATCACTAGGAAAAATGAGGAAGCTGAGTAGCGAGTGCAATGCACAAATGAGCTTCCCTCCATGACTGCAGACCGGGGGCGGGTGGGAGCGGAAGTCTATTCATAAACCACTTTAAACGTTTCCTCTGCAGCCGTGCTAGCAGCCCCTAAGGAACAGACTGTCTCCTTCTCAGGACAGGCGTCGGCTGGGTGAGCTGTCCGTATGCCATCCTGCTAACATCCAGAGAACCCCCAAAATTGAGCCATTACGTGACTCACTCTTCAGCCATTGAGCATGTTTGTGTGTGGGGAAATCACAGCTACTCATTGCATGGGTAGGTGGGTGGGTGTTCGGGGGCAAGACAGTTTTCCCAGCATGTGAGAATTTGTGACCCTTTGAAATTTTTGTCCAGTCCCAAATTGTGAAGAAATTTCTAAATCTCCCAAAGTGTGTGAATCTAAAATCTGAGCAACAATCCAGCTGGGGGTCAATTGAAATGATGGTTTTGAGAGGCCCGCATTTGGTTCTCCAACTCTTTTGTAGTGGAAATTTACTAACATTTCCAAAAAAAGTTCACCTCGGAAAAATGAAAGTTTCTGGTTCAACAATGCCAAAACTACTTTCACCCGAAACCTCAAAACTTGTTTAACTGTTTTTTCCCCACAAAACTCTTGCTGTCAACAAAGTGGCATTTCTCAATGAAAAAACAAAACAAAATGTCACTGGAGAATTCCTGACTTTATCTAATTGTGAGACCCTCCAACACATTTCCCCCAGTGGCCATCATGCAAGTCTAGACTGAAGCAGGTATAGGAGACGCACCAGACGGGTAAAAGGCAAATGAGACTGTGGAACTACGTGTGATATGACCCGAGACCCTTCAACTCATTTCCCTCAGAGGCCACTTCCTGAGCGTGGACAAAGTGGATAGTTGGCTTCCACAGGAGACACTTTGGAAGGGGAGTAGGCAAGTGATCCTGTGGGTTGAGGTAAAGGACTTAACAGGATTCAAAGAGGGCCGGGATGTTTATCTGACTGCCAAAGCTACCAGAATTTATGCCAATGTAAATGATGCCAGGGGTATGAAACCTCAAGCTTCAAGTTTTAACCCAATCTCTACCCACTAAGTATCAAGGTGAGAGATTCGAGTGAGGGTCAGATTACCCCATGCCTTTGGGCACTGGCTGCTGTCAGGGACAGGCTAGTGGAGTCAACAGACCTTGGTTCCTACGCTCCTATGGGGCCCCTTGAGCCATCCACAGAGGTGGCCATAGGCTCGGGGTAGAAAACCCTTCCTTCCCCTCCAGGAGAGAGCGTTACCTGTGGGGGACGCCGGCCGGGGGAGGATCTGGAGCCAGGCTGAAAGAGAGAAGAGAGGGGATGAGGGCTCCGGATGTGGGACCGAGGGATGCAATGTGCTCAGGACAGACAGGCGGGGTGAGGCCTGAGGGAGGTCACTTACCCAGCATGGGAAGAAGGAGAGTTAGCGCCATGCAGAGCTGGTGGCTCGGGGGCTGGAGCTGGGTTTTCCGTTCTGCCACCGGTGCCGTCTCCAAGCTGCAATCAGAGACTCGTCTCCTCTACACATCCCCTGTGGCAGGAAATGCAGATGCCAGGCCAAGCCGCCTGTTTCCCCTCGGAAATGTCAAAACACCAGGCAGGCCAGCTAGTGATGATGCACCATCTCCCACGAAGCCTTGCAGTGAAGCAATGGTCTCTTCTGGTCATAGAAGCTGGAACCAGCTTTGATCCCCCGCCCCCCCCAGCCCAGACCTGGTGCACCCTAATCTCCCCCCCCACACACACCAAATTCGGTCAGGGTCCATCAAGGTGGGGCTGGATTAGAAAAAGGAACAGATCCCATATCTTATTCCCTGAGTCAGTCCAGTCTCCCTGCCCCTGGGGCTGGATCAGAGCTAGTGCCCCTAGAGGGGAAAGCCCCCATGTCCCATTCCTCATCTCTTGAGCCAGCCAGTCCCCCACCCTGGGGTTGGATCAGAGCCGGCACCCCCTAGAGGGGAAAGGCCCTGTGCCCCATTCCCCACATCCCCACTCCCCCCAGTTAGAATCCCATTTTCCCATGCTCTAACCAGTAGAGCACACTCCCTTCTCAGAGCCATGGCAGTTTATTGATTTAAACACCTAACCCTTTGAAGCTTAAGTATAAATCAACCCTAGGACAGTATCGGCAGAGTTCAGATGCCTTCCAAAGCTGCTGGTTATTTTGTTAGGAGTTAGAGCTGTAATAGTCTTGTCTTTCACATAGACATGTTTCACCCTATTTGGACTGCTGCTTTGCTCCCGGGCTGAAAATGAGGTCATGTGGCAAGGAGTCCCACAGGCTAATGCTGCATTGTGGGGTGTTTTTTTTATGTGACTATTTCTGTGTGTTGGTGCAGACACAGCCGGAAGATGAGGATGGCAAGTGTCGAAGCGCCTGTCTGTGTGAGGAGAGGAAGGTTGTGTTTTTGTTTAAGGGATTGGAGCTGGGCTCTGGTGACCTGGGTTCATCTGCTGCTCTGCCATAGACTTCCAGTGTGACCTGGGGAAAAGCTTGTGTTGTCAAAGTGCCTAAATCCCCCTGCAATCCAGTGGGAGTTGGGTGCTTAGCTTCTTTATGCTCCTGTTACTCTCTGTGATTCAGTTTCCCCATTTGTCAACTGCGCTCTAGCTCACGAAAGAGAAGGTTAAGAGGGGAGGAACTTGATCCAAGTTTGTGAGTACCTAGATGGGGACCACATATGTGAGAATGGACTCTGCAATCTAGCTCAGAAAGGTCTGACATGAGGCAATGGCTGGAACTTGAATCTTGACAAATTTGGACCGGAAATAACGTGTAAATTTGTAAGACTGAGGGTAATTAATCAGTGGAACAATTTCCCCAGGAGCGTGGTGGGGTCTCTGTCACTATCTGTGTTTCAATGAAGACGGGATATTTTTCTACATGATCGACTCTAGGCTGAAGCAGGAATTCATTCAGGGCAGTCCTATGGCCCGTGTTATACAGGAAGCCGGACGGGATGGCCGCTGTGGTCTCTTCTGGACTCAGAAGCCATGAATTGATGGAAATACACATCATGTTGAGAAAGTCGCACATCCCTTGTCTGAGTGGGGATCTGTGAGCGCAAATCTCCTAAATATTAGGGAGTCATCCAGTATCTTCAGCGATGGAGGCCATATCAGGACCTGGGTGGAAAGCTCATGGAGTGGAGAACATTGGGTAGATATGATCAGCACTCGGCGCGATGGGCTTTCTAGTCTCGGTGATGAATGGGCCACGTTGCAAGACATTATGGGAAATGAGGTGACGGACCTGTGACTGTGGGCATCTCCCTTCAGTAGTTGCTGTGTGATTCTGAAGATGGTTCTGTGACCTTCTCAAGCGCCCTGGTGTGACCTCACCTCTCTACAGGCAGGGCTCCCTCCCCCTGCAATTCCTGGTGGTTTCAGGTCTCGTCTGAGCTCATATCCTGCAGCTCATGCTTTCCCAGGGGGAAGGAAACTCGGCGAACCTTCCCCATGATGTTGGAATGAGATCTCTGGCCCACACCAGGTGTAAATCACGTTGACAAAGTCGAAGCAATAGCCTACAAGATACTGTGTTTGTCACCCCCCCTTCACCTACAAGGGTGGCAGGGTGCCCCAAATGGAGGGCTCTGTCTGTCCTATCACATCTCCTCTTAGCACCATCGGCTCCAATCCCAACTCACATTGGCAGTAACCAAGAATCATTCCCCCACTTCCCCGGCTGCTCCTTGGGTGAACTGAATTTGCTGGCTCTTGGCCCAGTTCAATGGCTGCCCATATGGCACAAGTGCCTGGCACTCGCCAGCTGCCCTCCATGACTGCTGACTAGAGTGAGCAATGGACAATGTCCTTCTTAGAGGGAACACAAGGCCAGCAGGTCAGTGTTCCACCTAGCCCAGTATCCTGTCTTCCAACACTGGTCGTTCCCAGATGCTTCACAGGGAAGGGACAGAACAGGGCAATCATTGAGTGATCCATCCTTTGTTGTCCACTCCCAGCTTCGGCCAGTTGGAGGTTTAGAGGCATGGGGTTGCATCTCTGACCATCTTGGCCAATAGCCATTGATGGACCTACTCTCCATGAACTTCTCTATTTCTTTTTTGAACCCAGTTATATTTTTGGCCTTCACAATACTCCCGGGCATCACGTTCCACGGGTTATGTTCTTACCATATCCCTCCTAGAAGGGAGGTCCTTCCAGGGTAGGCAGGACTGTGTTTTTCGGTGGAGGCTAGATTCAGTGAATCATGGCCTTCCCCACCCCATGCCCCCATGGCCCCACCTGTGCTGGAGGTTCCCCATTTCTCAATCCCTGTAACTCCTTCCAGCCAACGGAAATTATCCCCCAAGTCCGATTTGGATGTAGACCGTGAAGCTGAAGATGCAAAGGAGGAGGATGCATCAGAAGCTTGGATGACCCCCAAGATCCCAGATGGGAGACATCATCTTGGGGGTCTTGTGGCTTTCACCTTCCTAGTGTCGGTCAATCATTCCTTCTGGGAGCTCTGGCTTCCAATGGACCCTGAGCGCTCATCGGGAAGTCAGAGAGGAGAGTATAAAGGGAAAGGAAGAGAAACACAGGGTGGAGATAGTGTTGACCTAAAGGGAAGGACAATGGGTTCGTCTATCCATGGTGGCACATCTTAGAGCCCAAGTCAACTGACTCAAGCTCATGGGGCTCGCACTACAGGGCTAGACATTCCCACCGGGGATCCAAAACCCGGCAAAGGGGGGTGGGTCTGCAAGCCCGACTGGGACCGTCTACACTGCTGTTTTTAGCCCTGTAGTGCAGACCCAGATCCAGGCTGTGAGACCTACTGCCATTGGCACTGTAGACGTACCCAGAGAGGTATTACCCCTCTCTCCCATCTTTCCCAACCCCTCTCTCCCATCTTTCCCAACCCCTCTCTCCCATCAGTCTCTTCTCCGCTCTCCTCTCTGTTCCCACCCCACTCTCCTGTCAGTCTCTGCTCCGCTCTGCCCCACTCTCCCATCTGTCCCCACCACACTCTCCCGTCTGTCCCTGCCCCACTCTCCCATCAGTCCACACCCCACTTATTAAATAATTATCATTCATAAGTGAATTTTAGGGAGATAGATGTTTTGAGAATCCCACTGGGCCCCTAAATAACTGGTATGAAATACTATGAAGCCCTGAATTCATATGCCAACCCATGGGCCATATTTAAACATAGAATCTACCCCTCTCCTCCCTATCTGTCTCCCATCACTCTAGTATGTGGGACCCACCCGACCTTTAATGAATTCATCCTCACAGCCCCCCCATGAGATTGGGCAGGGCTACTCCCCTCCATTTTTCAAGGGGCGGAAGTGAGGCACAAGATGTCTGTGGTAGAACAGGGAATTGAACTGGGCTCTCCCGACTCCTAGGTGAGCCTCCTAATGCCTGGTGCATTCTTCCCTGTCGTTAGTTAAAATACTAAAGATGTTCTCCCAGGCTCTGAGTGACCCACTCGCATTCACCACAGAATAAATGTCATTCAGTTAAATCCCAGCCCTGAGAAATCCTCAGTGCCGTGGGAGCTCAACTGGCCACTGCCCCCTTTCATCATCTGGGAAGCAGACCTTCAACTTTCTCCAAGACCCTCCCAGTCTTCTGCAGCATAGCCAAAAAGCCAGCAAATTCATGCAAATTCATGCAAATGCAGAGCAACGGGGAAAGCTAGAGTCTCAAGCAACTGTTCGGGGATCAGTCTCCAGTGCCCATCCCACACTGGAGACCCTGTTACGCTCACCAGCTTGGCACCCAGGGGCTATCACCTGAGCTGATTCCAGTCCATCAAGGACAGGACAGAAGTGGCATATGGATGGGCTGATGAGGAGCACTCATGGGGTTACCAGATCTCCAGTCTCGGTGTGGACAACTCAGGCTCAGACATCTGCACATACTTGGCACAGCTATATGGGGGGAAGCGCCCGTCCTTGAAGAATGCCTCTATCTCCCTATCTGTCTCTGGCATGTGAGTACTGTGATAAAGCAGCTCAAGGGTGGGAGAGGGTGACGGATGTAACAACATCCTGTACTTACCCTATGGTGTTCAGACAAACTTTATGCAATTTTGAGTGGCCCAGTCCCAGCTTCCGGCAGTCAGAGGCTTAGGGACACCAGAGCATGGGGTTGCATCACTGACCCTCATTGCTAATAGCCATTGATAGACCTATCTTCCATGAGAGTATCGCCTTCTTTTTTTGACCCCAGTTATATTTTGGGCCTTCACAACATCCCCCAGCAGTGAGTTCCACAGGTTGACTGTGCTTTGTGTGAAGAAGTACTTTGTTCTGTTTGTTTTAAACCCACTGCCTATTAATTTTTTCGGGTGGCCCCTAGTTCTTCTGTTATGCAAAGGGGTAAATAACACCTCTCTCTTCGCTTTCTCTACATCCATAGTTTTCAACCTGTGATCCGTGGACTCCTGGGGGTCTGCAGACTACGTCTGAGATTTCCAAAGGGCTCTGAACCTCCCTTTGGAATTTTTTAGGGGTCTGCAAATGAAAAACAGTTGAAAACCACTGATCTTCACCAGTCATGATTTTGTAGACCTCTAGCATATCCTCCCTTAGTCGTCTCTTTTCCAAGCTGGACTGTCCCAGTCTTTTTAATCTCTCCTCGTACGGAACTTGTCTGTAACTCCTCTAGGAGGGGGGATGGCAGGGTGACCAGATAGCAAGTGTGAAAAATTGGGACACTTATTTTTCGGAGCAGGTGTAGAGTTGCCTGGCTAAGACAAAACCCCTAATATCAGGACGTGTGCTCACACTAGGGGATGATAATGTAGTTGCTCCGGTTATCAGC
>NW_020665016.1:18840-21551 GCF_002925995.2 Terrapene triunguis
GTAGTTTGCCCACCTCTGCTCTAACTGGTTCTCAGCTACACCAGGCTCCTGCTGGGGGTGCGTCCAGGTGTGCGAGCCTTGAGAAAAAGACTAGCCCCCTTCTACCTCGCCTTTCACCAACCTGGAGCTGCCTGCTGAGAAGCAGCTGCCTCTGGGGTGGGGTGCAGCTGCTGTTTAGTAGCCACCCAGTGCCACCGGCCAGGGCTAGATTGCCTAGCACTGAAATGCAGCTGGCTCTGGAGCAGGGCATGGCACCTGTTAACAGCCCACATTTCCACACTCTTGCCCCAGCCTTAGGCAGGATCTGAGGTGCTGAGCCTGTGCCCTCCTCCCTGAAGCACAGCGCCCCCTAGCACAGCGCTGGGGCATTGCGGTCAGCACTGAGTCACAGGGGAGAGCGCCCCCTACTGAGACCCCCACCCTGCTCCTTGCAGCACTGTGCCCCCTATTGTATCAGTTTCACCCCCTTCACCACCCAGGGATGTCTCCCAGCCAAACGCTGACCCTGGCTGACTGGCTCCACTACAGCTGTGATCACAAGCAGGCTAGGATGGACACAGGCTAGTGACTAGCCCGGGGAGTTTGTCATTTATGGAATTCAAGGAAAATCCCAGGATGGGGACCCAGGGCAAAATAAAAATTCCAGTGTCTGATCACCTGCCCCGCCCCGTGCCTCAGTTTCCCCACCAGTCACATGAAGTTCATGAGTCCCGCCTCCCATGGGGGAGGTTGTGATGCTTTACTACTGGGGCTGAGCTGTTCTGTTCAGGTTCCCTCCCAGCTCCTGGACGGTGCAACCCTGTTATGCTAGAACCACTGGGTTCGCTCAGATCCTGCCATTGCAACCTTCCCGGCTTCTTCCCTCCAGAGATGGGAGTCGGTGGTTAATGGGAAAGCCGGGGGCGGGGGAGAAAAGGAGAGGAGGGAGAGAGAATAAGAGAGGGGAAAGAGCCCGGACTCCTGGGTTCTCAGAAGCCCCTAGAAAGGAACGTATTCTCTTGGTTACCTCAGGCAACTCCTTGCTCATTCTACCACAGACAGCATGTGCCGTTGTTTCAGGCCAGTTGCTCTGCTCGCCCGGGCTGCCTTCCTGTGGTTGACATGCTCCTCACATTAGCTGTAGCCTCTGTCAGGTTTGTCCTCTGTGGTCCCTGAGAACGGGAAGGAAGCCGGGTTGCTCATTGTGACTCAGCCAGAAACGGTTGCAAATACCTCCCCGCCCCAATCAAGGAACTTAAAATGCTCCATGCCGTGGAACCTGGTGGACCTATCAGCTCACCGGGCCCCAGGACAATGCTGACCTCCTGGACGTCTGACCCATCCGTGGGGGGACCTGAGTGTGATCTGGATTGGGCAGATGTGTTCAGCTTCAAAGCTGAGGCCCTCATCTGAGTCCGTTTCAGCTCTGATCCACCCCAGGGTGGGGGCTGGTTGGCTCAGGGGAATGGGACACAGGGCCCTTCCCCTCTAGGGGGAGCTGGCTCTGATCTGGCCCCCGGGTTGGGGGCTGGTTTGCTCAGGGGAATGGGACACAGGGCCTTTCCCCTCTAGGGGGTGCTGGCTCTGATCTGTCCCCAGTGTGGAGGACTGACTGGTTGTCTCGGTGTGGCAGGGAATGGTACACGAGCCTTTCCCCTCCAGGGGGTGCTGGCTCTGGTCAGGATGCTGGCTCTGATCTGGCCCCAGGGCAGGGGGCTGGCTGACTCGGGGGGCAGGTAATGGGAAATGGAGCCTTTCCCCTCTAGGAGACACCAGCTGCAATCCGTCCCTAAGGTGGGGATTGGCTGGCTCCGGGGAATGGGTCATGGGGGCTTTACCCTCTAGGGGGTGCTGGCTCTGGTCAGGGAGCTGGCTCTGACCTGGCCCCAGGGCAGGGGGACTGGCTGACTCAGTGAAGGAGGATGGTCGGCAAATCAAAAACTCATGTTTGCAGTGCGGGCCAAAGCTGGTTGGAAAATTTTCCTCCACACATGCTGGTTTTGTCGAAATTGAAATATTTAGAAAAAAGTATCAATTTTGGCAAAATGAAGCATGTTGATGATGATCCGTTTGGACCCTTTCAAAACCGATCGCTTTGATTTTTCATTTTGGAGCGACTTGTTGCAGCAGAAATGTTTCTATATGGAAAGGTTTTTAAAAGTCAAAATCAAAACAAAATCTTCTGGCCCTGTTCTGGCTGACAGTGTGACAGATTTTTGTTACCAATCTGCCTGAGGCGTCAGGTGATCAGGCTGAGGCCGCAGGATTGGTGGGGGAGGGGATGAAGGCGCATACCAAGTGTCTACGTTTTAAAGCTTTATTACTAAAAATAATAAAATAACAGTGGAGAGTGCAGGGTGTTCTCCACGTCACTCAGAGGAGGGAAGAAAGCGTTAGCCCTAACCCACTTTCATACTCACACACGCACGACCTGAGGCTGGCCAAGGCTGGGTGTAACGTAAGAAGAAGAGGGGGAGGGGCGGATGGGAGTTCTTGTCCTGGGCCCAGGTCGTCCAGGGTCCACTGTGATCTCCGAATTGCTCCAGCTCTCAGGAGGGTTTTTAACTCCACGGTTCCTTTGGGGGTGTTTCGTTCCACAACCTCTGTTCCTTTGTACCAGTCCAAACCGGCTTTCTGTGGTCTCCTCAACTTTACCAAAACACACCAGTTTCAGGGATGCAAAGCTCTGCTTCCCCCCCCCCCCCCCCCCCCCCCCCCCCCCCCCCCCCCCC
>NW_020665016.1:21651-26230 GCF_002925995.2 Terrapene triunguis
GGATGCAAAGCTCTGCTTCCCCCCTCTCCCCCCCCCCCCCCCCCCCCCCCGTCGTCTCACCTGTGTTTTCCATCTCTGCAGCCCTGGTTCAGTGTACTTTTTCTTTTCTCATGGCTGGCTGTGGCTCAGTGAGAGATAAATGCAGCTGCAGATTTCTCGTCTAGCGCCATGATCTTGGACTGGGGCCAGCGTAGCGTCTTATCGTCGGCCTGAGCTAGCTAGCTACAGTGTTGAGTTAACCCGTTCTCTGCTCTCTTCCTCCTTCCCCCTCTTGGCCTCTTGTACCCTGCAAAGGAATCTTCCATTCCACACTCACACCTTTGACCCTCCCCAAAATGCCCTGCAATGCCTGCAACAGCATTAGCAATATACAGTGCTGATCTGCCTCCCCCGGGGGGACCCCTTGAGGGAGGGGGCCATTGGGGTGTGACAACAGGAACGGCCATGCTGGGTCAAACCAAAGATCCATCTAGCCCAGTATCCTGTCTTCCGACAGTGGCCAATGCCAGGTGCTTCAGAGGGAATGAACAGAACAGGTAATCGTCAAGTGATGATGCCAGCTGAGATCTGAGTCCCTTTTTGGCTGAAAAATGTTCTGATTTTGTCAAAACACAACATTTCCCTCAACTCACTGGTCCGACGGCTACTGATATCCTGTGCCCAGCTCTGAGTGAGACGGGAGGTCGCAATAGATGGTCAGAACAGCCTCGAAATTTTGAATTATGGTCCCTATAGATTCACAGGAGGATGCTGACAAATTGAAGAGGGGACAGAGAAGAGCTACGAGAAAGATTCAAGGATTAGGAAACCTGCCTAAAGTCAGGTTGATCTGTTTAGCTTAACAAAGAGAAGGTTATGGGGTGACTTGATCACAATTTATAAGTGCCTATGGGGGGAAGAGAAATTGGATAATCGAGATGGGATGTTTCTCTGAAAGATCGGCTTTCGGAATTATGTGTCACAGCAGAGGTCAGGCTGGGTCCTTGCATGACCTTCTTGGGATCGCTGATGAGTTCTTATCAGAATCGTATTTCTCGGGCCATTTTGAAACTCTTGGTTTTCGTTTTGGAAGGGGAAGTAAAATTGAGATAGCCAAATCTACCACTGGTCAATATGCCTGGTTCCCATGCAGCTCTAGCAGAGACGTTGGCTTCACTGTGAGGTCAAAGGGAACAGCACAGCTACCTCTACTGCAGAAGGAGCCCTGTGACCCTGCACCAGAAGGGACCATCATGATCATCTAGTCCAGGGGTGGGCAAACTTTTTGGCCCGAGGGCCACGTTGGGGTTGCAGAACGGTATGGAGGGCCAGGTAGGGAAGGCTGTGCCACCCCAAACAGCCTGGCCCCTGCCCTTTATCTGCCCCCTCCCACTTACCGCCCCCTGACTGCCCCCCTCAGAGCCCCCAACCCATCCAATCCCCCCTGCTACTTCTCTCCTGACCGCCACCTCCCAGGACCCCCCCTGCCCCTCACCGCCTGCCCGGGACCCTGCCCCTTATCCAACCCCCGCCCCCTGCTCCCTGTCCCCTGACTGCCCCAACCCCTATCCACACCCCCACCGCCTGACAGGCCCCCTGGGACTCCCACGCCTATCCCACGCCCCCTGCTCCCTGTCCCCTGACCGCCCCCCCCAAACCTCCGCCCCATCCAACTGCTCCCTGCTCCTTATCCCGTAACCGCCCCCTGGGACTCCACCCCCTATCCAACTGCTCCCTATCCCCTGACTGCCCCCGAGGAGCTCTTGCCCTTTATCCAGTCTGACCGTTCCCCGCCCCTTACCATGCTGCTCAGAGCGGCAGGTCTGGCTTATTGGAAAGCCTGGGAGGTGGGCGGGCGCAAGCCGCACAGCCCGGCAGGAGCGGCGGGCCAGAGCACTCCCTGCATGGTGGCGTGGCTGCAGGGGAGGGGAGACATCAGGGGAGGTACCAGGGGCTAGCCTCCCCAGCCGGGAGCTCAGGGGCCGGGCAGGAAGGTCCCGCGGGCCAGATGTGGCCCGCAGGCCATAGTTTGCCCACCTCTGATCTAGTCTGAACTACTGCACCTCACAGACCGCAGAACCTAGCCCACCTGCTCCTGTAATAGCCCCCTAGCCTCTGGCTGAGTTACTGAAGTCCTCACATCTTGATTTAAAGGCTTCAAGTTCCAGAGAACCCACTATTTCCTCCCATACAAACCAGCAAGTGACCCCTGCCCCATGCTGAAGAGGAAAGCAAAAAACCCTCTCTGCCAATCTGACCAAGGGGAAAATTCCTTCCTGACCTCAAATCTGGTGATCAGTTAGACCCTGAGTGTGTGGGTGAGACCCACCAGCTAGCCACCTGGGAAAAAATTCACTGTAGTATCTCAGAGCCATCCCTATCTCTAGCCGTTGGAGATATTTGCTAATAGCAGTTGCAGATGGGCCATGTGCCATCGTAGGCAATGTCATCAGACCATCCCCTCCATACATTTATTAAGCTCAGTCTTGAAAAAAGTTAGGGTTTTTTTGCTCCCATTGCTTCCTTTGGAACTTCACTCCAATGTTAAATCTTAATTCAACCCTGTTCAATAAGGTTTGTCAGGGATCTTATAGGACACTGTGACAATTATGGCGATGGGAAGGCATGGGATCAGGCGAGGTATTTCTAGGAGAGATGTGGAAGCACTCATGCCATGGGACAAGGCACTGTTTGGACCACCTCCGGAATAGCTTGTCCAATTCTGGTCACCCAGGCTCAAGAAAGAGGAATTCCAACTGGAGCAGGTTCAAAGAAAGGCTGGTGGGATGTGCAGAAGATGGGAGAGGAAAGTGAAAAGCATCAAATGCAGGCTGAGACAGGACCTAGTTGCTCTCTAGAAATATTTTAGAGTGCTAAACCCCTGGGAGGAAGAAATACTCCTGGAGCTAAAGGAGGCACGAGAAAAAATGGGGAGAACAAATGGTCTCAAGAAGAAATCTGGCCAGGGGTCAGTTGAAGCTGGAGATGAGGAAAAGGTTTCTAACCATCAGAAGAGGGAGGCTTGGAACAACTTCCCAGAAGGAGCAGCAGGGGGCAAACAACCTGATTAGCATGAAGACTGAGCTTGATAAATTTGTGAATGTTATTAGAGAATAGGGGCTGCCCGGCCTCAAGGACTGGGGAGGTCCCTTTGTGTCCCACGTTCCTATCTCCATATCTCTCTTATTGACTCCTCTCTCTGGGCATTAACCCCTGTGTCTCTCTTCCAGGCCCACCACCATGCCCTATGCTCACTTGGGCCCCCTCCAAGGTGGCGTATCTCCCAGGGGAATCTCGTAACTTCACATGTTTGGCCCCTGGGCACCAGACACTGATCCGATTCCATTTCTTCAAAGGGAAGCTGGAAGTGGCCTCTCCAGAGGCCAAAGGTCAGCACACCCAGAGTTATCAGATCCCGGCCTTGCTGTGAAAGAGACTGGGTGATAGGGACGTCGCATCCCAGGAGAGTGGGCCTGCCTCTGTGTCCTTCATGGGTAAGTGTGTGCTACCGGAGTGAGCTTCCTATACCTCGAGCATGGTTTTAGGGAAGGATTGATGCAATCTAGCCCCCTCCCTAAGGACTCAGCTCCTGAAGTCATATGGTTAGAGTGGCATCTGCTCCGTCATTGAAAAACAAAGTTGGTCGCTAGCACTCTGGGCTGGGAGGAAAAAATTGATAATGTAATGGGATTTTCACTGATGCAGTGACTCTGCCTGAGTATGCAGAGAGCCTGATCCTGTTGCTGTGAGAGTGGGGAGCTGCCCTGAGTTTTAACCGACGCAGCAACATAAAGAAAATATTGTCAGAGAACTAGAGAAATCGACCTAAGGGCTGCTACGGGTGATTAGAATTGATCATGATTGAGGATTTTTCTTTAATAAAATCTACCCAGTTCTTCCATCTCCCCTCTGCTCCACCCTTATTTTCCAGCCTCATTGTTCCAACCCCAGATCTCCCAAGCCCGGACTATCCCATCTACATCATGGGAGAGACTGTCACCCTGAGGTGTTCAGCACCGCCGGGTGCTGCAGCCTCATGGATCCAATTTTCAAGGGACGGCCATGAAATGAACTCCTATCCAGCCAGTGGCACAGGAGAGCTACCACTGCTGTATATAAGCAGGGCAGATGCTGGCATCTACACCTGCTGCTACTGGAGAACTGAGTCCCGGCAACACACCCAATCCAATCAGAGCGATGCTGCCTGGGTATCTGTGGTGGGTGAGTCTCCGTGGGCCTCTTTAGGGTGTGTTGCCCTTGGGGAGAGGTAGATCTTGGAGGAGCTTCCCCCATCCCCATCATCCCCATCCCCAAAGCACTTGGAATCCTACCAGGATTGTCCTGGAGCCCAGGTGACAGAAAATGCCATTGGCAGACACCCATCCTCTGCTTCTCAAGCTCTAGCACCCACTGCGATATCTGGGTGGGCAGAGCACCAGGGAACCAACGGACCAGTGAGACAGGCGCTTTGGGATTGCAAGACAGCAACAGAGTAACACCCCACACAACTCAATCCCTATCTGATAGAATATAACCTCCCCTTCCCCACTCCTCACCCTCTGCTGCCCCCTAGTGCCCATTATGCAGTATAGCTGCCCCT
>NW_020665016.1:26240-29950 GCF_002925995.2 Terrapene triunguis
CACCCTCTGCTGCCCCCTAGTGCCCATTATGCAGTATAGCTGCCCCTTTCCCATGCCTCACCCTCTGCTGCCCCTAGTGACTATGATACAGTATAGCCAACCCTTCCCCATCCCCACCCTCTGCTGCCCCTAGTGCCCATTATACAGTTAAGCCGCCCCTTCCCCGCCCCCACCCTCTGCTGCACCTAGTGCCAGGGCCGGCTCTAGGCACCAGCCCTCCAAGCACGTGCTTGGGGCGGCACTTTCTAAGAGGCGGCACTCTGGCCCCCCTTTTTTATTTTTATTTTTTATTTTTTTGCTTGGGGCAGCATTGCCGGGAGCCGGCCCTGCCCCAGCCACTCGCCCTGCCAGCGCGAGCTGGGATCCGCGCCCCCTGCCCAGCCTGGCGGCGCCCTGTACAGCGCTGCCCTGGGGAGACTCGATGCGGCAGCAGGACCCCATCTCCCTCCCTGCATCCCGGGCGCCGCTTCCCTTCCCCCCCACACACTCCAGGAGCCCCTCTCGCGGCCGCTGCAGCCCAGGCTAGAGGGGCTCCCGGAGTGTGTGAGGAGCGCGGAGGGAGAGAAGCGGCGCCCCCTGGAGCCGAGCCCGGGCTGCGGTGGCGGCGAGAGGGGCTCCCAGAGTCAGGGCCGCCCGGAGGGGGCAAGTGGGGCAATTTGCCCCAGGCCCCGGGCCCCGCAGGGGCCCCCATGAGTATGTCCAAGGCTCCCCACGCCTCCGTCTTCCCCCATCCCCCGGCATCTCAGCCGGTAAGGGGACGGGGCTGCAAGCTGCAACCGAGCGGCGGGAACTCAGGCCCCGCTGGAGACACCAGGCAGCTGCAGCGATGTTTGGGAGAGGGGTAAGCGGCATGGTAAGGGGCCGGGGCACCCCCGACCCCATCCCCCACAGCCCTGACCCCCAGCTCTGAGCCCCTCTAAGCCGGGCACCCCCCGACCCCATCCCCCACAACCCTGACCCCCAGTGCCGAGCCCAGCCCCTCTGAGCCGGACACCCCCCGACCCCATCTCCCCACAGCCCTGAGCCCAGCCTCTGTGAGCCGGGTACCCCCCAACCCAGAGCCCAGCTCCCCACCCAGCCCTGGGCAACAACAGCACCACCCCCAGGCAGCGACAGCCCATTGGCACCAACCATCACCATCACCCAGCGACAGCCCATTATGTAATTGCAAATGTATACATACCATTAAAGCATTTAATGTATTTAGTGTATTTTCAAATTATTACAAATTAATTTTTGAATGTATTTCACTGGTTATTTTTTACATTTCCAAATACATGTTACTAGAGTATTGCAACTTTTTTTTATGGAAGGGGCCCCCGAAATTGCTTTGCCCCAGGCCCCCTGAATTCTCTGGGCAGCCCTGCCCAGAGTGTGTGAGGAGCCGGGGAGGGAGGGAAGTGGGGTCCCCTGGAGCCAAGCCCGGGCTGCGGCGGCGGCGAGAGGGGCTCACGGAGTGTGTGAAGAGGTGAGCGGCTGGCTGGGCTCGTCGGTGCTCAGCAGGTAGCCCCAGCCAGAGATCCTCGCCTTCCCACCCGCTGGGGCTGGGCCAGGGTGCGGTGAGGCTGAAGAGCAGCAGGTCCGGGGGGCTCTCCAGGTCCTCGGCTGCCAGCATGTTGGGGGTAAGGGCGGTGAGCACAAACTGATCCACCTTGGCCACCAGCAGCGCCGCGAAGCCCAGGGAGGGGGCCGTGTTCTCTGCGCCGCCCCGCAGCCGCACCGCCACCTGGAAGTACTCCCACTCTGCGCCGCCCAGCAGCTCCACCCGCATGGGGACAGAGTCACGGCTGGGCCAGGGCTTGGCCGCCGTGTGCTGGTAGCGGATTCCACGTTTGGGGGGGAGCCCAGTGCTGGGGTGGCAGGGGGTGCGGGTGGGGGGGGGCACTGGTGGGCTGGGGGGGGGGGGGGCAGCCAAAAATTTTTTTGCTTGGGGCGGCAAAAAACCTAGAGCCGGCCCTGCCTAGTGCCCATTATACAGTATAGCCAACCCTTCCCCATCCCCACCCTCTGCTGCCCCTAGTGCCCATTATACAGTATAGCCGCCCCTTCCCCACCCTCTGCTGCCCCTAGTGCCCATTATACAGTATAGCCGCCTCTTCCCCGCCCCCACCCTCTGCTGCCCCCTAGTGCCCATTATACAGTAAAGCCGCCCCTTCCCCGCCCCCACCCTCTGCTGCCCCTAGTGCCCATCATATAGTATAACCACCCCTTCCCCACCCCCACCCTCTGCTGCCCCTAGTGCCTATGATACAGTATAACTGCCCCTTCCCCACCCCCACCCTCTGCTGCCCCTAGTGCCCATCATACAGTATAACCGCCCCTTTCCCACGCCTCACCCTCTGCTGCCCCTAGTGCCCATTATACAGTATAGCCACCCCTTCCCCACCCCCACCCTCTGCTGCCCCTTGTGCCCATTATACAGTATAGCCGCCCCTTCCCCACCCCCACCCTCTGCTGCCCCTTGTGCCCATTATACACTATAGGCGCCACTTTCCCACGCCTCACCCTCTGCTGCCCCTAGTGCCCATCATACAGTATAACCGCCCCTTCCCCGCCCCCACCCTCTGCTGCCCCCAGTGCCCATTATACAGTACAGCCGCCCCTTCCCCACCCTCTGCTGTCCCTAGTGCCCATTATACACTATAGGCGCCACTTCCCCACCCCTCACCCTCTGCTGCCCCTAGTTCCCATTGTTAGAGGGTTTTCCCTTCACCCTCCCACTTCCCTGGTTCTTGTCACGCACACAGCAAGCAGCAAAAGACCAGAAGTCCGAAGCGCAGACACTGCGATGTTTACTGGGGTTAGTTTCCAAATAAGCATATTCTGAAGCCCTTCACACCAGTCGGGCTTATCTCTATACGCCAATAGAGTCTGTTCCCCAGTGTTCCCTTCCCAGCTCTGACACTGCCCGCAGAGCGTTTACTCCGCATCCCCCTTCCCGGCTCTGACACCCCCCACAGAGCATTGCCTGTGTCCCTGTTCCCGCTCCCTATTCCCTGTTCCCATTCTCTCCCCTTAGCCAACATGATTCCAATTTCCCTTCCCCCCAATTCCTGTTTGACCCCAGTGTATATAGTAATATTCTCAGCTATACCTTAACCAATTATTTTACTGAAATTTAACTAACCAATCCTAACATATTGTAACATAATTCTCTAACCAATTATATCCCACTACCCTAATTAACTTACACCTAGCAAAATTAATTAGACAGCAGACAGAAACAATTACAGAACCAGACAGATTAAGAATAGAAAAGTGGGGGCCATAAAGATAAAACATACAGAAACGAGGGTTTCACAACCACAACCACTGATAAGCGATTTCTTGCCAGACCGGATGCTATCAAACTAAGTTCTCTTTAACCATCTTAAGATCTGTTTATCTGGTGGTGATGGGCACTATCAGGACAGGATTGTCTTCCTAACAGCCCAGTCCCACCTTATTTCAGTGTGACGGGTTTCGAATGTGAGGATGTGACCGTTCGCTTCCTGGCTTATGGCTGCCCCTGCTGTTTAGCCAAAGGCCTTAGCCTAAGAACAAGGCCTCAGACTATCCTAGTGAGAGAAGGCCCATGCACAGGTGGACTGTGATTTTGATTCTTTGTTTTATACCCTTGTAACTAGGGTTACCATACGTCCGGTTTTTCCCGGACATGTCCGGCTTTTCGGCAATCAAACCCCCGTCCGGGGGGAATTGCCAAAAAGCCG
>NW_020665016.1:30350-55174 GCF_002925995.2 Terrapene triunguis
GGGGCTGCCCGGCAAACCGTGAAGCCGGTAGCGCTCGGGCAGCCCTTTTCGCATGGCTGGGAGGGAGGAGGGGGAGTTAGGGCGGGGACTTTGGGGAAGGGGCGGGGAAGGGGTGGAGTTGGGGCGGGGCTGGGGGTGGAGAAAGGAGTGGGGCCAGGGCCCATGGAGTGTCCTCTTTTTTTATTTTTTAAATATGGTAACCCTACTTGTAACTAGCTAAGTGATAAAAAATACACCTAAGTTCTTAAAGTATAAGCTTTACAGGCAGGCCTGCATATCTACATTCCAACACCCATTATACAGTATAGCCGCCCCTTCCCCACTCCCACCCTCTGCTGCTCCCCTCAGACCGCCCCCCACAGGTGCTGAGCGTGGTTGCCCTGTCCAGAGTGGTGAGTGAAGGGATCCCCCTGCTCATTACCTGCACAGCCCCTGAGGACACCGGTGATCAGAGGTTTCACTTCTACAAGGACAGAGCCAAGCTCGTCCCTAGGAATGCACAGTCTGAGAACAACACCATGGAGCCCAGCATCATCAGCTCTACGAATGTCTCTCTGCTCAGCATCCTGCGGGCCGGTCCCAGCAACACTGGGGAATTCACCTGCAGGTAAGAGGAGAACATGGGTGGGAGGTGGATCCCATCCCCCAGGGCTGGGAATGTCACTGGGGATGTCACAGGTAATACCATATCGTTGTAGCCATGTTGGTCCCTGGATATTAGAGAGACAAGGCGGTTGAGGTGATATCATATACTGGACCCACGTCTGATGGTGGAGGTTCAAATTTTCATGCTTACGCTGAGCTCTTCTTCAAGGCCAAGAAAGGGGCTGAGCATGTCACAGCTAAATACAAGGTTGACCAACTCATTTAGCAGCGTAAGTAGTTAGCTCATATCGTAAGGGACCATCACGGTGAAGTGCTACCACCAACACAACAGGTGAGGTCCCCCGAGAATTGCAGGGTGCAATTTTCAGAGCCAGCCACAAAATCTGCCCCATCCCCCCAATTCCTGGTGATATGTCCAGACATTGGGCATCAAAATCCAATAGGGGTTTGGGGAAACCCAGCTTTAAAATCCCCCCAAATTCTCCCTTTCCCTTGTGCTCGGCTACAAAAGAGAAGCAGTGATACACAGACGCTGAGTAGGGCTCGTTCCCTCCAGCAGGGGGCAGCAGGGACACTCACGCACATACAGAGCCAGTCTCATTCCCCAGCTAGTTCATTACTGTTAAATTAGAAGAAAGGAAGAAAAGGACTAAAGAAGGAAGGGAGGAGAGATGAAAAAAGGAAGGAAGGAAAAAGGAGAGGAAAGAGGAAGAAAGAAGGAAAAAGAGGAAGAAAAGGAGAGGGGAAAACAAGGGAAGAAAGTAAAGGAGAAGAATGATTGATGAGAAAGGGGGAAGGAAAGAAGAAATGGAGAGGAAGAAGAAAAGAACGAAAGGGGGAAAGAAGAGAGAAAGGAAGAACAGAAGAGGGGGAGGGAAAGAAAGAAAAGTGTCCATCTTGGTTCCTCAGCTCTGATGCAAATACAGTCCCGGACAGCTGGATACATGTGATTTTTTTATTTATTTGTATTATTGTAGTGCCTAGGAGCTGTGGTCCTGAACCGGCCTCCCGGTGTGCCAGGTGCTGTACGAACAGAACCAATTCCCTCTGTTCTCACTAGCAATTAAATCTCCCTCCCCCCACTCCTTTGCCTCAGTCTCCTTTTCTGAGCAGTTTTCCTTTGGCCCTTGGGTGCCTAAACCCCTTCAGCTGCTTTACAAGGCCACGGATGGAAGTCTGAACCCAACACCCACCCCAAGGGATTCCAACCCACATCCCTAGCTCCTGCTGGAGTGCCCTAGGTGCTCCTTCATCCCCCCTTCTCTTGATTCATCTTCAGCTGTGAGTGGTGTCCCAAAATCCCCCCCCCCTCCACTCCCATTCCCACCCCCAGTGCTTCTCTTCTCCAGCTTCTGCCCCAGGCTAGCGGGCCTCACCTGCACAGCCAGTGGACTCACGCCGCTGGTTTCTTCCATGACTCAGACAGGTGTTGGTGTCTGGTTTGACAACAAACCACAAGGGATGCTGGGTTGAGTGGGAAACCGCAGGGAGCCAACCACAGATGTTAGATTTCAGTTCCTCTACACATTAGGTGTCTCTAGGCTGGGAGACTCACGGTGATGCCCTTAGAGTTTGTCCCAGTGTCTAAATAACATGCCCTGCGTTTGTCTAGTAGGTGGCAGCAAACATGAAGGCACACAGCAGGGCTCAGCCCCTCCAGCAGGGGGCAACAGAGGGCATCAGGGACACACTCACACACACACACACACAGAGCAGGGCTCATCTCCTCCAGCAGGGGGAAGCAGGGACACACACACACACACACACAAAGCAGGTCCTCTGCCTTCCAGCAGAGGGCAGCAGGGAAACACACACACACACACACCCAGAAGGAGCAGGATCCATCCCCCCACCAGGGGGCAGCAGGGAGGAACACACACACACACACACACACACACACACAGAGAGAGAGAGAGAGTGGGTCCCAGCCCCTCCAGCAGCTGCACAATAATTTTGCTGATTTTCCTCAACTTCATGACAGGCCCAACACCAGAGCCAGTTCCGCTGAACAAAGCCAACCCTGCTCTCATCTCTGGCCACTTGCGCTGCAGCTGGTTCCCTGTTCCTGGTCTCAGCACAATCTGGGGCACTTCTCTTTTCTGGGGGGGACTTCTCTTTTCTGGTTCCGTTTGTTTTTCTTTAGAAAAAGAAACTCTCAGGCAACGCAACTCCCTTGGTCATCAACTGCCAGAAAATGAAATAAAATAACCCCATCCCCCACCCCCGTGTGATCACAGGGGTGAGGACTGGACCGTCAGGAAGCAGGGACATGGAGACTGAAAACCTCCTGTTTGCAGGCATCGTCCTTGTTCCAGTGGCGCCGGTGTGCCCCAGATCAGAGCGGGGCCTTGCTGTGCTAGCGCCATCTATTCACCTCCAGCGAGACAGCCCCTGCCCCAAAGCCCTGGCAGTTTAAAGACACAACAGAGGTGACGGCTGGGAGGGAAAACTGAGGCACGGGGAGGGTTATGTGCTGAAGGTTCCCCGGCAGAGCTGAGGATATAATCTGTGAATTGCTTACTGTGCACGCGCTGGTCAGGGTTTGTTCCCTCCAGCAGGGGGCGGCAGGGATGGACACACACACACATACACAGAGAACAGGGCTCATCCCCTCCAGCAGGGGTCAGCAATCGCACAGACCTTTTCAGGACAGTTTTCTCCCTTTGCTTGACTTCTGAATTACAGCAACCAGGTGAGTGCTGTAATAGCTTACATTGGACCAACCCTTGTTAGTAATAAAAGCTATCACCACCCCCCACCATGTATCTCTAATATCCTGGGCCCAACATAAGAACATAAGAATGGCCAGACTGGGTCAGATCACAGGTCCATCTAGCCCAGTATTCTGTCTTCAGACAGTGGCCAAAGCCAGGTGCCCCAGTGGGAACGAACAGAACAGGGAATCATCAAGTGATCCATCCCCTGTTGCCCATTCCCAGCTTCTAGCTAACAGAGACTAGGGACAACATCTCTGCCCATCCTGGCTAATAGCCATTGATGGACCTATCCTCCATGAACGCATCTAGCTACAGCAACACTTCTTAATTACATGCTTTCCCTGCGTCTTCCTCGTCCCCTGCCTCTGGTGCAAATAATAAACTGGACTGCAACTTTCAGCAATCCCCCCATCTCGTTTTTGCATTTAAAATTTGTTTTGAAGGAAATTCCAAAGTGATTTTTTATTCTCCCCAAATTCTCAGTTTGTCAAAAAACTTCATTATTTGGCTCAAGTGAAAATGAATCTCCCCCTTCCCTGATTTTGTCAGAGCTGACGCCAAATGGAAAAATCCATCTTTTACCCAGCTCTGCTCCGGACTCCCTCTCTGAGATTGTGGCTAGGTGCTCTCTCTCTCTCTCTCTCTCATGGGTGATGCTCCATGGTGACGAGCGTCATATGTAAGGCACAAGAGGTAATAATCATGTTCGACAATCCCAGAGGGTTCTGGAACGATAGAGTCTATAAAATCATGACTGGTGTGGAGAAAGTAAATAAGGAAGTGTTATATACTTCTTCTCATAACGCAAGAACTAGGGGTCACCACATGAAATTAATAGGCAGCAGGTTTCAAACAAACAAAAGGAAGTATCTCTTCACACAATGCACAGTCAGTGGAATTCTTTGCCCGGAGGATGTTATGAAAGCCAAGACTATAACAGGGTTAAAAAAGGAACTAGTTAAGTTCCTGGAGGATAGGTCCATCAATGGCTATTAGCCAGCATGAACTGGGATGGTGTCCCTAACCTCTATTTGTCAGAAGCTGGGAATGGGAGACAGGGGTTGGATCACTTGATGATTGTCTGTTCTGTTCATTCCCTCTGGGGCACCTGGCATTGGCCACCGTAGGAAGACAGGATACTGGACTAGATGGACCTTTGGTCTGACCCAATATGGCCATTCTTATGTTCTTATGTCGGCAACCCTACGTGATAACAGTCTTCAAATATGTTATAAAGAGGTGTTAGTACCTGTTAGTAAATAGTAATACTTTTAGTTCTTTCTGTATATTTATATATATTAACTATTCATTAGAATCTTTATCTTCAAAAAAGAGTATGTCTAAATTCTAATGCCCAGAACGTTGGTCCTTGACTGATAAGTAACCCTAGTCAGGAATTTATTCAATATGCTGTATTTAATAACTCTGGGGAGCCTTCATTTCTATACAACTCCAGATATTCTTGGAAACCAGCTCCTTAACATATATATAAAATGCTGACATAAGCATATGAATACTTGGGAATCTAATAAGCAATGTTTGTTATAGCAGATATTTTCTGTTGGGGAAATCAACATTGAAGAGTGATTGTGGGGTAAGAAAGACCCCCTGAGAGATATTGACTTGAAGAATTGTTAGTCCTCCCAGCTGTCAATAATCAGTCCTTCACACATGAGTCAGGTAAACTGAGAATGTATAGAATGTATAAGTTATCTGTGTCCACTCAAGGCAGGACAAGAAGTAATGGGCTTAATCTGCAGCAAGGGAGATTGAGGTTAGACATTAGGAAGAACTTTCTAACTTGAAGGGGAGTGGATCTCCCGAATCGGCTTCCAAGGGAGGTTGTGGAAGACCCATCATTGGGTGCATGCTTGGCCTGCTAGCCCACTCTGAAGCCTGAATGTGCTATCTTCACTTCTGTTGTTACTCATGCTAGCTGGATTCAAATTAGCTTGGAGAGACTAGCCAATGCACAGCTTTTGCTGTGTAGACATATCTTTAAACCTGACGATGACAGAGGCTGGTAGCACCTTGTCTGCATCAGGACTCCCAGCTACAATGGTGGTAGCTCTGGTGGGGAACTTCTTATACAGTTCCTTACTATGAACATAGCCATTTTAGCCCTGGGTGAATTTCCTAGTGCCAGTAATGTCAGACTTAATATCTGGGCATCAGTTTCTTCTTCTGGAAAGAGGGAAAGCATTGCCTAAATCAAGTGTCACCTCAACCCATCCACAGTTACATTTGCCATACAGAGTCCCCTTTAATCCAGGCCATGGGGTTCTCGGTGAGTTCTGACGAGGACCTCAGGAAGGAGACTGGGGAGGGGTCCCCCACAGCCTGAAGGGACTGGGTTGGGATTGAAGATGCTGGTCCTGTGTTCATTAGGATGGATAGGTGCCAATGAAAATTGTTGTTTCCCAGATGCCCCCGCAGCCCCATCCCTGTCCTTGAATCCCCAGCACTGGGTGTACCATACTGGTTGTTATCAGCATGAGAGGTGAGCCCTGCCTGTCTGTAATACCCCTGAGGAGATAGCGTAGTACTTCTGCACCTTTTATCCAGCATACCAATTTTGACAGGTTTCCATGTCCCCTTTTTGATTTTTGTTCCACCTTCCAGTCTCATTTACGGACGTGTGCACTTTTGCCATGTTGGGCATTTAGGAGAAAAGATTCATGTTTTAATTTTTCTTTCTGTTGGGAATTAGGAAGTGTGTGTGTTTTCACGTGTTCAGGTTAGAAGATTTTTGAACAAAACCAGGTGTTTACACATTTTAAATAACAGCCAGTAAAGGGAGGTTGAGCGCCTTTTAAATCCTTTACGAAAGAAAGTGGATTCTCACCTAGTGATCAAGAAAGGAAAAAGGTCAGAGAAAAAGTCTGAAAACTGCAGGAAAGGAAAATGTCAAGGAAAGAGTTTTAAAACTGCAAAAGAGGGAAAGGACAGAACAATTTAAACCTGCAGGAAAGGAAAAAAAGGAAGAGAGTGAGTTTTAAATCAACCAGAAAGGAAAAGTTTTAGAACATGAGGAAAGCCCTCCGGCCTGTCACAGAAAGAGAGAGAAAATCAAGTGAGAGAAAACATTTAGAGCAGCAAGAAAGCTTCCCCCCCCCACCCCAAGCCTGTTACAGGGTAAATAAATGGCAGAGAGAAAAAAGCACTGCACCCCAAGGGCGGTCCCCATCCCCACACAAATGCCAGCAATTCGAGGAGCTGGCAGCCTCGGGGAACCACTGCCGCATGGCTGAGCCCAGCAGAATAGGTTTTCTAAAGCCGTTGCCGGTTATGCCCGGACGCCAGATCACTTAGGGATGCTAAGCCGCTGGGAGCTCAGCAATTCTCAGCAAGCATTGCGCCCTCCTGCCCTGTCCCCTGCATTCAGAGCCGACGAGAGGGGGGGGAAGCCGGTACAAATTACCGGGGCCCGGCAGTCCGGAAGGGGGCCCAGGGCCCAGCGGTCCGGAAGGGGGCCCGGGGTCCGGCTTCCCCACCTTCTCGTCCGCCCTGTTTAGCTGGTCTGCCCTTGCTGGGAGGCCCGAAAAAAAATTTCACTGGGGCCTGAACCCACTCTCGGCGGCCCTGCCTGCATTTGAACCAAAACGTCAAACCTCGGGAATATTTTCTTCAAAATAAAAACCGCAAGGGCTATTTGGTAGAAACAGTGCTCTTGAATCACTCGCTGATTGCCTGTTCTGCTCATTCCCTCTGAAGCACCTGGCATTGGCCACTGTCAGACGACAGGATACTGGGCTAGATGGACCATTGCTCTGACCCAGTAGGGCCATTCTTACGAAAGTTTTGCCCAGGATGCAAAAGCAACCCAAACTGCTTGAAAGACTAAAAGAGCTGATCACCCTTTGTACCACAGAGAAGAGCCTGACTTACTTTTCAAAAGCTGTTAAACCAAGGAAAGTTTCCACAGACGTTTAAAACAAAGACTGTTTGTAGCCGTCACCCACGTTTTCGAAGGGGGAAAATAACCAAAATCCGTGTTCTAGGGCAGCGGTTTTCAACCTGGGGTCCACGGACCCCTGGGGGTCTGCAGACTATGTCTAAAATTTCCAAAGTTTACCATGTAATACAGGGCCTGGGGATAAACATGCTGTCTAGGCTTGTAGGGGAATATCGATCCTTTTTTTTTTGTAGGTGGCTATTCTTTTAGTTGTCCCACAGGTGCTGACTTTTGTTTTTTTCTGGTGGGAGCTCCTCTCCGCCCCCTCCCCCCATGTGAGTGGCAGGCGGGCCATGGAGGGAAGAGGCAGAGTGGGGGCGGGGCCTTGGGGCAGAGCGGGGGCGAGACCTCAAGGGGAAGAGGCTAAGTGGGGGTAGTTGTGTCAGTAGGAAGAGGGAAGAGGCCGAGTAGGGACAGGGCTTCAGGGCAGAGCAGGAAGCGGGCCACGGTCCAGATGCTGGGCCCACCAAAAATTAATCTAGCCCCGTGGGTGCTGAGCACCCCCTATTTTTTTGGTGGGTGCTTGAGCCCCAGAGCACCCACAGAGTTGGCGCCTATGAGTTGTTTAGCTTTCTCAGGGGAAACGTTTGTTATGCACAAACACAAGTTGTGCGGCATTATTTTCCCCACAGTCAGTGGGCTACTAAATAAATAAGACCAACAGAAACATTGGGGAAGACCGGAGATCTTTTGTACCTGTACCTGCAAAGCAACAATTACATTTTGAGGTTGTTGTTGTTTTGCATTTGTTTGTTATTACAATCAAGGGACCCCAAAGAATTATTATATTGTTTTGTTTCATACGTTGGATCTTCATTTTCTGTCTTTCCCAGCAGCTGCTGGGACGTATGATCCCCACCCCTCACGCGCACACAGACACACACACAGAGCAGGGCTCACCCCCTGCAGCAGGGGGCGGCAGGGACACACATACACACACACACACACACACACACTGAGCAGTGCATTGCCCCTCCGTCACCATCACGTTTCCTCTCCACAGCCCACGCAGGCAGCTGGTCCCGGGAGTTGGCCGTGGGGGGCTCATTCTTCACCCTCAACAGCCTCATCTTCCTCGTCACCTACTTCCTGATGAAGCGCGAAGGTAACTGGCTTCTTCCGGGGCAGGCAGCTCTCATTGGCAGGGTCCTGGGGACTTGTCCCCGAACTCAAAACGACCCAGCAAGGCTGAAATTTCTCCCCTTTTCTTTCTCAGCCTACACAAGGTTAGTTGCAGAGGGATGGTTGCACCTACCAGTACCGCAGTTGGCTAGGTATCGTGTATGTCAGAGGCTCTGTTCCCATGGGCAGCTCTTCAGTCATGGGCAGGTGACATGCAGCCACCTCTGGGGCGGGGTGTGTTGGGGGCATGACAGCTGCCCAACCATTTTGGATGGGGAGCAAAGGAGGCTCCTGAACTGCACTGAAATGGCAGGGGTGGGAAGGGGGTAGGCAGAGCGGAATCAGCTGTGTTGGGATTGATCGCTGGGGGTCACACTCCAGCAGTCGGTCGTGGGGCTTCCGGCAGCACAGCGCCCCCTAGAGCCTCCCTGTGATATCAAAGTCAATCCCTGACTGCCAGGGGAGAGCACCAGCTACTGAGTCCCCGCCCCGCCCCGCGCCATGCAGCGCAGTGCCCCGTATTGCAGCTCTGGGGAAGTGGGGTCACCCCTGACTCCAAGGGGGAGAGTGCCCCCTAGTGACCTGCTCACCCTGCAATCTGTAGCACAGTGTCCCTAGCCCCATGGAGAGCATCGGTGAGTCAGCCACTGGTTGTTCCCCCTGCAGTTTCATCCCTCTTTCCTCAGAATTTGTCCTCCCCCACCCTTAGCTAGAGATCTAAATAACAGGTGGGACTGAAGCATGGTATAGACTCCAGTGTTGTCACTTTTTGTTTGCAGGTTCATAGGAGAATCACAGGATGGAGATCCAAGCCCGAAGAAGAACCTCCAAAGGACTTTAGCATGAATCTTTCCAATCTGTCTGTGATGCTGAGGCTCAATCAATCGTCCCTGTCCCCTGCCTCAGTTTCCTTGCCTGACAAATGGTGTTCATAATCTCCATCTTCCATGCGGGGTGCTGTGAAGTTTAACATATTTGCTTTGAATATTCTGCAGGTCTCTTCCCTGGTCATGTGCAGCACCAGGAATGCAACACAAAATATATTTTAGCCTGCTTTTGTAATCTTCCATGTCACATCATTGCCATTGGTTCCACTGCTGACGTGGGAGCCTCTTCTAAACAGAAAGAAAGAAAGAAAGAAAGAAAGAAAGAAAGAAAGAAAGCTTTCTTCTCCTTTTCCAGATCCAATCTGCCGCTTGTTTCCAAGCTGTATGAATTCCTGTAAACTCCCCTCCCTTCCTCCTTCATAATTAAATTTTACTGCAACCCACTTCAGTCTCTGTCTCATTGATGGACCTGGTATTTGTGTGCTCTCTCACATGGTTTGTGTCATATCCTCCGCATTGCCAGCAGATGGGGTGATTCTCCCTCCACTTTGACCAGCAAATTCTTTCCCACATAGATTCATAGAGTCCAAGGCCAGAAGGAACCATTGTGGTTACCTAGTCTCACCTCCTGGATAACTCAGACCATAGGGCGTTCTGAAAATAATTCCTAGGGCTTGGCTACACCCATGGCAGTGCTGTGAAGCGCAAGTGTAGTCGCGCCGCCTCTCCGAGGGGAGTAGCTTGCAGCGCTGCGAGTGAGCGTGCAGCGCTGCAGGCACTGATCACACTGGCGCTTTACAGCGCTGCACTCGCTGCGCTCAGGGGGGTGTTTTTCACACCCCTGAGCACAGCAAGTTGCAGCGCTGTACAGCACCAGTGTAGCCAAAGCCTAAGAATGGATCTTTTAGAAAAGTATCCAGTCAGTCAAGTCCAGCGAGCCCCTCAGTCATCTGTGTTAAAACTCTTGGCTGCAAGTTATCTGGACTTGCTGATTTAAAAATACCTCACTTTAGGAGCTTCTGTTTAGCACCCTCCAGAGATACTAGTGGAAAGGAAAGAGTGTTATCATCATCATATGAGGAGACTACATCATCTGTATATATACAGAACAGAAATATTTATTGAACACTTCAGACTTTTCTGCATTATTATTGATAATTCTACCATTTCAATCTAGTAATGGCCGAATAACATTGTCAGGATTCTTTTTGTTCCTAATATAGTTAAAAACCTCCTTCTTATTGTCCTTAACGCTGCTGGCCATAGATTTCTCCTTGTGTTCCTTTTGCTTCTCTTATCAATTTTCTATAATTCCTAGCTTCTGTTTTATATTTATTACTATCAATTTCCCTTTCTTCCATTCCTACTATAGATGCCTTCACTTTCCCTCTAAACCAGTTCAGGTTTTTAACCAATATGGCCTTCTTGTAGATTGGCTGGGCATCTGATCCATTAACTTCAGTGGAGCTAGTGTCAATCAGCCATAGCGACATTGGAGTTCATTGGCCAGATCCCCAGCTGGTGCCAATGAGCTATTTCTCAGACATTGACTGTGTTTGTTGACTGTCGAAAATTCTCTATTGTCATATGTGCACATCGGCTAGAGGTACTAGTCCAGTGATCACAGAAGGAGTATTGGGAGCCAGGACTCCTGGGTTCTATCCTAGCTTGGGAAGGGAAGTGGGATCCAGTGGGTTACAGCAAGTGGCTAGGATCCAGGATTCCTGGATTTTATCCTGGCTCTGGGAGGCAGGGCTGGCTCCAGGCACCAGCCCTCCAAGCATGTGCTTGGGGCAGCACCTGGAGGGAGGCGGCGCTCACCCGGGGAGAGCGGGGCCACGGCCGGGCTCGCCGCCCTCCTCCCGGCGCTCCGGCCGGTCGGGGAGAGCAGAGCCGCGGCGGGCTCTCCGCCCTCCCCCCGGCGCTCCGGCCGGCCGGGAAGAGCGGGGCCGCCCTCCCCCGGTGCTCTGGCCGGTCAGCGAGACCGGGGCCCCGGCTGGGCTCGCCACCCTCCCCCCGGCACTCTGGCCGCCGGGGAGAGCGGGGCCGCGGCCGGGCTTGCCACCCTCCCCCCGGCACTCCGGCCAGTCGGGGAGAGCGGGGCCCCGGCCGAGCTCTCCGCCCTCCTCCCGGCGCTCCGGCCGGTCGGGGAGAGCGGGGCCACGGCCAGGCTCAGCGCCCTCCCCTGCCGCGCTCCCCGCCGTGCAGCAAAAAAGCCAGAGCCGGCCCTGCTGGGAGGGGAGGGTGTATGATATAATACACCCCTGTATTCACGCCCTACACATTATTGTAATAATCTTCGTACATAGCATAGTCCAGGTGGACTTCAACAATTTCCACCCCACCATCAACCTCAACCTGGACCAGTCCACACAAAAGATCCACTTCCTGGACACTACAGTGCAAATAAGTGATGGTCACATAAACACCACCCTATACCGGAAACCTACTGACCGCTATACGTACCTACATGCCTCCAGCTTCCATCCAAGACACATCACACGATCCATTGTCTACAGCCAAGCCCTAAGATACAACCGAATTTGCTCCAACCCCTCAGACAGAGACAAACACCTACAAGATCTTTATCAAGCATTCATAAAACTACAATACCCACCTGGGGAAGTGAGGAAACAGATTGACAGAGCAAGACGGGTACCCTGAAATCACCTACTACAGGACAGGCCCAACAAGGACAATAACAGAACACCACTGGCCATCACATACAGCCCCCAGCTAAAACCTCTCCAGCGCATTATCCACGATCTACAACCTATCCTGGAAAATGATCCCTCACTCTCACAAACCTTGGGAGGCAGGCTAGTCCTCGCTTACAGACAACCCCCCAACCTGAAGCAAATACTCACCAGCAACTACACACCACACCACAGAAACACCAACCCAGGAACCAATCCCTGTAGCAAACCTCGTTGCCTACTCTGTCCCCATATCTACTCTGGCGACACCATCAGAGGACCCAACCACATCAGCCACACCATCAAGGGCTCACTCACCTGCACATCCACTAATGTTATATATGCCATCATGTGCCAGCAATGCCCCTCTGCCATGTACATTGGCCAAACCGGACAGTCCCTCCGCAAAAGAATAAATGGACACAAATCGGACATCAGGAATGGTAATATACATAAGCCAGTAAGTGAACACTTCAATCTCCCTGGTCATTCTATTACAGATTTAAAAGTCACTATCATTGAACAAAAAAACTTCAGAAACAGACTTCAAAGAGAAACAGCAGAACTAAAATTCATTTGCAAATTCAACACCATTAATCTGGGCTTGAATAGGGACTGGGAGTGGCTGGCTCATTACAGAAGCAGCTTTTCCTCTCCTGGAATTGACACCTCCTCATCTATTATTGGGAGTGGACTACATCCACCCTGATTGAATTGGCCCTGTCAACACTGGTTCTCCACTTGCGAAGTAACTCCCTGCTCTCCATGTGTCAGTATATAATGCCTGCATCTGTAACTTTCACTCTATGCATCCGAAGAAGTGAGGTTTTTACTCACGAAAGCTTATGCCCAAATAAAACTGTTAGTCTTTAAGGTGCCACCAGACTCCTTGTTGTTTTCATACTTTTCTGGTCATTATTGTCCTGGTAAACTATGTGTGGCACTGCTGTATATGACATTACAAGATTAACACATGATCCAAACCCCAGCCCTGCCCAGGTAGGTCTGTCCCAACCAAAGGAAGGAACGCGTGCTTGCCTTAATTTGCATTTAAGCAGTAAACAGAATCATCAAGCAGGGAGGTGTCATAAACATACAGCTAAGGGTAGCATAAAATCCCTCTTTACCCTGTAAAGGGTTAATTCCTCTTTTACCTGTGAGGGGTTAAGAAGCTCAGATAACCTGGTTGGCACCTGACCAAAAGGACCAGTAAGGGGAGAAAATACTTTCAAATCTGTGGGGGAAGGTTTTTGTTTGTGTCTTTGTGTTGTTCTCTTCGAGTCAGCAAGGAACCAGGGCTGGAAAAATACATCTCCTTAAGCATATCTGGACTAAGCATCTAGTATTGCAGAAATAGTAAGTAATAGCAAAGAAATGTGTTAGAGTATCTTTTGTTTTAGCTTGTGAATTTTCCCTGTGGTAAGAGGAAGGTTTATCTCTGTTTTTGTAACTATGGGCTGGTCTACACTGGGGTGGGGGATCGATCTAAGATACGCAACTTCAGCTACGCTATTCGCATAGCTGAAGTCGAAGTATCTTAGTTCGACTTACCTTGCCGTCCTCATGGCGGCAAGTCGACCGCCGCGGCTCCCCCGTCGACTTCGCTTACTCCTCCTGCCGAGGTGGAGTACGGGCGTCGATTTGGGGATCAATTTATCGCGTCTAGACGAGACGCGATAAATCGATCCCCGATAGATCGATTACTACCCGCCGATTCGGCGGGTAGTGTAGACATGGCCTTTAAAGTTTTGCCTAGAGAGGAAATCCTCTGTGTTTTGAATCTTTTTGTTACCCTGTAAAGCTATCTTCCATCCTGATTTTACAGAAGTGTTTAGAGTTTAGTGTTTAGAGTTTAGAGTGGGGAAGGAACCCTGACAGGAGAGAAAACAGAGGAAGTTCAAACCAGTGAAAAAACAGCAGGGAAAATCCTTTCACAGAGACTCTTTGGCTCCTGGGTCTCAGCTAGAAACATTGTTCAAGAGAGGGACTGAAACTATCAAAAGGAAGGACAAACACCCCAGGACACTTCTCTCTCTCTCTCCCTGTCCACCTCATTGTCTGGATCTGAGAAGACAAAGGAAACAGCTGTTGGACTCTGGGGGAGGGGGTCCTGATGTCATCTGCTGGAGCACAGGGTGAGAAAGTTTGTTTTGCAACTCCAGTAGTTTCTTAAGCAGATTCTAGGAAGCATTTTATCTTCATTTTTCTTGGAACAATTTCTGACTTTGATGCTTCATTGCTCATAGTCTCTTGAAATTTGTCTCATTGTAGTTAATAATCATGTTTTACTGTTTTATCTAATCCTGGGCAGGACAAAACATTCATTTCTGGGGGAAGATCTGGGACTGGGGATGTGCTGGGGTCACCCTGCCAGTATAACCCAGGCTGATGAGATAGAGTGTGGCTTGCATGCTGGAAGGTGGTTTGTGAGCGAGCCTGGTGGGAGTACTTCAGCAAGGCATTGTATGGCACCTGAGGTTGCAAGGCAGGGGAGACTCAACCCCACAGTGGTCTGGATGTAACAATGGGGTCTAGTGGGTTAAAGCAGGGGGTCTGGGAGCCAGGACTCCTGGGTTCTAATCCTGGCTGTGGGTGGGGAGTGGGTTCTAGTGGGTTAGAGCAGAGGGGCTGGGTGTGAGGACTCTTGGCTTCTATAGACAACTCTGGGAAGGGAGTGAGGTCTGGTGGTTAGAGCAGGGGATTCAATCTCTATCTTATCAATAAGAGAGAAAGGTGATGGATAGGGATGCATGAGGACATTCACTGGGAGAAAATACTGGCTACTAAAGGGCTCTTTAATCTACAGGGGAAAGAAACAACAGCTGGAATCATGGAATCATAGAATATCAGGGTTGGAAGGGACCTCAGGGGGTCATCTAGTCCAACCCCCAGCTCAAAGCAGGACCAATCCCCAACTAAATCATCCCAGCCAGGGCTTTGTCAAGCCTGACCTTAAAAACTTCTAAGGAAGGAGATTCCACCACCTTCCTAGGTAACCCATTCCAGTGCTTCACCACCCTCCTAGTGAAATGTTTTTTTCCTAATATCCAACCTAGACCTCCCCCACTGCAACTTGAGACCATTACTCCTTGTTCTGTCATCTGCTACCACTGAGAACAGACTAGATCCATCCCCTTTGGAACCCCCTTTCAGGTAGTTGAAAGCAGCTATCAAATCCCCCCTCATTCTTCTCTTCTGGAGACTAAACAATCCCAGTTCCCTCAGCCTCTCCTCATAAGTCATGTGCTCCATCCCCCTAATAATTTTTGTTGCCCTCCGCTGGACTCTTTCCAATTTTTCCACATCCTTCTTGTAGTGTGGGGCCCAAAACTGGACACAGTACTCCAGATGAGGCCTCACCAATGCCGAATAGAGGGGAATGATCATGTCCCTCAATCTGCTGGCAATGCTCCTATTTATACAGCCCAAAATGCCGTTAGCTTTCTTGGCAACAAGGGCACACTGTTGACTCATATCCAGCTTCTGATCCACTGTAACCCTAGGTCCTTTTCTGCAGAACTGCTGCCTAGCCACTCGGTCCCTAGTCTGTAGCAGTGCATGGGATTCTTCTGTCCTAAGTGCAGGACTCTGCACTTGTCCTTGTTGAACCTCATCAGATTTCTTTTGGCCCAATCCTCTAATTTGTCTAGGTCCCTCTGTATCCGATCCCTACCCTCCAGCGTATCTACCACTCCTCCCAGTTTAGTGTCATCTGCAAACTTGCTGAGAGTGCAGTCCACGCCATCCTCCAGATCATTAATGAAGATATTGAACAAAACCAGCCCCAGGACCGACCCTTGGGGCACTCCGCTTGATACCGGCTGCCAACTAGACATGGAGCCATTGATCACTACCAGTTGAGCCCGATGATTTGGCCAGCTTTCTATCCATCTTATAGTCCATTCATCCAGCCCATATTTCTTTAACTTGCTGGCAAGAATACTGTGGGAGACAGTATCAAAAGCTTTGCTAAAGTCAAGGAATAACATGTCCACTGCTTTCCCCTCATCCACAGACCCAGTTATCTCATCATAGAAGGCAATTAAGTTAGGCTGATCACTTTCCTCTCCTCTAAGTGCTTCAGAATTGATTCCTTGAGGACCTGCTCCATGATTTTTCCAGGGACTGTGGTGAGGCTGACTGGCCTGTAGTTCCCCGGATCCTCCTTCTTCCCTTTTTTAAAGATGGGCACTACATTAGCCTTTTTCCAGTCATCTGGGACCTCCCCCGATTGCCATGAGTTTTCAAAGATAATGGCCAATGGCTCTGCAATCACATCCGCCAACTCCTTTAGCACCCTCGGATGCAGCGCATCCGGCCCCATGGACTTGTGCTTGTCCAGCTTTTCTAAATAGCTGAAACCAGATAAATACAAATTGGAAATAAGGCACCGCTTAGGGAGATCAGACATTAGAACACACTCCTAAAGGAAGAGGTCAATTCTCCATGTGGAAACAGGGTTAAAGAGTTTAAATATAGGCCTCTCAGTTGTAAGAAACAGAGCAACTGTCATGCTAAGTCTTAGCTTAATATCGCGGGACCTGTAGAAGCAGGGCTCACGTCAGAAGCGGGTGGGAAGATAGCAGAGTAGAGTCAGCATGACCCAGCCTTGAGATAGCGATGTTTTGAGAACAGACTTGAGAAAATACAGGAATGGGCAGGACATAACATAAACAAACTGCAGATGTTTGTAATTAATGCATGCCACTAAAATGTATAAATGCTTGTGTGATATTGCTTGTACTTTGAAGAAACTGAGGCAGAGCTGCTCTCTGTCAGCTGTGTTCTTCCCTTGCAATTGCATGTCCTGATTAAAGCTGTGTCTGATTTTGTTGCTTCCAACCTGAGAGTGAGGATTTAATTTTCTTCCACATCCATCTCCTGATGTCTTCTGATCTGGGCCGGATCATTACTGGTAAGGGGCCTGGGCGCTGCGGAGAAGGAAATGGGACATTTTCCTGCTCTATTTCTGGGAGCTATCACTGTGGGTAGTCCCATGGTGGGAGGGGTAACCACAGCTCGCCCAGGAACTAAGAACAGGTTGTAACAACTCCAGAGACATTAACACCCCCCGCCCAGGAGATGCTCCCAAATATTGGTTCAAACTGGATTCTCCCAAGATGAGCCTACAAAGAAAGGACAGTGGATAAATAGCCTTGTTTTCAACAGGCTCGGGTTCTTAGTTGGTTCTGCCCCAGCTAACGAAGAGGAGCTCCAGTCCAAGGAGGGCCCCAATCCAGGTCCCAGCAGAGAGGCCAGTCCAAGGATCTGAGGGCTGGAAAGACTGACACTGGCCAGAGCCAGGGTGGGGGTGGGTGGGTTGGTCTCCAGTCAGCCTATTAGCATGTGTGGAGGTTCTTTTCTTTCTTTGATATGTTTCCCCCGTAGTGCTTCCCCCTCAGGACTCAGTGGGCTTGGTTAGAAAGTGCTGTGTGGTCACTGGAAACCACAAGCAATTGTGTTGTTTATAGACTCTGAGGGGAAGGCAAAGCAAACCGGAATAGACGGAGGGACTTGCCGGAGAAGTCCCAGTGAAGGCAGGAGACTTTGCAGCCAGGAAAATCCCCACACAGGAGGGTGAGAGATGTGCGTCTCCACCCAAGAGAGGTGACGGCTGAGGAGCTGGGAGCCTAGTGCAGGGACCCTTGCTGGATCACAGAGCGGGAAATAGAAGCACAGGAGCTCCGAACTGAGAGGGGGCAGCAGGAAAAGGTGTGTGGATGGTCCACAGAACAAGGGCCAGTGGCATTTGTGGCCATGGAGGCGAATAGTTGGGCTGTGGAGGGGAAGAGCCCGAGACTGTGGTTGCTCCAGGATTTCCTGTGGTGGGTGGGAGCCCGTGACTTCTCAGAGATCATGGGAGGGAGGGAGGGAGGTCCGAGGGATGAGCAACGCATCCTGTCATGGGATTGTCCATCTCGTGGGACGGACAAAGCAGAAGGGTCAGTCACCCTTCTGGAGGGAGACCCGGCTGGTGGCTGAGCTCAGAACCCAGCTCCCAGCCCCAGAGGGACCAGTTCAGCATGGTGCTAACTCTCCTTCTGCTCGTGCTGGGTGAGTGATGTCCCTTTCTGTCTGCCTGTCTGTCTGTCTTCTCCTGTTACCCACCTCCCCCATTCTCCCCAGCATCCCATCTCGTGTGTACTTGGAGGTCTCATCAACTCTTCTCTCTCTTTCAGCCTCCCTCCTTCCCCGGCCGGTGTTCCTTGCAGGTAATGCTGATTCCTGTCCTCGCTGAGATGCCCCTGCTGGGGGTGGGATTGTCTTGGGAGCCGGGGTGGGGTATTTCCCCCCATTGAAGCTGTGGGATGTGGAAGTGCAGGTGGGGGGTATCTGAGTTCGGAGGTCTCCAACTCCCTCTTTGCTCCTTATGCCTGGCCAGCCCCAGTTCATTCTGACCTAACACCGTTCCCATCCCAGAGCGGGTGAGATGAGTTGGGTGGGTCTCAGGTCCCAGCAGAGAAGCTACGAAAGACAAGTGCCCCTCTTCCCTCTGCAGGGGAGGGAGCCATACATTGGCAGGGGGAGGGTTGTGTGTACGTGGGTGGAGAGGAACTCAGGGCTAATGATGATAAGCTCAGTTTTGGGAACAGCTGAGCCAGCACTTTTCCCTGGTGGATGAAACTGCACATTGTGAACGCTTCCGCTCAGAGAGGAAATGGCCTGACCCCACATCTCCCTGGAGTTCCCAACTCCTCTTTCTCTTGTACCCCTTCACGTCATGGGGCAACCCTGAGGGGAGCTGATGCAGGGATGGCCCCCCTCCAATCTCCCAAGGGGGAGAGATTGTGCAGTGTTCACCTCAGCCCTGTCACACGCAGGGCAGCTGCCCCTTCTCACAGCGAGGGGCTCAGGCTCTGGGCAGACTCAGGAAGGTCACACTCAAGTTACCACCTTGAGATTTCCTCCTTCACCACAACTGCTGGAAGCTGACTGTTTATAACCAACGCTGAGATTCTGCTTGAATCCCATGACTCCAGAAGCCAAAGCCCTAAGAGAAGGGCTGTGATACCAGAGCCTCCAGCTGATCCTTCCCATGTTGGAGGGGTGGGTGCAGGGCAAATGTGAGGGTTTCTATTTGTGGCCGGGTCTGTGTGGTTATGAGTTGGTGCTAATGAAACCTTGGTTCCCCAGCTAAACACCCAGCCCCAGCCTTCTCTGTGCATCCCCAGAAGGTTGAATACCTGCTTGGAGACACCGTGGGCCTCACATGCTCTGCTCCCCCTGCGAGGGATCAGGTGTCGGTATTCCAATACTACAGCAATAGGGGATGGGCTGTTTCAGCCAGGATGTCCTCCGGGTGGAAACACACCTACAACCTCAACATCACGGAGCCGGGGAATGCGGGTTTGTACAGCTGTAACTATTACACGGGCAAGACTGGTCGTTTCGTCCAGTCCTATGAGAGCAACCGCATCAGCATCAGAGTCAAAGGTGAGGTCTGTCTGTCTATCTATCTATCCCTATCTATCTATCTAACAATCTATTGTGGCAAGGCACCCCTTTTGCCTTGCCAGACTTAGTGCTCCCTCCTCTGGCAGGGACAGGGCCTAGCATAAATCAGCCCCACTCTGGGGCGCGTCTGTCTTCACTCTTCAGGGTTTGTTTCTCAGAGCCTTCCCGGTAGGCCTCGGGGCCAGCCTGAGGAGTGCTCCTCTGCCAGACAAAGGGAAACAAGTCTCTAACGCATGGAAGCAAAAGGGGAAATACCTTTCCCTGGCCCCCTCGCTGTGGTAGGTGTTGTCCTGTCCCTGGCCCCAGGGTGTCAGTCCTTCCCCTAAACAGGCACTGGGTTTGGGTGTCTCCCCTATGGGGTGGGGCGCAGTCTCTCACACTGGAGAAGCCGATCTCCCTGCCGCCACCAGCCTTGCAGCAGTTTGTCTTCTCCCCGGAGAGAGGTTTTAACAGGTTTCAGGCAGCCCTTATTTGGACTCGGGTGTCCCTAATTGACCTGAAGTATCCCCTTTCCAGCTTGTAGGAAGAAGGGCCTTTAGCATTCTAGGGCTAACATACCTGTTTTCCCAGCCCCTCCTGCAGCCGTCCAGCCTGACTTTGTCACCTATCTACAGCAGGGGTCTCAAACTCCATTTACCTTAGGGCCAATGCCTGTCCTCAAATCCTCCCAGCGGGCCAATAATGTCACTCATGCCGCCCAAAACTCCGCCCCCACCTGCCTAAGGCTCTGGGAGGGAGTTTGGGTGTAGAAGGGGTGAGAGTTTGGGCTCTGGGAGGGAGTTTGGGTAGAGGCTCTGGGAAGGGGCAGGGGATTGGGGTGCAGGAGGGGTGCAGGGTGCAGGCTCTGGGAGGGAGTTTGGGTGCAGAAGGGGTGAGAGGTTGGGCTCTGGGAGGGAGTTAGGGTGGGGGAGGGGATCTGGGGTGCAGGCTCTGGGATGGAGTTTGGGTGCTGGGTGCAGGCTCAGGGCTGGGGCAGGGGATGGGGGTGCAGGAGGAGGGGGAGGGGTGCAGGCTCTGGGAGGGGGTCAGGGGGTGCGGCGCTTACCTGGGGCTCCAAGGCGGGGTGGGCCTGGGGATCTCTGTGTGCTGCTGCCCCCAGGCACCTCCCCCGCAGCTTCCCATTGGCCCCGGGGCCACAGGGAGGGTCCGGCAGACATGTGGAGTGAGTGCGCAAGAAACCGCTCAGCTCTGCCACACTGCTGACGGTGGGTGGGGCCCCAGGCCATTTTAAATTCCCCGGGGGACACGCGGGGGGGGAGCACCTGGGGGCGGCAGGAGGGGCCAAGGGAGAGACTCGGCCCCAAAATTGCTGGAGCCCCGCCAGCCACATTGGGGAGGTTCTCAGGCCGCAGATGGCCCGTGGGCTGGGACTTTGAGACCCCGATCTACAGTAACTCCTCACTGACTGTCCCTGGTTAACGTTGTTACATCGCTGATCTGTTAGAGAATATGCTCACTGAAAGTTGCGCAATGCTCCCTTATAACGTTGTTTGGCAGCCGCCTGCTTTGCTTGCAGGAAGAGCAGCTGTTGGAGCTGGTGGGGGATTGGAACCACGGTGGACCAGCAATCCCCTTATCAGCTCCCCTAAGTTCTCTGTGGGGCAGCCCCCAGCAGGCTATCAATTACCGGGCAGTTCAGGTGTCCCTCCCCCCGCTGCCGTGAGTTGCTCCTGCCCTCTGCTGTGCAGGGAGTGCGGGGAGAGGGGTGCTGATGTCAGGGTGTCCCCCTTCCCCCGCTCCTGTACCCCATCTCCACAGAGGAGGGGGAAACACGACAGGGCCCAGGACAGAGGGAGCTTGCTGGCAGTGGTTGCTGTCTCAACTTGCTGATCTACTTAAAAAGGCAATGTACTTAGAGTGGGGTCTGCGTACTTAAAGGGGCAATGCACATCTCTCTCACACACACACACACGGTGTCTCTCTCTCTCTCTCTCTCACACACACACACACGCATGCACACACACACACCCCAGCACTTTGGAAAGTGGAGGGAGTGGTGCGCTCCAGTAGGATAGCCTGGGTTCATCATCACATTCAGTTTCCGCAGGGAATGTTTGCAGCCACTGCCATGCGTCTATGGCAGGGGTAGGCAGCCTAAAGTAAAACCTTATTTACTTTACATACAACAATAGTTTAGTTCTATATTATAGACTTAGAGAAAGAGACCTTCTAAAAACGTTAACATGTATGACCGGCACGCGAAACCTTAAATCAGAGTGAATAAATGAAGACTCGGCACCCCACTTCCGAAAGGTTGCCGACTCCTGGTCTATTGTGTCTCCTCCCTCCGTCTCTGCTGCCTTGTAGAGGGTGAGGCCACATTAACAACAATGTGTTAACCCTTGAGGGCTCAGCTGAGTGCTAGTTCATCATTTAGCAGCAAGGCATTCCCTGGGAAATGTCCCACCCTCTGACTCCACCACCTCAACCAAGCTTCACAATCATCACAGCTGTGTACAGTATTCAATTGTTTGTTTAACACTTATACTGTGTGTGTGTGTATATATATATATATATATTCTTTTGTCTGGCAAAATAAATTTCCCTGGAACCTAACCCCCCTTATTTACATTAATTCTTATGGGGAAACTGGATTCGCTTAACATCTTTTCATTTAAAGAAGCACTTTTCAGTTACATAACTACAACGTTAAGCGAAGAGTTTCTGTATCTATTTATCTATCCATCCCCATACGCTCTCTCTGTCTCTCTCTCCTTCTCTCCATACCCTCCCCCCCTCTATCTATCTCTGTACACCACAATGTAGCTATTTAAATATCAAGAGACCTCCTTCTCCATTAGGGGCTCCCAGCCCTCCAACTGTTGTTGTGAATGCTTTTATACATTCAACACACACACTTATCTTTTGAAGGTCAATGACTGTCAAAGTCATGCCGTTATGGAGGAGGGTCTGTCTGCTCCATTGTCTGTCAGGAGCAGGTAATCTATGCCATGGTTTAGCTGCCATGGGTTATTTCCCAGCCCTTCACTCCCAAATCATGGCCACCCAACATGGCTGTATGACTGGCAACAGTATGGCTGCCCACTAGCAGGCAAACATGCCCATCCTCACACTCAGCAAAATGGCCAGTAAATACGGCCAGTCAACTGGCAACAACTTTGCTGCCCAATATGGCAGCCCAAATACTAACATGCCCATCCAAAATGGCTGCTCACACTCGACAAAATAAACATGGCTGCCCAACTGGCAACAATATGGTCACCCAAGTTACCGCCCAACTACTAAAATAGCCACCCAACATAGCTTTTCAACTGCCAACATGGCAATCCAACATTCCTACCCAACTGAAAAGAGCCTAATTGCCCAAACATAACTGCCAACATGGCCACCAGTATGGTTGTCCAATGAAAACCAAGACCCATAGGGTTCCAGGAGCATGGCTGCCCAAAACAGTAACCCAATGGCTAGCAACACCCCAGGGCAGCTTTTTGGGAAGGAATTCCCAATTCCAGCTCCAACAACTTGTCCAAAGTCCTGGAGGGAGGGAAGATGCATCCATTCCATTCTCTGAACCACATTTCCACTTTCCTCCATCTCCTGCCCTGGCTGACCCCCACCCTTTGCTGCCCCCTTCAGACCCGCCTCCCAAGCCAACGCTGAGTGTGGATCCCCCATCTGGAGTGGTGAGCGAAGGGCACCCCCTGCTCATCACCTGCACGGCCCCCGGGAACGCCAGACAGCTGAGGTTTCACTTCTACCAGGATGGAGCCAAGATCGTCCCTGGGGATGTTGGGTCTGAGATCAGCACCGTGGAGCCCAGGACCGGCTCAATGACAGTCTCTGAGCTCAGCATCCCACAGGTTGACACCAACAGCACCGGGGAATACACCTGCCGGTATGAGGAGAAAGAGAGTGGGAGATGGATCATGTCCACCAAGAGCCACGCTGTGACTGTTACCTTGAAAGGTGAGGTTGCCCTAGAGAATAAAATCCACCCCTACATACAATCACCACTTCCTACAGCATGGATACACACACACACACACACACACACACACACACACACACACACAAAGAGAGCAACCAACAACTCAGTAAGGCAACAAAGCATTCAGCTCTCAAACACTACCACCCAGCATGGCCACCCCTTCCCCAACCCTCGCCTTCTGCTGCCCCCAGTGCCCATTGTACAGTACAGCCGCCCCTTCCCCACTCCCACCCTCTGCTGCCCCCTAGTGCCCATTATACAGTATAACCGCTCCTTCCCCAACCCCATCCTCTGCTGCCCCTACTACCCATATGCAGTAGAGCCTTCCCTCCCCGCCTCCACCCAATGCTGCCCCAGTGCCCATTATACAGTATAGCCACTGCTTTCCCACACTCAGCACTGTGGTTCCCCTGCTAACCTCTCCTTGTTGCTGCTCCCCTCAGATCCCCCTCCACGGCCGGTGCTGAGCATGGATCCCCCATCAGGAGTGGTGAACGAAGGGCTCCCCCTGCTCATCACCTGCACAGCCCCCGGGGATGCCAGCGAATGGAGGTTTCACTTCTACAAAGACGGAGCAAAGATTGTCCCCGGGGATGCGGGGTCTGAGATCAGCATCAAGGAGTCTAGCACCAGCTCTAGGAATGTCTCTGTGCTCAGCATCCCACGGGCTGGTCCCAACAGCGCCGGGGAATTCACCTGCGGGTACGAGGAGAACGTGAATGGGAAGTGGGTCCCATCCCCCAGGAGCTGGCCTGTGAACGTCACCGTGAAGGGTGAGGATACCCTAGAGGCTCAAATTCAATTCAAGAGATATTCAGTACTTCCTGATAGATGGAGCAAAGAGACACACATGGGCACCTGTGCACATACTCAGCTGCCTTTTGAAGGAGAAGGCCCCCCAATTCAAGTACCATTCCTTATGCTGTCTCATAGTGGCTTTTATAAAGTAGAGCCGCACCTTCCCTTCCCACACCCCTAGTGCCCATTATACCGAATAACCACCCCTTCCCCGCCCCCACCCTCTGCTCCCCCTAGTGTCCATTATATAGTATAGCCGCCCCTTCCCCACCCTCACCCCCTGCTGCCCCTAGTGCCCAATATACAGTATAGCCGCCCCTTCCCCAACCCACCCTCTGCTGCCCCCTAGTGCCCATCATAGTGTATAGCCCCCTTCCCCACCCCCACCCCCTGCTGCCCCTAGTGCCCATTATACAGTATAGCCACCCCTTCCCCAATCCACCCTCTGCTGCCCCCTAGTGCCCATTATACAGTATAGCCGCCCCTCCCCCACCCCCACCCTCTGCTGCCCCTAGTGCCCATTATACAGTATAGTGGACCTTTTACCAGTTTCCCCAATCTGGATCTCCTGCTGACCCATCCACTTTCTCCTCCCCTCAGATCCCCTGCCCTTGCCGGTGCTGAGCGTGGATCCCCCATCTGGGGTGGTTATCAAGGGGGTCCCATTAGTCATCACCTGCAAGGCCCCCGGAGATGCCA
>NW_020665016.1:60174-91650 GCF_002925995.2 Terrapene triunguis
CTAGTGCCCATCATACAGTATAGATACGAGGAGAACGTGAATGGGAGGTGGGTCCCATCCTCCAGGAGCTGGCCTGTGAACATCACCATGAAGGGTGAGGCCCCCAAATGCCCCTTACAGCCCCCCAAAATAAAGCCACCGCAGGGTCATACCAGCAGCCCCCTGATACCTTCAAAGAGAGACCTTGGCTACAAACTTTAAAGGGGACAATAAGACCCATGCCCCCCTGTTGCAGTATCCCTGATTAACCCACAGGTGGCAGCATTTCACCATGGCTGATACTGAAAGCATCTGGCAGGCAGAAAATCTTCCCTTAATGGGGAGGGCACCCATAGTTCCCTGCCCTGGCTGGGGTATAGTGGAGGTAGCAGATCCCTATTCACTGTTCTCCTGTCCCTATGATTCCTGGTTATTAACAGCTCCCCTTTTTCTCCATCTCTTAGCTATCTCGTCTCTGCCCATCCCCCTGGTGGCTGGGTGCGCTGGTGCTGCCGTGGGTCTGGTTCTGCTGCTGCTTCTCATCTATCTCTACCAGAGGAAGAAGAAAGGTGTGTGGGGAGGTAATGAGGCGGATGGGGAATGGGACCCAGGTATCTGTGTCGGCAGCACAGGGCGCTCACCCCTTTGTGGTGCTGCAGCTCTCAGTCCCTGTCAGGGAGAGACTGAGATGGGGAATGAGACCCAGGCATCCAGGATGACCATTGAAGTTTCCAAATCCTAGGGGATTCTGGAGCACTCGCCCCCTCCCACCTCCAAGATTAATTTAGGATCGCAAGACCTTATTGCAAAGGACTGTGGGTAATTCTCTAGAGCAGGACTGCCTTGCACGGGATCATGGGTGATTTAGTAATACAGGACTTCAGTGCAAAGGACGGTGGGTAATTTGAAGTAAAGGACTTTGGGGAGTTTACAGGAGGGAGACTCTGCTGCAATGGATCATGGGTAATTGGGTAGTTACAAGGTGCAAAGAATTGTGGTTTCAGGGGTGAGATGCCAAGATGGGGATGGGACCCAGGCATCCAGGATGACCTTGCACACAGCTCACCCATATGGGGCCCTGCAGCTCCCAGCCCCTAGGTTGCGGGGAGAGCTCAGGATGGGGAATGGTGGGCATTCAAGCAATACTGCCAGGAGATCACACGACTGGTGCTGAAATGCAGCCAACTCTGGGGTCGGGTAGCTGGGCCGACAGGTGCACTGAGATGTCACCCGGTAATCGCTTGCTCGAGGCTGAGATGCAGCCACCTCTAGGGTGGAACACAGCAGCTTGCAATCAGTTGCACAGATGAATGGAAGGGCAAAAGCAGATGCTAGATCTCATGGAAGCAGCCGGGGTGGAGGAATTTAGGACAACAGAATCAGGTCAGCAGGTCTGGGGATATACCTGAGTTTATGGCCAGCATCCTGGGCAAACTACATAGAGTGGGGGGCGGGAGGAAGGATGGAGTGTTATTGGGAACCATCTTGTTCAGTGTTTGTGCAGCGCCTAGCACATTGGGGTTCTTCACCATGAGGTGTTTCTCCTTGGTGCTACAACAATAATAATTAAGAGGGGATGGGACTTATCCATAGACAGCAGCTGTGGCACCTCCATCTCCTTCCCGCCCTGTAGTGCCATGCTGGGGCATTAGGACAGGGAGTGACTGCAAGGGAAGAGCGCCTAGAGATGGGGTCCCCTGCGACTGCTGAGCCCTCTGTCCCACCAACCTGGGGTATCTCTCTGTGATGTTCCCCTCTGGTGTTATCTGGACCGGTGATCTGCTAGGCCTCTCCAGTCCTTGACTCTGGGATCCAGCCTTACCCTGCACTGCTGTGAGAACCCCCACTCCTGGGCTGTTCACGCACAGCCTCTGGCATGTAAGCTGCTCCTTGGATTGTGCAACCGAATGACACTAACCAATATCTCCGGTCCCGGACACAACCCTAGGAACCTCCGTCTTGCAGTGTCCAGTTATGCCTACTGGACGCTGCAAGCTTATATAAGTTTGTCAATTTAACAAAGAAATTGATATGTACCAGGCTTGTTATCCTAAGGGGAGTCTCTGACACACTGCAAACCAAACGCACTGCTTCAGGTAGAATAAACAAACAGATTTATTAATTATAAAAGATAGATTTTAAGTGATTATAAGTCAAAGCATCACAAGTCAGATTTGGTCAAATGAAATAAAAGCAAAACACATTCTAAATTGATCTTAACACTTTCAATGTCCTTACAAACTTAGTGCTTCTCACCACAGGCTGGCTGCTTGCCCTTCAATCAGGCTCTCCCCTTTGTTCAGTGCTTTAGTCGCTTGGTGGTCGTGTCTGTAGATGTAGGTGGAAGAGAGAGGAAGAGCATGGCAAATGTCTCTCCCTTTTATCATGTTCTTTCTTCCCTCTTTGCTCTGCCTCCCCCCTTCAGAGTCAGGTGAGCATTACCTCATCGCAGTCCCAAACTGACCAAAGAAAGGGGGAGAGTCACTCGAGAGGCCAACAGATACTTTTGTTACTAGGCCAGCGTCCTTTGTTCCTGTGAGGCTGGGATGGGTTTGTCCCATACATGCCTTGATGAGGTGTGAACTGCCCCTCTGCCCTTAGAGAGTTTTTGCCTTGGCTTTCTTTAAGCCATGAGGATACATTTTCAGCCTCATAACTATAGACATGAAATTATAACCTGTAACATTACTATAACATTACTGTAACAATTACTATAACATCACTGTAACAACAATGCTCAGTGCGTCATGAGCCTTCCGAAGACACCCAACATAACAAAATTTGCATTGGATACCACACAATCATTTTACAAAGATGAACATGGGGGTGTAGGGTGTTCCCATGAGGTACTGAACATCACACTCTCTCACGCTGTGATGCTGTTGTCAAACCACAAACCTCTGATAGGCACTGCACTTACACAGCCATCCACAGGCAGGGACATGCCCAGCTGAGGTACATGAATGATCTCCCAGGCACTCATGAAACATCAAAAGGGAGGCTCCAGCCAATTCCCCCAGATCCCCCACCCCAGAGATGTGCCATCTTGCACTGGGCAGAAGCCTGGCCAGGGTAAGCTCATTACCTAGTCCACCACTTCATCAACAGAAGTGGACATGCACCAGCCTTTGTAACCTGAGCTGAGATTCCCCAAGCACTTGAACCAAAACACACTGTTTTAGATAAAATAAAGAACAGATGATTAATGACAGAAAGACAGATTCAAAGTGATTATAAGGAGCAGGTGCAGACATCAAAGTTGGTTCCTTAAGAAAAAATAAATAAATTCACAGTCTAAGTTCTACAAACTAAACAGGATTTGAATCAAGCAGTGTCTCACCTAGACAAACAGTACAAGCAGGTTACAGATCCTCAATACACAGGCTAGGACTCTTCTGCAGCCTGGGACCTGCCTCCCCCAGTTGAAAGTCTTTGTCCTCCAAACGTGTTTTCAGGTGTTGAGTTGTGGGGGGAGTGAGGCCAAGTGATGATGTCACTTCCCCTCTTTTATACTTTCTTGCTAAGATCTTTGCTGTGCAGTGGGGATCAGGTGGTCCCCATTGCTCAAGCAGTCTCCATTGTATACAGTCTATGGATAGTGGATTCTTTCCTTGATGAGCCATTAATGCGGCCTGGCTAACTCCACTGTTGTACCTGAAAGGCTGGTTGTGGGTGTTCCCAACCTCACAACATATTTCAGTAACATATACAGCAGGGATCTGCCACCTTTGGCACGCGGCTCGCCAGGGTAAGCACCCTGGCGGGCCGGGCCAGTTTGTTTACCTGCCGGATCTGCAGGTTTGGCCGATCGCGTCTCCCACTGGCCTCGGTTCATAGAATCATAGAATATCAGGGGTGGAGAGGATCTCAGGAGGTATCTAGTCCAACCCCCTCCTCAAAGCAGGACCAATCCCCAGATAGATTTTTACCCCAGTTCCCTAAATGGCCCCCTCAAGGATTGAACTCACAACCCTGGGTTTAGCAGGCCAATGCTCAAACCACTGAGCTATCCCTCCCCCCTCAAACTGGCTGTGGTTCGCCGATCCAGGCCAATGGGAGCTGCGGGAAGCAGCGCAGGATGAGGGATGTGCTGGCCGCTGCTTCCCGCTGCCCCCATTGGCCCGGAGCGGTGAACCACGGCCAGTGGGAGCTGCAATCGGCCGAACCTGCAGACGTGGCAGGTAAACAAACCAGCCCGGCCCACCAGGGTACTTACTTACCCTGGCAAGCCGCGTGCCAAAGGTTGACGATCCCTGATATACAGCAATACTTCATAACTTCCCATACAATGACAGCACATGCAATCCAACAGGACATCAATGTTCAACAGATGAAGACTTTAAAAATGATACCTCGCTAGGCACACGTTGTACCAAACATATCCTAATTGTATGAGAGTGGTGAATATGGGGGTTCCACGGTGCTACTCTGAGGTACAGAGCATCATCCCATCCCTCTTAGTTCACTGCAGGAGTTTTAGTCACTGACCAATGCGGAGGCAGTGGGCCCAAGATCCTCTTTAGGTTTTGACCATACAGCTCCCAAGTATTGCTAAACATTGTCGTGTTCCCCCCAGGAGCTCTTGTAAAGTTCTGTGTAGCTTTTAACCCTTTGTGGATCAGTCTGGTCATTTCAGAAGTGAGCCAGTGTGCCTCCTCTGGGATGCTAGAAAGCATCTCTTTGTATCTGGTCAGTATTGTTAACCCTTCTGCTTTTTCATCTGGTGTTAACTGAATGCAGATATTAATGTTTTCTAGTGTGTAGGTAACTTGGCATTTAGCCAGCAATGCCATGAGGTGGTGTGCCTCAGTTTCCCCTTCCATGCAGCAGACCAGGTTTATTATGGTTTCTCTGCTGTGACACACCCCCTACTGAGCCCCCGCCCTGCTCCCTGCAGCACAATGCCACCTTGGGGCATTGGGCTCAGCACTGACTGGCAGGAGAGAGCCCCCCATACTGAGCCCTGCCTCGCTCCCTGCATCACAGCGCCCCCTAGCATCACACTGGGGCACTGGGCTCAGCACTAACTGTCAGGGCAGAGCCCCCTGTGCCCCACTCCCTGCATCACAGCGCCCCCTAGCACCGCACTGTGCCACTGTGGTCAGCACTGACTATCGGGGGAGAGCCCCCTCACCCCACTTCCTGCAGCGCAGCTCCCCCTAGCACCACACTGTGGTACTGTGGTCAGCACTGACTATCGGGAGAGAGCCCCCCGCACCCCGCTCCCTGCATCACAGCACCCCCTAGTGTTATGCTGCTGCATTGGAGTCAGTGCTGATTAAGATGCAAGAACGGCCCCTACTGAGCCGCCGCTCCCTGCAGCACAGCACCCCCTAGTGATGCATGGGGGTATTGCAGACAGCACTCTTTCCCAGGGGAGTGTGCCCCCTATTGAGATACCCACAATGCCCCCTCCTGGATTCCTTGCTTTGCTACCCCTTGTTGGTCTCCCATCTAAGTGCACCCCACCCTTTCCCCTTCTGAGCCAGAGCCCTAACATGGAATAGAAACACACTATGAAATGCCCCAGGTACGTTAGCGATGTGACTGATTTGCTTTTATAATTGGTAGGTTCCAAGTGGGAGTGGAGGAGGAGAGCCCAGAACGATGGTTTTATCAGCAGTTACTCACCTATGCCTCTAACAATGATCAACCCAGACACTCTTTAACAGCCCCCTCAGCTCCTTGCCTCCATGTCCCCTGCAACATCATAGGACCAATGAAGATCTGTGAAGCTTACCACACTCACCGTGCATATCCTCCCAAGGTCTCCTTGACGCTGGCGGGCACACACCAGGCCTCCAGCCGAAAACATCCCCGGCAAAACGGAGATGTGATTGTGTCTCTTTGCCTGCTGCAGAGATACTGGGACTGTTTGAAAGGAAGGAAGAAGTTTCTATTCTCCTAATGTCTCAGCAAATCTCCCCTTTACCGGGAACATTCAAGCTGATGTAAATCTCTGTAAATTTTCTGTCTCCTGTTTGTCATTAAACCCCCCTTTAATCTCCTATGGTCTTTCTGCCCCTCCCCCCTCCTCCCCCATGATTCTATAAAATGAGACATGTCAGGCTGGAAGAGACCTGGAGAGGTCATGAAGTCCAGCCCTGTGCACTGAGGTAGGACCATGTAGACCATCTCCAACAGGTGTTTGTTCCATCTGGTCTCCAAAACCTCCAGTGATGGGGCTTCCACAACCTCCCTTGGAAGCCGATTACAGAGCTTAACTACCCTTACAGTTAGAAACTTTTTCCTAATATCTAACCTCAATCTCCCTTGCTGCAGATGCTTGTCTAACTTCAGTAGATATGAGGAACAATTGATCCCCGCCCTCTTTGTAACAGCCCTTCACATATTGGAAGAATGTTATCAGGTCTTCTTTTCTCAAGACTAAAAAAGCCCATTTTTTAAAAAAACCTTTCCTCATAGGTCAGGTTTTCAAAACCTTTGTTCATTTTTGTTGCTCTCCTTTGGACTCTCTTGAATTTGTCCACAACTTTCCTAAAATCCCAGAATTGGACACAGTTCTCCAGCTGACGTCTCACCAATGCCGAGTTGAGTAGGAGAATGACCTTCCGTGTGTTACGTACAAGACTCCTGTTAATACACCCCAGAATGATATTAGCCTTTCTCACAGCTGCATCGCATTGGGGACTCATCTGCAATTTGTGATCCACCCTAACCCCGGATCCTTGTCAGCAGTACGACACTCCTAGCCAGTTAGTCCCCAGTTTGCAGCTGTGCCTTTGATTTTCCCTTCCTAAGTGAAATTATTTGCACTTCAAGTATCAGGGGGTAGCTGTGTTAGTCTGTATCCACAAAAACAATGAGGAGTCCGGTGGCACCTTAAGGTGCCACCAGATTCCTCATTGCATTTGCACTTGTCTCTATTTAATTTCATCCTGTTGATTTCAGGCCAATTCCCCCAACTTGTCAAGGTCGTTTTGAATTCTAATCCTGCCCTCCAAAGTGCTTGCAACCCCTCCAATCTTGGTGTCCTCCGCAAAGTTTATAAGCCTATTCTCTACTCTCCATTCTCCAAGTCATTCATGAAAATATTGACTAGTACGAGACCACGACTGAGCCCTGTGGGACACCATTAAGTACGCCCTCTCGCTTTAATGGCAAACCATTGCTAACTACTTTTTGAGGATGGTCTTTCAACCAGTTGTGCACCCAGCTTATAATAATTTCACCTAGACCACATTTCCCTAGTTTGCTTATGAGAATGTCGTGTGGGACTGTCAAACACCTGACTAAAATCAAGATACATCACGTCTACTGCTTCCCCGCATCCACGAAGCCAGTAACCCTGCCAAAGAAGTAAATGAGGTTGCTTTGGCATGATTCGTTCTTGACAAATCCATGCTGGCTCTTTCTTATAATCTTCTTATCCTCTAGGTGCTCACAGATTGATTGTTTATTAACTTGTTCCAGTATCTTTCCAGGTATCAAAGTTAGACTGACTGGTTTATAATAACCAAGGTCTTCCTTCTTCCCCTTTTTAAAGTTAGCTACAATGTTTGCCCTTCCCTAGCTCTCTGGAATATCACCCTTGCTCCATGGCTTCTCTAAGATAATTGCTGATGATTCTAGGTTGTTTCAGCTTATTCCTTAAGTACCCTAGGATGATTTCATCAGGCACTGCCAACTTGGATACATCTAATGTCTCTAAATATTCTTTAACCTGTTCTTTCTCTATTTCCTTTACTGTGGTTATTTCCTCCCCGCTGTGGTGTGTGTCATTGGCCCTGTACTGCTGACCCAGAAGGGAGATTCTCCTTAGAACTCCTGTCCCTGCTGAGCTGGTCTGTGGCTGGCTGTGTGCACCCACCATTAGCCCCACTATCACGGAGAAGCCACCTTGCCCTGAATCCATGAGGCTGCGGGCTCAGAGAGCCCCTTCTTCAACCTCCTCATCCATAAGTCATCATTCACTCTCATCCCCTGTTCCATGCAGAGCAGGGACATATTGATCTTTCTGGGGAGATTGTCCTGCCGCAGCCCATCTTCTCCATTCCCAGCTCTTGGAGGGGAGTGGGATCTAGTGGCTAGAGCAGGAGGGGCTGGGTGCCAGGGCTCCTAGATTCTACCCTCAGCTCTGAGCAGGCAGTGGGGTCTAGTGGTTGGAGGGGGGGCAGGAGCTGGGTATCAGGACTCCTGGGTTCTCTACACAACTCTGATAGGGCAGTGGGATCTAGTAATTTGAGCGGATGGGGGGTGGCTGGCTAGGAGCCATGACTCCTACGTTCTCACCCCAGCTCTGAGCAGGGAGTGGGATCTAGTATTTGGAGCACAGGGGAGTTGGGAGCCAGGACTCCTACGTTCTCACCCCAGCTCTGGGCAGGGCATGGTGTCTAGTGGTTGGAGCAGGGAGGCTGGGAGACAGGATTCCTAGGTTCTCACTCCAGCTTTGAGCAGGGAGTGTGATCTAGTGGTTGCAGCAGGGGGGGCTGGGAGCCAGGACTCCTGGGTTCTCGCCCCAGCTCTGGGCATGGCATGGGGGGACTCCTGGGTTCCCCTCTCAGTTCCAAGAAGGGGCATGATTCCTATCAGTTGGGAAGACATGCAACCAACATTTTCAAAGGTGACTAGGGATTGTGGGTCCTTGGGATCTGGAAAGGCCCTGATCCTCCGAGGGCAGCTTCCCGGCAAGCCAGACAGAATCTCTAGCCACCCCTGAAATTCCTGGCCTCTGGTCTTTATCATGAGATTACTAGCATCAACCACCCCAGAGCCCATAACCAGTTGCTGCCCATAAGAGCCTCAATCCAAAACTGAGATGGCCAAAGGGATTCAGACACCCAATTCCCATCCTCATTTATGGGCATTCAACTCCCTTAGGCCTCGGCATAAACAGGCAAGTTTGAGCTGCTTAGAAAATCAGGGTGAAAAATTTCAATGCAAACGGGAGGAAATAATTATTTTCTTATGCGTTGGCCACTGCAAATATCTGACTCTCAGTAGAGACTGTATGAAGGCTGGCGCATCACCCACCTTGCCTGCGCCGTGCCTCAGTTTCCCCAAACCGCTGGAAAAGGCCCTTTGGGTGGGTAACACCGCGTTGAGCTGAGCTGGCCCAGGGCCGTGTTGCTTTTGCAAAATGCTGAGGGAGGGGAATGCAGGGAGGAGGGCCTCAGTTTGTGGTCAGCAACTGCTGTCACATTGCCCAAGAGTCCAGCATGTGACCTTCACTGGGATGCCAGGATATCTCTCACATCACAGAGGAAGTGGAGGCTGGGTATCACGTCCACACCGGGGTTCAGCTGACAGGAAGGGAGCCAGCCTACTCCCTGGGCAGAGACAGTGCTGATGGCTCAGAACCCAGCTCTCAGCCACAGACAGATCAGCTCTCTCAGCATGGAGCTAACTCTCCTTCTGCCGCTGCTGGGTAAGTAGCCTCCCTGGGCCTGCTTCCTCTCTTGGGCTATCTCCTGCCTTGCTTGCTTTCCTGCTTCTCTTTCCTTGCTTGCTTGCTCACCAGCCTTCTTTCTGTCTTTTACTTTCGTCTTTCTTGCTTGCTTTTCTCTTTCTATGGCTTTTCTCTGTTTCTTGCCTTTTCTTTCTCTCTCTTTCATTTCTTTCTCTTGCTAGGGCTTTTCTTTCTAGCTTGCTTTTGTGATTCCTCTTTTCTAGATTGCTTGCTTGCTTTCCTGTTTTGTCTTTCTATCTCGTTTAGTCTCTTCTATTGCTTTTCTTTCTTGCTTGCTTTCCTGCTTTTTCTTTCAACCTCTTTTATTTTTTTCTGTCTCTCTCTTTTGTTTCTTGATTGCTGTCTTGCTTTCTCGTTCTTTTCTTGCGTGTTTGTTTTCTTGCATTCTCTTTCTGTCTCTTTTCTGTTTTCTTGCATTCCATCCTGCTCTCTCTCTCTTGCTTTTCTTTCTTGCTTGCTTGTTTTTCTGCTTTCTCGTTCTGTCTCTTGTCTATATTTCTTTCTTGCTTGCCTGTTTGAGTTCTTTCTCTTTCTGTCTCTTTTCTTGCTTGCTTGCTTTTTCTTGCTTTCCTTCTCATCTGAGCTGTACTGTCCTGTGACACTACGACCCCATATTCTTCATAGAGATATTGTTATGATATGATTATGGCATAACTATGATGTATTTTGTACAAGAGAGGTCATGTGAGGTATTATTGAAAAGGTTATGGTTTACTGAATATGATTATCCTATTTGTATGCATGTATCATTTTTATACCTGAAGTTATTAATATTGTCTATGCACCTATTACAAATGTCCTTACACCTGGGGAACGCCCACTAGGCAGAATGCAATCAGTCTAGATGTCTCACTGGGAAGGGCTGTTAGAGAAAACAATAGATCTTAGAGAATGCTTCCCACCCACTGAGAAGCTTTCCTGGGAACTCTGCAAACAGCCTCTGAGGCCTTGGCTACACTTGCGAGTTACAGCGCAATAAAGCCGCCCACAGCGCAGTACCTCACTCCCCGTCCACACTGGCAAGGCACATACAGTGCTGTATCTCCGCGGCTACAGCGCTGCTTGTACTCCACCTCCCCGAGAGGAATAAAGAGTATTGCACTGCCGATGCTGCGCTGCGGTGCCAGTGTGGCCCCCCAGTGCGCTCTGATTGGCCTCCAGAAGTATTCGGCAGTATCCCACAATGCCTGTTCTAGCCACTCTGGTCATCAGTTTGAACTCTACTGCCCTGGCCTCAGGTGATCAACCGTCAGACCCACCCTTTATATTCCCCGGGAATTTTAAAAATCCCCTTCCTGTTTGCTCAGCCAGGCGTGGAGTGCTCTCAGCGAATCTTTCCAGGTGACCATGCCTCCACGCGCCAAGCGAGCCCCAGTTTGGAGCAATGGCGAGTTGCTGGACCGCATCAGTGTTTGGGGGGAGGAAGCTGTCCAGTCCCAGCTGTGCTCCAGCCGTAGGAATTATGATACCTTCAGGCAGATATCAAGGGCCATGATGGACAGGGGCCATGACCGGGATGTGGTGCAGTGCAGGATTAAAGTGAAGGAGCTGCAGAGTGCCTATTGCAAAGCCTGCGAGGCAAATGGCCACTCGGGTGCTCCCCCCGTGACCTGCCGATTCTACAAAGAGCTGGACGCGATACTTGGGGGTGACCCCACCTCCACTCCAAGCACCACCATGGACACTTCAGAGCGGGGGGAGGAGGAAGAGGAAAGCGGGAGTGAGGGTGCTGGGGCAGGGGGAGACACCCCGGAATCCCTGGAGCCATGCAGCCAAGAGCTCTTCTCGAGCCAGGAGGAAGGTAGCCAGTCGCAGCGGCCGGTACTTGGTGGAGGACAAACAGAAGAGCAGGTTCCCGGTAAGCGGCTTTTTTTTCGGGAAGTTTTTTTTTCAGGAAGGAATTTTTTTGGTGCGGGCTCTTTGGGAGAGGAGGGTTAGGGCTGCATGCATGCCTAGATGTGGAATAGCGCATTGATGTGGTCTATCACATCGCGGTAATCAGCCTCGGTAATCTCTTCGAAAGTCTCATCCAGAACGTGTGCAATGCACTTGCGCAGGTTTATCGGGAGAGTCACCATGATCCTTGTCCCAGTCAGATTAACGTGTCCGCGCCACTGTGCCGCGAGGGGTGGGGGGACCATTGCTGCACACAGGCAAGCTGCATATGGGCCAGGACAGAAGCCGCATTGCAGTAGAAGACCCTCCCTTGCTTCCCAGGTCACCCTCAGCAGCGAGATATCTTCCAGGATGAACTCCTGTGGAAAATGTTGGGACAGTGTTCAGTGTAGGTGCCCCCTGCAGCTGTTGGCTCTCCCCAAGGCACAGAAACTCAGAGGACAGTACAGCCCTGAAACAATCAGTCCCCCTTACTCACCATTTTGGGGCTCCCGTGGGTTATGTGTGCTCTCTTTGGGACGGGAAAAGTATGCTATTGTGTAGACTGTGTGTGCCCTCCTTAAATGCGGGGCAATCATTACTCTATCTGGTATAAACAATGCTGCCTCTGTTAAGTGTTGTACTTTGCCATTACAGATGCAACCTTGAGATCTCAGCCGTCCGTGTTATCACCGACTGAGAGACTGCAAAAACTCCGGAAGAGACTGCGAAAAACCAAAGAAGACATGCTGCAGGAAGTGATGCATCAATCTCTTACAGAGAATCAAAAAGCGCAGGAGTGGAGGGAAAGCGAAAGCAGGATCCGCCAGGAAAACGCAGCACACCGGCAGCAACGCACGGATCAGCTGATAAGCATCATGGAGCGCCAAGCGGACTCTATCCAGGCACTCGTAGCCATGCAGGCGGAGCACTACCGTGCTCGCCCCCCCCGCAGCCCTTGTCCCAAAACTCTTTCCCTTGTGCCCCCATGTCACCTCCAACCCACTTTCCCCAACATCCGGGTTCTTACCGCCACCAGCTGCCTCCAACTCCTGTATCTTCACCAAGCAGCGCTGAGAACTACGACCCTTACCCTCTGCACTCAACCCCCATCACCATGCAGTATAGCCATCCTGAAGTGCAGCACTCATTGCACAGCACTCCAGACAGGACATACGCAAATCTGTGATTGTATCGTTCCCCACCCCCTTGCCCTTTCTGATTCCCAAGCAGTTGTATTTCTTTTCAGTAAATGAATTTTCTTTTCAATAAATGGATTTTTTGGCTTTGAAAACATTCTTTATTATTGCATAAAATAAAAGATACTTTAGCCCAGGAAAGAAACAGGCACTGCAAGTCAGCTTAGCAAATGCAGATTCCTACTAACATTGGAACCACTGCACTTCTGTCCCATGCAGGGCACCAGACATTACTGCTGGTTTTCAGCCTCAAATTGCTCCCTCAAGGCATGAATTGAATTATGAATGAATGGAGATATCCTATCTCCTAGAACTGGAAGGGATCTTGAAAGGTCATTGAGTCCAGCGCCCTGCCTTCACTAGCAGGACCAAGTACTGATTTTGCCCCAAATCCCTAAGTGGCAAGGATTGAACTTACAACCCTGGGTTTAGCAAGCCAATGCTCAAACCACTTAGCTAATCCTTGAAGCCCCATGCTGGCCCACTCTACGAGCCCTGCTCTCTGGCTGTGCAAATTCAGCCTCCAGGTGTTGAACATCGACAGTCCATGCCTCACTGAATCTTTCACCCTTCCCTTCACAAATATTATGGAGGGTACAGCACGTGGATATAACCGCGGGGATGCTGTTTTCGGCCAAGTCCAGTTTCCCATACAGAGATCGCCAGCGGCCCTTTAAACGGCTAAAAGCACACTCCACAGTCATTCGGCACTGGGCTCAGCCTATAGTTGAACCACTCCTTGCTGCTGTCAAGGCTCCCTGTGTAGGGTTTCATGAGCCTTGGCATTAACGGGTAAGTGGGGTCTCCAAGGATCACAATGGGCATTTCGACTTCCCGTACTGTGATCTTCCGCTCTGGGGGAAAAGTCCCAGCCTGCAGCTTCCTGAACAGGCCAGTGTTCCGAAAGATGCGTGCATCATGCACCTTTCCGGGCCAGCCTGCGTTAATGTCAATGAAACGCCCACGGTGATCCACAAGCGCCTGGAGAATCGTAGAGAAATACCCCTTCTGATTAACGTACTCGGATGCTAGGTGGGGTGGGGCCAGAATAGGAATATGCGTCCCATCTATCGCCCCTCCACAGTTAGGGAAACCCATTTGTGCAAAGCCATCCACAATGTCCTGCACTTTACCCAGAGTCACGGTTCTTCTGAGCAAGATGCGATTAATGGCCTTACAAACTTACATCAACACGATTCCAACAGTCGACTTTCCCACTCCAATCTGGTTCGCGACCAATCGGTAGCTGTCTGGAGTTGCCAGCTTCCAGATTGCAATAGCCACCCGCTTCTCCACTGGCAGGGCAGCTCTCAATCTCGTGTCCTTGCGCCGCAAGGTGGGGGCGAGCTCCTCACACAGTCCCATGAAAGTGGCTTTTCTCATCCGAAAGTTCTGCAGCCACTGCTTGTCATCCCAGACTTGCATGACAATGTGATCCCACCACTCAGTGCTTGTTTCCCGAGCCCAAAAGTGGTGATCCATGGTGCTGAGCATGTCCATGAATGCCACAAGCAATCTCATGTCATACGCGTTATGTGACTCGATATCATCGTCGGACTCCTCACTCTCACATTGGATCTTAAGGAATAGCTCGACTGCCAAACATGACATGCTGGTGAGACTCGTCAGCATACTCCTCAGCAGTTCGGGCTCCATTTCCCTCAGACCGAAATGGAACACAGACTGCGCTGCACAGAAACCGTTGAAAGATGGCTTTGAAAGATGGTGCCAAATGGCGCCAAATGTGGACGGAAACACAGGGATTTCTGGGATGCGAAGTGATGCATCACGGGGCGTTGGGACAGGACCCAGAATGCCCCGCACCCATGCCCCCTTCCCACAACCCACGGCGCCAGAATGGGAAGAGGTGTTCTGTGGGATGGCTGTGGGATAGCTGCCCATAATGCACCGCTCCCAATGCCACGGCAAGTGCCGCAAATGTGGCCACGCCAGTGCACTGGCAGCTGTCAGTGTGGACAGACTGCAGCGCTTTCCCTACTCAGCTGTACGAAGGCGGGTTTAACTCACAGCGCTGTACAGCTGCAAGTGTAGCCATACCCTGAGTTATGGCTGCAGGGTCATGTAAACAAGTCACCTGGTACTGGACTCCATGATAATACTAGTGTTTTTCCACTCACGGGGGGGGGGGGGGGTGGGAAACAAAGGATTCCCGCCATATGCAAAAACTATTTAAGGCAGGGGAGTGACATCATCGTGGCTCATTCTTCACTGCCTCCCTGCCCAAGAAAGAAGAACACACCTGAGAAACAAAAAGACTGAACTAGGGTAGAAGGGCTGATAACCCCAGGCTAGAGGGTTGTCTAGCCTGTGAAAGGAATAACTGGAGTTTAAAGCTGAAAGCAAGTGCAGCTTGGCTTCAAGAATCTCTTCTGCCTAAAACAACATTTAGGGTGAAAATTTGCTGCTCATATCGAATTTTGTTAGTATATGAAGCTTACATTGCGTTTTTTATTTGCTAGGTAATCTACTTTGATCTGTTTGCTATCCCTTATAATCACTTCAAATCTCTCTCTTGTAGTTAATAAACTTGTTTTGTTTTGTCTAAAACAGTGTGTGTGGAAATTATAACTTGGGGCAGAAAGCTGTGCATGTCCCTCTCCACATTGAGGGAGGGGGCGAATTTCATGAACTTACGCTATAAAGTTCTCTGGGCAGCGCAAGACGGTACAATGTTGGGCTTACCCTCTAGATGGGGGTGGGCACTTGAGTACTGGGCAATTCCTTGGCTGAGCCTTCCCATGCAGGGCTGATCTCAGCATCTGTGTGTAGCTGTAGCTGGGTGTGTCCCTACCTGTATGTGTGCTGGCAAAGTGCAGTCTGAAGCCTGAGGGAGGGCTTAGCTGGCTTGCCTCAGCATTACAGTGTAAAGGGAGCCCAGGCTGGTGGGTCAGGTGGGAACCCAAGTTCCAAGTGGCCCCCTGGGGGGAGGAGTCCGACACACATCCCACTCCCATTCTCCCTCTACCCCCCTGCCATTCTCCTAGCATTCCTGACTCCCATCACACTCCTCCCTCCCCAGATCTCTGACTCATCCTCGCTTCTATCTTTCAGTCGCTCTCCAGATTCTCCCCAGGCCAGTGCTCCCTGCAGGTAATGCCGACTCTTGTGCTCACTGAGATGACTCATTTTGGGGTGGGGTTGTCTCTAGAGGAGAATTCGCCTATGCTGGGATTTGGAATCCCACGGGGTTGGGTCTGTGGGGATCTCCTGTTAGCCCCCCCTTGGACACACCAAGCTCCCACTTTGTCCAGCCCAGCACCAATGCCAGCCCCACCCCAGAGCGGCCCATAGGTGAAACAAGTTGGTGGGGTCTCAGCCCAGGGAGTCCAGAGGCTGGATGGGTACCCTGCTGCCCCCTGGTGGGGAGGGGAGGGTACATCAGCAGGTGATGGTGTGCTTTTTGGGGGGCATCATCCCCTGAAGTCTTGAAAGGCCAGTTTAGGAACACGCCTCATCATTGCAGAACATTCTCCTCCTGCTCCACCCCCATCCACCTCTTCTCCTGCCCCCGCCCCCCCAGTTCTGTGCCTGTATGCTCCAGGGGGGTGGGTCCTAATTCTTTGGCCTGGTCTGGTGGTAGCCCGTGTCTGAGGGTTGGATGTGGGGCATCTGTGGGCTTCTCTCTTGGCTGCTGCTTCTGTCTTCCTTCCCAATGCCAATGGGAAGCTTTTCTTTCCCAGGTGCCCCTGCGGCCCCATCCCTGTCCCTGAACCCCCAGAAGCAGGAGTACTTCCCCGGAGACACTGTTGAAATCAAGTGCTCTGCTCCTCCTTCGGTGGATAGAGTTGAAGGATTCCAGTACTACAGCGATATCGGAAAGGCCATCTCAGTCCCAGCTTCATCCAGGAGAAGCCATACTTACAACATAAACCTCACAGGGCCTAAGGATGGGGGGTCGTACCAGTGCGACTACTGGATAGGCCAAGCCGGTTCTTGGAACAGGTCCAGCAGGAGTGACGCTGTCCTCATCAGAGTAAAAGGTGAGCTTTGCACAGTCTCTACCATTCCTTAGGGTCAGAGGTGAACACTTCCAAGATGTATAAAGACATAAGTGGACAAAAGTATGGCAAGGAACCAACCAACAACATAGTCCCCCAACATGCCATTCAGTTCCCAACTACGGCTGCCCAACATGGCTAATCCCTCAGTGAATACAGCCACACAGTATGGCTGACCAACTGCCAACAACATGGCCACCCAACATGGCTGCCCAGCTACCAACAACATGGCTACCCCACTACAAACAACATGGCCACCCATCATGGCTGACCACCTGCCAACTATATGGCCCTCCAATATGGTTTCCCCACTACTGACAACATGGCCATCCAATATTGGTCGCCTACCACACTAGAATTCTGGGTCTGGACAAGAGCTCCTAGGCACTATGATAATACAAATAAATAATAATTGCTACCAACAACCTACAGCCACTAACATGGGCAGCCAACACAGCTGCAAAACTGATATCAAACATCTCAGCTTTCAGAAATATGGCTTCCGAACTACTGACTAAACCCCACCCCCCAGCCATGACTGCCACAAATATAGTCTACCAACATGTCTGACCAATTGACAACACAATCTCCAGGCTTCCAGAAACGTGACTCATTAACATGCTTATCCAAGAGCTGGGAACACCCTCAGCCATTGTACAAATACTATGCCAAATTACGGAAATCAGGCTGCCAACAATAGTCACCAAACATGCCCTTCACTTCCCACATAAGGGGAACCAAAATGGCTGCCAAACTATCAACAAAATATGGCTATCCAACTACAAACAACATGGCCAAACACTATGGCAATGCAACAGACACAGTCAACAACATGACATCCGAAATGCCTTCCCAACTAACAACAGGGTCACTGAACATGGCTGACAAAAAGCTGACAGTATGGCCGCCCCACATGGCCGCTCAACAGGCTGCCCAACGGCCAGCAACATGAGACTCATCATGACTATCCAACAGCCAGCAATATAGCAATTCATCATGCCTACCCAACAGCCAACAACATGGCACCCAACATGACTACTTGACTGTCAATAGCATGGAGATCCAGCATATGCCCCACACTCAGCACAACCTGATACATAAAGCACATAAAAGGCTGTTACAAGGAGGAGGGAGAAGAATTGTTCTTCTTAACCTCTGAGGATAGGACAAGAAGCAATAGGGCTTAAATTGCAGCAAGGGTGATTTAGGTTGGACATTGGGAAAAAAACTTCCTAACTGTCAGGTTAAGCACTGGATTGAATTGCCTAGGGAGGTTGTGAAATCTCTGTCATTGGAGATTTTTAAGAGCAGGTTAGACAAACACCTGTCAGGGATGGTCTAAATAATACTTCGTCCTGCCATGAGTGCAGGGGACTGGACAAGATGACCTCTCGAGGTCCCTTCCAGTCCTATGAGTCTATGATATCTACGTTCCCAGAACCTGTTCCCCAACATGACAAACTAATGGCTAACAACACTCACCTTATAGAACCTGGAGGAAGGAATAAACCCTGGGCTCTCACTCGCAGTTACACAAAGGTCCTCATGTAGGGAGTCATGAGGTATCAGTTTGAATCTTACCAGTGTTAAGTTTGGGGCAACATCTCTGCTTTCCCCCCATGTCAACCCCCCACCCCACCCCCGATTCATTCTTGTTGCCTCTCCTACCTTCAGACTTCCCTCCCTGGCCGGCGCTGAGTGTGGATCCTCCGTCCGGAGTGGTGAGTGAAGGGCTCCCCCTGCTCATCACCTGCACGGCCCCCAGCAATGCTGGTGAGCGAAGGTTTCACTTTTACAAGGAAGGAGCTGAGCTCGTCCCCGGGGACGTTGGGTCTGAGGTCAGCACCACAGAGACCAGGACCGGATCTATGATGCTCAACATCCCGCGAGCTGGTCCCAACAGCGCCGGGGAATTCACCTGTGCGTACGAGCAGAACATGAGCGGGAGGTGGATTCTGTCCCTAAGGAGCTTGGCTGTGAATGTTACCATGACAGGTGAAGGTGCCCCAGAGTTAGCAGTCTAAGATATACTTAATGCTTCCTGAAGGGGGCAGAAGTCATGAACACACACACACACACACACACACACGTGCACACACAGCAGCTCTCATTCCCTCCAGCAGGGGGCAGCAATCTCTCCCTCTCTCCCTCTTAAAAACACACACACACACACTCTGAGCAGGGTTCATCCCTTCCAGCAGGGGGACAGCAGGAACACACACACACACATTGTGCACATCCCCTACAGGAGGGGGCAGCAGTGATGCACACACACACACACACACACACACACATTGTGCTGGTCTCATTCCCTCCAGCAGGGGACAGCAGGGACACACACTCCTGCCAGTGTAATATTTCTTAGCAATTTCCTCCTTTTTGCAGCACACAGCCATTCCTGGGTCCGGGAGCTCGCTGTGGGTGGGTCCTTCTTCACCATTAATGGCCTCATCTTCCTCATCTCCCACCTCTGCCTGAAGGGCAAAGGTAATTGCACATTTCCCTCCCCTCTCCCTGCTTTCGCAGGACCTTGGAGTAGCTTAAACAGATGTACCCTGAAATTTCTCCTCCTGAGTCTCACCTGGCCAAGAGGCTGCTGCTGTAGACAACACTGCGAAGATATCTGCCACCAGCTACACCGTTATATCTCCTCTTCTGACCCCTCGGCTCCACCTCCTGAAATGCAGCCGCCTCTGGGGAGGGGCACCTGGGTAACCGCCACCCAGTAACACTGCCTAGGAATCCCCAAGGCTGAATGGCAGCTGCTTCTCGGGTGGGGCGTGGCAGCTGGTGGGCAGCTGCAGTGTAATGCCACAGAGGGTCGCTCCTCCAGATGCAGCCATCTCTGGGGTAGCCTGCGGCAACTGTTTAGCAGATGATAGAGCACTGCAGGCCAGAAAGAAATGTGAATGCAGACTCCCAGGGAAGCTGCAGCAGCTCCTCATCTCAGCCACAGCTCCAGCATGATCACTGAGGGGACAGCACCCCCTAAAGGGTCAGGCATCCCTCTAGCTGCAGCACCGCGCCCCCTAGTGCTATACAGGGGCATTGGGGTCAGCACTAATTGTGAGGGCAGAGCGCCCCCTACTGAGCTCCCTTCCCTGCGCCCTGCAGAACAGCGCCCACTACTGAGACCCCACAGTCACCCCCTACTGGCTTCATCACTTTGCTTGCTCCAAAAAGATACCCCCTCAAAATGTGCCCCAAGCCTCTTTCTTTCTTTCTTTCTTTCTTTGCGATTTGAGCATTGCCATGTGCTTTTCTCATTCTCAGGTTCCAAGGAGGAGCACACAAGCGGCTCAGACCCATTTCAATCAGATTATTACTCAGTCCTGGTTCAGTTGGTCACTGGTCAGTCTGGTCATTCTGCGACCGCCAAGGCAAACCACGTCTCCAGCCCCATGCCCCAGTCCCGTGGGAGTAATGAGTACCAGGAAGAGATGTGAAGGCTCAGATACTGACTGTGAATATTCCTCCCCTGCTCACAGATGGCTGGCCAGTTCCGCAGCTCAACTGGAGAAAATGTGACTGAGAAAAAAGAAAGAAAGATTCTATTCTCATTTCTCCTCAGATATTCCTACTCTATGTATATTCAAGATTGTATGAATCCCTGTAAATTCCCCCATCTCCAGCTTTTAATTAAACCTTTTTTTTAGCCCCTTCTTGTCTCTGACTCTTGTTTCCTTCACTGTGGTTATTTTGTCCCCCACATGGTGTGTGTCATTGGCCCTGCACTACTGACACAGAAAGGTGATTCTCCTTCGTGCCGCAAACTGCAACTCCTTCCCCTGTTGAGTCAGGCTGAGGCCAACAGTTTCCACCAATTGCTGAGCCACCCAGTGGAGCAGAAAAATGCCACGTAGCCCTGAAGTTTGAAGGTCAGAGAGAGAGGCAGCCCACAGGGGGTAGGAGCAGGCCTGCTACAGTCCCCGTCATCTCAGTGATACTCAGGGCCCCAATCCTGCCCCCAAACCTGACGCTGAACTCCCTTTTGCCCCCGTCTCCTCATCCATGTCATTCATTCATTCACACACACACCCTCCTCTGTCTCCCCTACGTGGCGGGCTGGGGCATACATGGGGAGCTGACACTATCATGGCCTGTCTGGTCCAGCCCTGTCTCGGGGAGGGAAGTGAGGTCCCCTGGGTTAGAGCAAAGGGACTGGCCAGGCCTCCTGGGTTCTTTGCCCAGTTCTGGGAGGGGAGGGGAGTTGAGCAGAGGGGCTGGGTGCCAGGACTCCTGGGTTCTCTCCGCAGCTCTAGGAGGGGAGCGGGGTCTAGAGCTGCTGTTGAGAAATACATCCAGAAAGCCATGTTGTCACAGCTCCACAGGCTCCGTGCTACACCCTGGCTTTGAAACCCTCTTTTGGCAGACTCCCAGCAGTGTGCCTGACCCCGAGGGGTCCCACTCCCCCTTCCACACCCCAGCCCTCTTGCTTTGCACCACAAGCTCTGCCCAGCGAGTCCAGACGAGACAGTCCCCACGGCAGAGAAGTGACCCGGGCGCCCCCTCTCTGCAGTGACACCCAGCAGCGGTTCCCAAACAGAGCTGGGTTTAGTGGTCAGCGGGAATTCACCAGGGGAAGGTCTTAGCCCACCCAAGAGAAAGAACAGCTAACACCCGCTCTGTGCTGGTCAAGCCCCAGGAATTCACCCCAAGCTGTAGAGCCCCCAAGCTCTGTCTCTCCTTGACCCCCTTCCTCAGCCCCAGTAGAGAGGAAACACACACCCAACCCCTCTCCATCCTTTGTTCCTGAGCGGGGGTCTCCGCTCAGCTTCCCTGCTGAGAAGCGGGGAAATCCGTCTGGTGCTGGGCGGTGGGTTTTCCCCTGTCTTCTCCACTGAGATGGGATGGGCCTTGGATGTCCCTTTAATGACCCAGACAGTCCACTCAGACAGCAAGGTGACACCCTACCCTCATGTCTCTCAGTCGGCCCTGAGAGCAAACTTAATCCCACTGGGGAGTAATGCAAAGTACAGGGGGAAACTGAGGCACGCGTCGGCTTCATAAAAACATTACAGCCAGCTCCCGCTTGTTACGGAAGACTTTGCAGAAAGTAGCTTGTCACGGCCATGAGGACTCGTGGCTGAATTTCCTGTGCACACAGCTCTTATGGGCTGGTCAGACGGGAAGGGTTGGTCACTCTTCCTGGGCGGAGACCGGGTCAGTGGCTGAGGTGAGAACCCAGCTCAGAGCCCCGGGGAAGCAGTTCAGCATGGTGCTAACTCTCCTTCTGCCTGTTCTGGGTAAGTGACTTCCCCTGGACATCCTATGTTTGTATCTCTTGTTGAGGAGAACAGATGAGTTTGGGATCCAAGACTCTTGGGTTCTATCCCTGGCTACGGGATCTTGTGAGGTAGTGCTAGGGGGGCTGGGATTCAGGATCTTGGGTTCTATCCCTGGTTCTGTGAGGGGAGTGGGGTCTAGTGGGTTAGAGCAGGCAGGGAGCCAGGACTCCTGGGTTCTATTTGATGTTCTCTCTCTCTCCTTTTCTTTAGCAGCCCCACCCTCCCTTCATCCCGAGCCCCGGAACGCTCATGCCCTCCCTTCCCTTCTCTCTTACAGCCGCTCTGCAGAGTGTCCCTGATTACAGGTAATATCTCATGTTGCTCCACCCCCGCCCCACCTCTTCCTGCCCAGTTCCGCCCCCTCTACTAGGTGTGCCGCTTCCTTGCTCCTCTCCCTTACCCCCCAGCCTCCGGCATGCCACGAAACAGCTGATGACAGCAGTTGGGAGGCGCGGGAAGGGAGGGGGAGGCGACGATCTGCGAGGCCTGCTGGCGGATGGGAGGCGCTTAGGGAGTTGAGGGGGAGCTGATAAGGGGGCTGCCAGTGAATGCTCAGCACCCACCATTTTTTCTCCGTGGGTGCTCCAGCCCCAGAGCTCCCATGGAGTTGGCGCCTATGCTGGCAGGGGAGTGGGGACTAGTGAGTTAGAGCTGGGAGACTGGGCACCAGGACTCCTGGGTTCCATCCCCAGATTTGGGAGGGAAGTGGGAACTCATGGGTTAGAGCAGGGGAGGGTGGAAGTCGGGACTCCTGGCTTCTAGTTCCCTCGCTGGGCAGGTCACTGGCCATGGCTATGCCTCGGTTTCCCCTCTGCAGGCTTGTGGTGCTGTCATTTCACACGGGCTAAAGTCTCGGCCACCCTTCCATAACGGCAGGGTCCGGGGAAGGGTAAACACTGTTCTTATTATCCTGCAAACCCCTTGTTTGGCCCGACTAGCTCATCATTCTTGTGGTATCAACACTATCTTGCTGTCAGTGCACTGATGTTATCTACGGCTTCCTCTCTGTTTTTCGGCGTAGCTGTTTCACTCATTTCCCCCAACGTGTTTTCCATCATCGCTGATGAAATCTTCCCCCCATGGTGCCCATGCTGTGACCCAAAGACCTCGTGATGCCAGCTGACAAAGGGATCCCCTGGGTTCACCAAAGAACCTCCCGTAAGGTATCTAGTGAAAGCCTGTCGCACTGGTCATCGTAAGCATTGCGATACGTGTATGGAAAATATGGAGAGAGTTATGTAGCTGTGATGAAAATGATGTTCTCTGGGTCACTCAAAAGTAATCCACATACTCCTGGCAGGCAAGGAGATGCTTAGCTCACTCTGGCTGATCACGCATACACGGAGTCTTGTATCGTTCACGCTGAATGCCCATTGGCGGGCTGAACAAATCAGCGGATGACACAGGATGGAGGGGGGGAAAAAAGCCACCGGGGGTGAAGCAATGAACTTTTGGGACTACAGCTGGGGTACACATGAACCTCCCAGGTGTTCCCTCAGTCTGTCAGGACAAGCTGCCAACAGCTAAGAAACTGGATCAAATCGGAATCAGTCCCTGGTTGAGCTAGGAAAACATCCCATCTTGATTTAAATGGTCTCGATTTGTTAAACCTGTCTGCCAAGTACACTTCTACCCTGATATAACTCAACCCGCTATAACAGGAATTCGGATAGAACGCAGTAAAGCAGCGCTCCGGGGGGGCGGGGCTGCACGCTCCGGCGGATCAAAGCAAGCTCGATAGAACGCGGTTTCACCTATAACGCAGTAAGATTTTTTGGCTCCCGAGGACAGCGTTATATCGGGGTAGAGGTGTATAAAAAGCTAAAGGGTAAAAACCTAGGGGCAGGTGTGGGATTAATTTGAAATGCAGCAGCCACGTGGTATTGGATGTTGTCGGGGCAAAAAAGGAAGTTGGGGAAAAGGGAGGAGGTGTGTACCCGACAGGTAATGAAAACTGAGCAACTAAAAGCGCAAAGTATTAACCAGGCTGCAACCCAAGCCTATGCCCCGGACAAGTTGCAGGCCTTGAGGCAGGACTTCCAGGCGGAAAAGGCGGAACGCACTCACCTGGAAGCAATGGCTAAGCAAGTACCAGTCCTTCAATGGCAGTGTGTCCATAAAAAATAAATTAAACAGTTAAAACGTCAGTTGACCGTGCGTTCGGTCCAGGCGGCGAGCCTCACGGGGGAGGATTCGGGTGACTCTTGTGGCTAGCTTTAATCTCTCCCTTTGTGAGGATCCTCAATTTTGTGCAAAACCCTGTTGCACCCCTATAGCGGCCCTCATTAAGACTGAGGAGAGGTCCAGCGGGTGAAGGGGGGGAGAAGAGCGTATGTACGGCACCCCCATCTACGAGGAGAGCACCCCGTGGGGTGATTACAAAAAGGAAAGTGACCAGGAGGGGTGGGGCTAGTTAAAAAGCCCACCCTCCTTGCTAAATTGGTAGTAAAACGAAGCCTGTGCGCATAGAAAGAAACATGCAGCAAAAAACAAAAAAAAAAAAAAAAAAAAAACTAAAAAAAACAAAAAAGAAAAAAAAGGAAAAAAAAAAAAAAAAAAAAAGCAAACATCAAAAATTTAAATCCCTAAAATAGTACTTAAAATGGTAAAATCTAAGTTAATTAAGGTGTCATTTAAAAAAATAAGCAAGTAATTTAAAATAAAATAAAAAATTAACTCTGCAAAGGCTAAAAAAACCCAAAGCAGTAAAATGTTATAAAAGTATTAAAAAAACAACACCTTGGTTTCTTTGCAGCTATTCTAAAGGAAAATGGGCCCTTTTCCAAAGAAAGGTCTGTAAATAATCCAGGCAATTCATCTGACGAAGTGGGCATTCACCCACGAAAGCCAGGGCCGGCTCTAGGCACCAGCAAAACAAGCTGGTGCTTGGGGCGGCACATTTTTAGGGGCGGCATGGCCGGCGCCAGAATGCCGCCCCTAAAAATGTGCCCCGGCCGCCCTAGCTCACCTCCGCTGCTGCTGCCGCTCGCGCACCACGGGGGGAGGAGGCAGGGCTGGGGATTTGGGGAAGGGGCGGAGTTGAGGCGGGGCCAGGGGTGGGGTAATTAAAAAACGGGGGTGGGGCAGCCAAAATTGTTTTTGCTTTGGGTGGCAAAAATCCTAGAGCCGGCCCTGACGAAAGCTTATGCTCCAATACATCTGTTAGTCTCTAAGGTGCCACAGGACTCTTTGTCGCTTTTTACAGATCCAGACTAACACAGCTGGATACTTGATACCAGGCAAAGAGGTTATCTTAGTAAAATCATTTAACTATAAACAAGTTAGTCGAATCTGCTAAAAAACCACTCCTGGTGTGTATAATCTTTGTGTTATAGGTTTAAAAAAAATGGTGTTGTTTTAAATAATACCACTAAAATCCATTGAAATCTTCCATTCAAAACCGAGAAACACTTTTTGCCAAACACAGGTAACCAGTGTTGTTTAATTTTGGTATTTAGCATTTAACCCTTAAGGTAACTCAATGCTTTACAATATTTAAAATGTTTTTAAATACAAACCAAAGTCGTGGCTGCAGCAGGACAGTCAAAACCAGAAGAATAATAAAAAAAATTAAATCTGTTTAAAAAAAAAAAAGCAAATAAAAGCTGTAGTAGTATATATATATATATATATGCCCCACACTAGTCTTCAGGTGGCTCTGTGTAATCAAACTGCCACTTTGCCAAAGGGAGCCGCAATAGGTTGTGTTTTCTTTTTCAAATCACTGTGTGTTTTAAAAGCAAAAGTTAAAAGTTATAAATAATCAAAACTCTGGTAAAAGTTAATTGTGTCCCTTTTAAAACAAAGTCTCTAAGCTGCTAATAACCTTCAATCCAAAAGCAAGCTAAAAAGTATCTGTGTTAATGCAAACTACCATAAACTAATAAAGGTTAAAGCCATTTAAATCTGACCTGCCTATAAAACAAACATGGGAAAATATGGGGGTAATTCCTCTGTTTTGCCTGCAATCAGCAACGGTATTTGTAAAATATATATATATATATTTTAAGCAAAAATCTGCCACCCCCAAAGGGGTAAAAACATGTTCTTTTTGTCTTCCAAAAAATCAAAAAAAGCTAATACCAGCTAAAATGCAACCAAAAAAATACCATAAATCTACTGTCACAATAAAAATTGTGTTTTGTGTTCTTTGTTTTGTCTTGGTTGTTTGTTTTTGTTGCTAGCATGGTTGTGTATCAAATGCTGCAAAAAAACATCCTCCGGCAGCAAACAGCATATTAAAAAAAATTGGTTTTAAAGCAAAAATTATACATATTGTAAATCTAAAGGTAATTAAAAATAAATTAAGCTCTTTGTCCCAGCTACAGAACAGCCTGATACAAAAACAAATAAAAAAAAACAACATACTGTTATAGCTAGAGAATGTACTAAAATGTAAATACTTGCTTTGTCCACCTTAAAACACAAAATGTTTTAAGTAATATCAAAAAACACTAAAGTTTTAATACACTTGTTAAAGCAAAGCAAAAAATTACTGTTTAATACTTATCAGTACAAATAAATGCAGTATGTTTCTAGCATAGTAAGGCCAAACCTTTTAATTAAAAAAAAATTGTTGTTAAAAATCGCACACCAACAGGCTCTAAAAGCAAAAATATAAAAAGTTAGCCCACTCCCCATATTACACATAAAATCCTTCTGGATACCTCGGACCTCGAGCCAGTGGGCTGGGGAGGGAAAAACGCTATTAAATACCAGAGGTTGTACCTAGTGGACTCCTCAAAAGTGGGTGTGCTTGTCCTTGCCTGTTGCTCCAAAGCCCTGTAGTAAAAACATTTCACTAAAATCCTGTATGTAAAATCAATTAAATAATAAAACCAAAATATTGTATAATAAGTAATGTGTATGTATTAATTCCTAAAAAAAGTTTTTAAAAAATAAAAATGTTACAACCCGCTAGTAAATAAATGTAAATGTAATGTAACTACACCTCTACCCCGATATAACTCTGTCCTCCGGAGCCAAAAAATCTTACCGCGCTATAGGTGAAACCGCGTTATATCGAACTTGCTTTGATCCACCGGAGTGCGCAGCCCCGCCCCCCTGGAGCGCTGCTTTACCGCGTTCTATCCGAATTCGTGTTATAGCGGGTCGCGTTATAGCGGGGTAGAGGTGTACTGTGTTTACCAATAATCACATTTATTGTTTACCACAACCAAAAAGTCTCAGCTTTGCCCAGTTAAAAAAAAAAGCTATGTAAAACCCATACGCTGTAAAGGCCGCTTTAAATTTAAAAAAAGGCCAAGTGTAAAAGAATCATCGTTAAAAACATAAGGGAAGGTGCCTTAAAAACACTGCATAGTCCAGATACACACAGCAGGGCCATAGCAAAATACCTGGTGGGTGGCCCCAGACCTCCCCTAAATCCCATAAAAACAAACCCTATTCCTCCTGTTACAGCCTAACGTAAAAGTCAAATAAAAAGCCCTTTAGCAAGTAACAGCAATTCCTAATTTTGGAATGTAATAGAGTTGTTGTAACCTCCTAAACCAGGCAAGCAACATTCATAACAAAAGCCAGGGAGGGCTGCGATGAAACAGGGGAGGGATAGCTCAGTGGTTTAAGCATTGGCCTGCTAAACCTATGGTTATGAGCTCAATCCTTGAGGGGGCCATTTAGGGATCTGGGGCAACAATCTGTTTGGGGATTGGTCCTGCTTTGAGCAGAGGGCTGGACTAGATGACCTCTTGAAGTCCCTTCTAACCCTGGTATTCTATGATAACTTTAAAAATATTTCATCAGTGCCTCAGTTTCCCCAATAAGGTGCATGTATGTGGTTCGCTTTGTTAACAGGACAAGGCAGTAATAGCGAGAGCCCAGGGACACCCTGAACAGGAGTGGTAAAACCACTCTTGCTGGTGCAGGCCTGCAGAATCCTTCATTGTAATACAATGTATGTATGGTGGCAAATTTTATCAATCACCAAATGGGAGGCAGTCACCTAGCATTGGAAATCATTTGCCTTTAAAGCACTTCCAAGTCCCAACCTTCCTCCCCAATTGTACCGGGGGGGCCACCCTCCAACTTGCCCTCCTTACCCAAATGTGGTCCCCCCCCCCCCCCCCAGAAAAGGCAGACCCTAGTGGGCTCCTTGTAAAACAGGGCAATACGGCAGCTAGTATTTAAAATATTCAGCAAGGGGCCATAGAAAACAAACGGTTGGAACAATTAAAAAAGGCCATAAACCTGGTCACAAGTGCAAATCTCACCCACCCGCCCTCCACCACGCTGCCAGATTGGGCCTCCACACGCGGGATACCGGGCAGGGATTAATTAAAACCAAAATTAAGGCCGAAAACCAACTAGCATGAAATTCGGTGTGCTCCCCGCTCCAACAATATTTAACCCAACAAATCCGTAGCATCCAGAGGAATGTGCTCCATAAAGCCCAAATCATCCCCGTAAAATCCATCCCCACTCAAAATCCCCCCCCCAAAATGGCCTTTTCGCCACTTCTGGGGGCTCACTAATTGGCAGGGCACCGCACAGCCTGTTCCTTCACAGCTTTTGGCCCCATGAAAGGAGTGTGGGCCCCTGCCATGAAAATCAGCCGGGCCTCTGGGAAGGCTGCCTCTAGGCCTGGGTGGTCCATCGCGACGTGTGGGAGGTGGTGGCTCCCCCTAATGACACGGCTAAGCGATATGGGCTGACTGCGTCCCCGGGCTATCAGCACATATCAATTGCAAAGGGCAACGCCTGGCAGCTCTGGCCTATAAAGCCCCCTCAAATGGTGTGTACAGAGAGGGCAGTGCCAGGCTGCTTTTATAAGGTAGGTCCAGTGGTGAGCTGGAGCCAGTTCGCAAGAACCGGTTATTAAATTTAGAAGCCGGTGTAGAACCAGTTCTTAAAGGGGCGGGCGAGTGGGCAAACTCCGGTTCACGGGACCATCCTGCCCGGCCCACCCCCCGCTTCCCTCCCGCAGAGCCCCAGCGCACCGCGCTGCCGGTGCCGGCGCCAGCGCTCTGGTCAGTTCTGCAGCTCCTGCCACTTTGAGCAGCATGGTAAGGGGGTGGGGCTGTGAGCTCCAGCGGCTGTGCGGCATCCTTACATAGCAGCATGGTAAGGGGGCCGGGCCGGGGCTGGGAGGAGGGGTTGGATAAGGGGCAGGGAGCGGTTGGAGGGGGCGGAGGTTCTGGGGGGGCCGTCAGGGGAGGGGAACGGGTGGGGCGATGGGTAGGCGTGGGAGTTCTGGGGGTCTGTCGGGGTGGTAGTGGATGGTGTCGGGGCAGTCAGGGGACAGGGAGCGGGGCGAGTTGGATAGGGGGTGGGGTCCTGGGAGGCAGTTAGGGTGGGGGGTCTTGGGAGGGGGTGGTCAGGGGACAAGGAGTGGGGGGTTGATGGGTTGTGGGTTCTGAGGGGGCAGTTGGGATCAGGACGTGGGTTGGGGTCAGATGGGGGGGGAGACAGGCACATGGTGCTCGTACTCACCGCACGGTTCCCTACCGGGTCTTCGGCGGTACTTCGGCAACGAGGGGAGGGGGTGTCTTCACTCACTCCGGGTGAAGTACCTGCCGCCGAAATGCCGCCAAAAACCCGGAACGAGTGAAGACACCCCCCCGCCGCTGAAGTGCCGCCAAGGACCCGGTAGGGAACCGGTGCTTAGGATTTTGGGAGCTCATCACTGGGTAGGTCAACACCTCTGCTGGGACAGGGAGGCATCGGAATATGCCCCTGCTAAGGCCCATGTGTTTACCAATACCTCTGCCTGTGTTTGGAGAACCACCTACCCCAGGGTGCCTCTCTACTTACGATTAAAATCACAAACACAACAGTTTTCAGGGCATTGGCCCACTGTTATGTAACAAACTGTTCATATTTCTAACTATGTGGTGTTTAATTTTTCATAAATTACACCCAATGTTTTCCTGCCCTTAATGCACACCCGGAAACGACTAACCGTATTCCAGACAGATGCCTCCTCCCTTACAGTATTGAATCTAAAGAAAGCTGCCCTTGCCACAGCCATCCGAGTGGGGCATCTATTCCAGCAGGGGGACGTGTTACGCTATGTTACTAATAAAGCCAAAAGCCATTATTGGCTAGTGTATGCAATTGTTGCTGTTTGAATAATTTGGTGCATGCTGTATTGCTGCTTATGTAGAAGACCAATAGTAACCCTGGCCACCGTATCGGAGGGAGGGTGGAAACCTAAATGGTGACCCCTCCCAACAAAAGGTTGCTTCGGGGTCAAGGGGGGGGACTGTCACACCCCCAGGACCCCCTCCCCATAGGGAGCCCCCCGGGAAGGTAAATCAGCACTGTATATTGCTAACGCGGTGGCAAGCGGAGGGTTAAAGGGGTGTAAGTGGAGAGTGAAAGTTTCCTTTGTAAGTACAAGAGGCCGAAGGGGGAGGAAACGAAAAGCAAAGAACGGGTAAACTCAACACTGCAGCAGGTGAACTCAGCCCAAAAATAAAACGCTGGCTGCCGCCCAAGGTCACTGCCCACAGCCAAGACTTGGCTAACAGCCAAGAAAAATGAGGGCCCCATAAAAAAAAAATTCTCAACTAAACAACCACAAAGCTATAAATAACGGCAAAACCAGTAAAGGCCAAAACAAACAAAAAACACCCCAGTCTTCGAAGCCGGAATGTCTTAGAAACTGGGGAGGCCGCAGGCCTGTGCAAACCGGTCAACAAAGCGCCGGAACAGAGGGCCAAAACAAAACACCCCCAAAAACGCCCAAAACTTAAAACCCTCCTAAAAGCTAAAGCAATTTGGAGAACACAGCAGATTCTTAAACGCCCTGGGCCCAGGACAGCACTCCTGTCCACCTTCCCCTTCTTTTCTTCTGACATTACACCCAGACCTGGCCAAGTCTGGGCAGTGCGTATATAAGTAGAAAAGTGGGTTAGGGCCTGGGGGCATTAACGCTTTCTTTCTTCCCCTGAGTGACGTGGGAACGGTCCCAGCACTCTCTGCTGTCATTTTATTATTTTATCAATAAAGCTTTAAAATGTAAACCCTTCGTGTGCCTGCCTCGTCATCTCCTCCCCCCAAAAAATCCTGCGGCATCAGCCGAATCAACTAACGTTCCAGGCAAATTAGTAACACAAATCTGTCACATTGGGTTCGATCGCAGCTCTGGGAGAGGATTAGGGACTAGTGGTTAGAGCAGAGGGCTGGGAGCCAGGACTCCTGGGTTCTATCCCCAGCTCCGGGAGGGGACTGGCGTCTAGTGGGTTAGGGGGAGGCTGGGAGCCAGGACTCCTGGGTTCTAATCTGATTCTGAGACATCCCACACGTCAGTGCAGGGGCTGACCTTGGTGATCTCTCAAGGTCCCTCCCAGCCCTACATTTCTATTCATCTATAAACATGCGCTGCAGGACTGCCTTCAGCCTACCCAAGCAAACCAGGGTGAGGGAGGTCAGTGAACGCTATGGGAAGTGACGGAGCTGAGTCAGCGCTCGCCGGCAGTGCTGGCCCCAGGGCAGTTGGGTGGGAGACTCAGTAGGGGGCGCTTTCCCCTCGCAATCAGGGGATGCCATGATGCAGGGAGCAGGCGGGTGACTCAGCACCCTGGGGGCCTCTTTTCCAGCCTCAGTGCTGCAATCACATAACTCAACAGGAAGCCAGGACTCCTGGGTTTTATCCCCAGCTCTGAGAGGGGAGGAAAAGGGGTCTAGTGAGTTAGAGCTGAGGTCCGGGGCTGGGAGCCAGGACA
>NW_020665016.1:91660-92350 GCF_002925995.2 Terrapene triunguis
AGGGCGTGGCAAAGATTTTAAGGATTAGATCAGGCCAGCAGGAATCCAGGGTTTTCTGCTATCTCCAGTCTCAGCACGCCTGGCAGGGGAGTTGACAAGGGAACAGACATTGCCGGAAGCACCCAACCCCGGCTGAGGACTGAGGCGTGTGTGGGTGGAATAGCCAGGTGCGGAGTCTCGTTCAGGAACATCGGTGGGCCATACAGTCTGCGGGCAGGTCACGGACTCTCCCGCCGGAGCGTGTCAGCCGGGGCTCGTCGGTGTCCCAAAGAAGGAGCCTCAGCTTAATAATTACAGACGCAAATGTTCCACGGTGGCCTCGTTACAAGGGGCCTCCCTTCTCTTTTCATCGCTGTGCAACAAGGTTGGGGGCTGCTGAGGGCTCCAAACAGCAGCAGGAAACACCCCTGGCGAATGTAGGTGAGTCCTGCTCATGGTCATTAACAATAATAATATCGGGAGGAGGGGTGGGGTGGGGGTGCTAGGAAAACAATCCCTTATTTTTGAAATACCATGTTGGCAGAGAGGCCTGAGATCTCTGAGAGAAACCTCTTTAATAGGATCATTTTCCATGAGCTGCGGAGGGGAGCCCAGGGCTGGGCTAGCAGGGGGCTGCGGGTCGGGAGTGAGGGGCACCGGCAGGGCTGGGCTAGCAGGGGGCTGCGGGTCGGGAGTGAGGGGCACCGGCAG
>NW_020665016.1:92450-109780 GCF_002925995.2 Terrapene triunguis
AGGGGGCTGTGGGTCAGGAGTGAGGGGCACTGGCAGGGATGGGAGGGGCAGGGCTGGGCTAGCAGGGGGCTGTGGGTCAGGAGTGAGGGACACCGGCAGGGCTGGGAGGGGCAGGGCTGGGCTAGCAGGGGCTGCGGGTCGGGAGTGAGGGGTACTGGCAGAGCTGGGGGGGTAGGGCTGGGCTAGCAGGGGGCTGCGGTTGGGGAGTAAGGGGCACCGGCAGAGCTGGGGGGGCAGGGCTGGGCTAGCAGGGGCTGCGGGTCTGGAGTGAGGGGCAGAGGCGTGTGGAAGCTCTCAGAGCCCTCCAGTTTTTCTCTCGCAGAGGGCTGCGGGGACCTTATCAGCCCCCAGCACCCATCCTGCACTGTCATCTTTTCCCTGTGGGTGTCGGGAGCGGGCGGGGACAGGAGGAATGACAGAGTCTCCAGAAGCCACTTCTTCCAGCTCTGTGCGCTCCGAGGTGTGTCCCCACCCAACCCTTCCCTCCCTGGGAGCCTACGGGATCGGCTGGGGGGATCCTGCCAACCCGCCTGCCTGCTCCTCGGCCCAGCCCTGTGCTCCAGGGCCCCATTACTCAGCGGCTCCAGTCCAGACGTGCCGAGCTTCCAGCCAGCCCCAACCCGCCTGGATTGGAGGCCTCTCAGTGGGGTACGTTGGGTTGGGAGTGAGGGGCACCGGCAGAGCTGGGCTGGCAGGGGGCTGTGGGTCGGGAGTAAGGGGCACTGGCAGAGTTGCGGGGGGGAACCCAGAGCTGGGATAGAAGGGGGTTGCGTGTCAGGATTGAGGGGCATTGGCAGACCTGCAGGTCTTTCTTTCTTTCTTTCTTTCTTCTGGAAAATACACTTTCTGTTTCTAATTTGTCTTCCCATACAAACCTCCTGTGTTCTTCCATCTATCCATCAGTCTATCCCCATAAACACCTGTCTCTCTTTCTTACCATCCATCCATCCCCATACGCTCGCTCTATCTATCTATCTATCTATCTATCTATCTATCTATCTATCTATCACTAGATGCCACCCCCTCTGTTGTATCTCAGCCCTTCTAACCTCATCTCCTCCCTCCCCCACAGAGAAATCTGTCCTGGCCCCACGCCCGATGCCACCATGAACAACTGCCTGCACACCTCCAGCAATGTCACCCTCCTGACGTCCTCGGTCTCCAGCATGACCGGAATCGTTTTCCTCCTCCTGGCCGCTCTGATCGGACTGCCGGGCAACCTCTTTGTGGTGTGGAGCATCCTGTGGAAGATGAAGCCCAGCAGCCGTTCGGTCACCTGCCTGCTGGTCCTCAACCTGGCCATGGCTGACGGAGCCGTCCTCCTGCTCACGCCCTTCTTCATCCTCTTCCTCACTTTCAAGACCTGGTTCTTCAGCCTCGCCGTCTGCAAAGGCGTCTACTACCTCTGTTGTGTCAACATGTATGCCAGCATCTTCATCATCATGCTCATGAGCGTGGACCGGTGCTTGGCCGTCAGCCGGCCCTACCTCTCCCAAGCCATCCGCAAGAAGCGCCTGGTGGTCAAGATCTTGGCCACCCTCTGGGCAGCGGCCATCTTGTTGGCCATCCCAGCCTTCGTGTATCGCCAGCTGCTGTCGGACCCATCCGAGCGGTGGCAGATCTGTGAGCCGTGCCACGCCACGCCGGGCCTGGCTGTCTTCCACTTCACCATGGAGACAGTGGTGGCCTTTGTGGTGCCCTTTGCAGTCATTGTGGGCTGCTACTCCACCATCTTGGTGCGGCTGCGGGGGCGGCGGTGGCACCGCCGGGGAGCACGGACAGGGAAGCTCATCGCCGCCGTGGTGCTCTGCTTCGCCGCCCTCTGGGTGCCCTACCACGTGGTCAACGTGCTACAGGTGGCCTCCAACATGGCCTCGGGGAGGGCGGCGGAGATCCTGGGCCATGCGTGGAAGGCTGGCCGGGCGGGGGCCACCGCCCTGGCCTTCCTCAGCAGCAGCATTAACCCCGTCCTCTACGTCTTCGCCGCCGGGGATCTGATCAAGACCTCAGGGGCCAAGTTCATCGCCCAGTTCTTCGAGGGGGCCTCCGGGGAGGTGCACAAGAAGTCGCCCTCCCAGAGGGACCTGGACAAGGACACAGTGGCAGGGGACGGTGTGGAGATAGGGCAGCTGCAGGCAGGAGGGGAGGGGGCCAAGCAGGACGGGGCCGTGGGGCAATTGACAGCCCCTGGACAGGGTCCATACCAAGCTGCATCCCCTTAGCCCTCACTGATGCAGTACTACTTGTTCACTGCCCTTGCGGGTGCTTTCCCTTTAAGGGTGGAGTTTCTCTCTGCCAACATGGTTTCTCATGGATACTTGCTCTTTAAGAGCAGTGTTTTACTGTCAGACTCCCACTCATGGACACTTTCCCTTTAAGAGCAGGTCCTCATGGACACTTCCCCTTTAATTTGCTCTTAAAGGAAAGTTTCTCGCTGCCAAACATTTCTCACTGCCAGACTTTGGTCCTCCTGGACACTACCCCTTTAATTTGCTCTTAAAGAGGAATTTTTCATTGCCAAACATTTCTCTCTGCCAGATTCTGGTCCTCATAGGTGCTTCCCCTTTAATTTGCTCTTAAAGGGGAATTTCTTACTGCCAAACACTGCTGCCTTGCGTTCTTATGCCCCTCCTGTGTCATGGGACACGCCCTTCACAGGTGCAGTTTATCCCTGCCAGACTCCATCCAGCATGGAGACTTGTCCTTTAAGGGTGGAATTTCTCACTGCCAGACTCTGATCCTCAGGGAAACATCCCCTTTAAGGATACTGTTTCTCACTGCCAGAGTCCAAATTTCAGGGTCATTTTCCCTTCAAAGGGCATTTAAAGGGGAATGTCTTCGTGCTGGACTCCCATTCCCATGCTGTATTAATGGGAGCAAACTGCTGCCTCCTTGTGGTGAAATGTGGGCATTGCGATTCCAGGTCATAGGCTAGAAAGACATAGGAACTGCCCTGCTCCCAGACGGGCCCCATGGCCCCGCCGGGTGGGGCCCAGGGCACACACCGCTGTCCCTTGCCCCATGGACTCATACGGTTACCAACTGTAGGTGCTCGGAATACAGAGCAGCACCAGATCTTCCCAATAACCGCCTCTTATCCCACAGGCAGTGCAGAAGACAGGCCAGGCCAGCTCCTCACCTGATGTAATACAAAGGTTGTTATATGGGTAGCACTACCTAGTCGATGTTCCTGGGGTCTATCCCCGGCTCTGGGAGGGCAGTGGTGTCTAGTGGTTAGAGCAGGGGGGCTGGGAGCCAGGATTCTTGGGTTCTATCCCTGACTCTGCCACTGATCTGCCATGAGTCCTTAGGTAAGAAACTTCCTCTCTCTGTGCCTCAGTTTCTCCTCCCATCCCTTGTCTATTTAGTTTGTAAATAAGGCAGGGGTTGGCTGTCATTCTGAGTCTGAGCAGCACCCGACACAAAGGAGGGCCCCCAATCTCGGCCGGGGTCTGTGCAGCACCTGACACAATCTGGGCCCCGATCTCATCCGGGCTCTGTGCAGCACCTGACACAATCTGGGCTTCGATCTCGGTCGGGGTCTGTGCAGCACCTGGCACAATCTGGGCCCCGATCTCGGCCGGGGTCTGTGCAGCACCTGACACAATCTGGGCCCCGATCTCGGCCGGGGTCTGTGCAGCACCTGGCACACCAGGGAGGCCTGATCTGACTCAGGTTTATGCTGATAGTACTAAAAATATCATCCTTTGAATTCATGGCCTGATACCATCTTGTCTCTGAACCGCAAGGCAACAAGATCTTTGCTCAAAAAACACCCGCATGAGGCGATGGGTTGAGGGTTACATACCATCAAACTCATTCTTTGGTCGGTAGATCTGTAGATAAATCGATCGTTGATGTAACAGCCCATGACTATGTTACATGGAACTAGTTGCAATAAACCACTTCATAGGTGTGGAAAATTCATTTGACACCCAGAGTTCCTGTTCAACTTCAGGAAGTCATGAAAAGCTTTCAAACGTTTATTAGTTGGGTTGGGTCAATGAAAGGTAGATTCGATCCCTGCCTCTGGGAGAGGAGTGGGGGTCTAGTGGGTTGGGGGGGAGGGCTGGAAGCCAGGACTTCTGGGTTCTATTGTGGCTTGGGGAGTGGGGTCTAGTGGTTAGAGCGGGGAAGGGGGCCTGGGAACCAGGACTCCTGGGTTCTATCCCGGCTCGCTTGGGGAGTTGGGTCTAGAGGTTGGGGGTGGGGGAGGCTGGGAGTCAGGACTCCGGGGTGCCAATCTGCTTTTGAGGCATCACAAACTTGAATGCAGCGGCTGGATTCGGTGACCTCTCAAGGTCCCTCCCCACCCCACATTTCTACTGTTCTAGAAATGTGCAGGGCTGGGCCCTCCTCAGCCCACACGAGCAAACAAGGTGAAGTAGGTCAGTGAGTGCTATGGGAAGTGACAGAGCTGATGCATCTGAAGAAGTGGGTTTTTTACCCACAAAAGCTTATGCCCCAAAAAATCTGTTAGTCTTTAAGGTGCCTTGGGACTCCTCGTTGAGCTGATTCAGAGCTCGCAGTCAGTGTTAACCCCAGTGCGTCGGTAGGGGGCGCTGTGCTGCAGGGAGCAGGGTTGGGGGCTCACTAGGGGGGCGCTCTCCCCTGGCCGTCAGTGCTGGCCCCAATGCACCAGTGTGGCAGTAGAGCCACTGTGCTGCAGGGAGTGAGGAGGGGTGGGGCTCATTAGGGGGCGCTCTCCCCCACAATCAGTGCGGCACTAGGGGGGTGCTGTGCTGTGGGGAAGGGGCTCAATAGGGGGTGCTGTGCTGCAGGGAGTGGGGGCTCAGTAGGGGGCGCTCTCCCCTGGCAGTCAGTGCTGACCCCTGTGCGGCACTAGGGGGCGCTGTGCTGCGAGGAAGGGGCTCAGTAGGGGGCGCTGTGCTGCAGGGAGGGGGCTCTCCCCCCACAGTCATTGCAGGGTGTGTGACTCAACAAAAGGTGTGATCATCATGTGGGAACCTGTTCTCCAGCATCAGGGCTGGGGTCACTTCACTCCCCGATCCAGGCCAGGGCTCCGGGGAGGTGGGGGGGGAAGGGGGATAGAGGTTTCCAGCTTCCCTTTCGCCTCCCTCCCAATGGGCTCCACTCTGGGGAAATGGGGAGGGGAAGCAGAGCCGGACGCCTGGGTCCCAAGAAGCCTGGTCCCTTCTCCCCTCCCCCTAGGGTGACCCGACGTCCTGCTAGTAGGGGGCTTTGTCTTCTACAAGCAACTACCCCCTCCCAACCCCGAAAACAAAGTGTCCCCATTTCTCCCACTTGCTTTTAGGTCACCTCCCCCGAGACACCCAGCGGGGCGGATCTGCCTGTGGGTTACCCAACGCTGCTGAAGCTTCCGCTGGATGCTTGTACCCGCTGACTCAGCCCCCTCGGAGCAGCCAGACAGCTGGGGTGGCTCTGAGAGACGCCCGACAGCTGACGCGGCTGGAGGAAGCTTGGACTAGAGCAAGAACGTCCTAAGGATTAACCGTAAGCATCCGTTCATGCCAAGCTGGGGGGGGCAGGGCTGGGCCAGCAGGGGGCTGTGGTTCGGGAGTGAGGGGCACCGGCAGAGCTGGGGGGCAGGGCTGGGCTAGTGGTGGCTGTGGTTCGGGAGTGAGGGGCACTGGCAGAGCTGGGGGGAAGCCCAGGGCCGGGCTAGCAGGGTGCTGTGGGTCAGGAGTGAGGGGCACCTGCCAGAGCTGGGGAGGGGAGCACAGGGCTGGGCTAGCAGGGGGCTGTGGTTCGGGAGTGAGGGGCACTGGCAGGATGGGGGCGGCAGGGCTAGCAAGGGCTGCGGGTCGGGAGTGAGGGGCACCTGCCAGAGCTGGGGAGGGGAGCCCAGGGCTGGGCTAGCAGGAGGCTGCAGGTTGGGAGTGAGGGGCACTGGCAGAGCTGGGGGGAGCCCAGGACTGGGCCAGCAGGGGCTGCGGGTCGGCGGCAGAGCTGGGGGGTGTATATGGGGGAACCACATCATCTAAGTCAGTGGGGGTGGAGGTCAACTGGGTCACTGGGTCCTGTGGTGCTGCCAAACTGCTGCCAGCCCCATTGCCCTCCAGTCCCTTGTCGGCTCTTTCACTGGGAGGTGTCTCCCTCTCCCTCCTTCCCGCAATCTCCCCCCCCCACCTTTGCTGTGAAATGACGGGTGGAATTAGTGCCGAACGGTGCAAGCGCAGGGAGGAAGTTGCCCCATCAGCAACCCACATTGTCCTCAGGAAACCATACACCTCTTCCCGCCTTGAGAGCCACCCCTCCATCCTCCCGCCAAGGGGAACTCAGGGCGAGTAGATAGATAGATAGAGGGGGTGGATGTATATGGGGATAAATAGATGAGTGGGGGTGGATGGAGGTGGATAGATGTACACGAGGATGGACAGACAACGGGGTGGGGTGGATGGAGGAGTGGATGTGGAGATAGACGGGGGTATGTGGGGATGGATATGTATGGAGTAGATGGCGGTGTGGATGGATGTGCATAGGGATGGATAGACAGAGGAGTGAGGGAATGGAGGGGTGTATAGGTGGGCGATGGAGGGGTGTGAATGGGGATGGATAGACAGAGGCATGGGGGGGATGGAGGGGTATAGGTGGGGAATGGAGGAATGTGAATAGGGATGGATAGACAGAAAAATTGGGGGGGAAGGAGGGGTGTGAATAGGGATGGATAAACAGAGGAGTGGGGGGATGGAGGGGTGTAGTTGGGGGATGGAGACTGTGAATGGGGATGAATAGACAGAAGAATGAGGAGGTTGAGGGGTGTATAGGGGGATGGAGGGGTGTGAATGGGGATGGATAGACAGAGGAGTTGGGGGGGTGGAGGGGTGTAGGTGGGGGATGGAGGGGTGTGAATGGGGATGGATAGATAGAGGAGTGGGGGGATGGAGGGGTGTAGGTGGGGGATGGAGGGGTGTGGATGGATAGACAGAGGAGTGGGGGATAGAGCGGTGTATGTGGGGGGGGATGGAGGGGGTGCATATGGGAATGGGTAGAGCGGTGGGGGGGAGGCAGGACTGTATTTTGGATTATGGAAACTGAGGCAGGAGAAGCCACTATAAAGTCCTTACTGTAGTTCTCACTAAACTTCCTGTCCTCCAGGCCCTTCTCGCGCCCTGATGACCAACGCCACCTTCAACACCACCGCCCAGCCAGGCGCGCTGCCCCCGTTGCCTGGCGCCAAGCTGGGGCTGACCGTGCTCTCCTTGGCCTTCATCCTGGGCTTCCCCGGCAACATCTTCGTGGTGTGGAGCGCTCTCTGGCGTGTCCAGAAGCGTACGATCACCTGCCTCCTCATCCTCCACCTGGCCTTGGCCGACTGCGCCGTGCTGCTCACTTCCCCTTTCTTCCTTCGGCTCCTGAGCGCCGGGAAGTGGGAGTTCGGCTCCGTGGTCTGCCAGCTGTGCCACTATGTCTGCGGCGTCAGCATGTACGCCAGCATCTCCCTCATCACTCTCATGAGCCTGGACCGCTGCTTAGCTGTCACTAAGCCCTTCATCTCCCAGAAGATCCGGACTGCCATGGTGGTCAGGTCCTTGGTCTTGGCCATCTGGATGGTCTCTTTCCTCCTTGCCGTGCCGGTCATTTTCTACCGCAAGCTGGTGCTTAGGGGCAGGCACCTTCTCTGTGACCTGTCCCATCCCACCATTGGCCACCTCGTCTTCCACAACCTTTTTGAGACCCTGACCGGCTTTGTGCTGCCCTTCGCTGCCATCATCTGGAGCTACTGTGTCATCGGGCGCAGGCTGCAGGAGACCCGCTTCCGGAGGAAGCGCCGCACCAACCGGCTCATTGTGCTGATTGTGGCCGCCTTCGCCCTCTTCTGGCTACCCTTCCACGTGGTGAACATCCTAGACGTGGTTGGGGCGCTGAGCCACTCCAAGGGACTCATCGTGGCTGGGAAGATGGCCCGGCCCACCCTGACGGCCCTGGCTTTCTTCAGCAGCAGCGTCAACCCCATCCTCTATGCCTTCACCGGTGGTGCCTTGATCAAGTCGGCTGGCATAGGCTTCATGGCCAAGCTCTTTGAGGGGACGGCCTCAGAGATGTCCAGCACGCGGATTGGGACGGGGCGGACCATCCAGCGGCGCGAGGAGGCCAAGTTGGAGATGGTGCAGGATGGGAACCCAGAGAGCATCACCCTTTCCACCAACCCGCTGGAGTAGCCCTCGGCCATGTGGGACAGGCACTCCGACAATCCCACTGCATCCACCAACACCCTGGACTAGCACTAGGGCACGTGGGACAGGAGCTGCAACAATCCCACCTCATCCACCAACATCTTGGGCTAGCCCTGGGGCCATGTGGAACAAGAATGGGAAAAATCTTCCTGGGAGGCCCAGAAGACGATGGTGCAAGGCCCCAACTGACTCCTTCATGGAGTGATGGTGAAACTATCAAGAATTTGCTGGGGGAGTGCTCATTTGCTTCTTATTTGGGGGTTGTCCTGGTCTGAACAACCTGCCCGCAACACCCATTTTTCCCTTCCTCACCGGCTGTGACTTTGTGGGAACAAACCCAGGCTCCAATATCTCCACCTTGACACCAACGGGGACTGGCCCAGCTACACAAGGAGAATAATTGGACTTTGTGTAAATATGGAAAAGGGACTCAAGCCTGAATGGGGATAGATGATTTAGGGAGTCAAGGCGCTACCATTGTACTGTGGAGAGGAAGTGGCCTGTCTGCTCAGGTGACGGGGAAGTGAAAGTTGGAGGGGTAGAGAACGGTTGCGGGACAGAGGCAGGTGGTGGGGGAAGAGATGGAGAGAAACAGGGTGAGGGCGAGAGGGATGGAGGGAACGTTGAGAGGCTGAGGCTGGGCGAGTCCATGTCTTCAGGAAGTTACAAGAGGTGCTTGAGGCTGCACTGACCCCATCCGAGAGCAGGGCCCCTGTTGTGCCAGGCACTGCACAAACCCACAGTGAGACAGCCCCTGCTTCTAGGAACTTGCAGTCTAAATGGGCAAAGACAGGATTATTATCCCTATTTTGCAAACGGGGAAACTGAGGCATGTGGGAGGTGCAGCGACTTGTCAAAGGTGATCTAGAGAGTCTGTGGCAGAGCAAGGAACAGCCTGGGGGTGTCTAGGGACCCAGTCCAGGGCTCTGAACCACAAGACCATCCTTCCCCTAAGTGTATTTTCACAGCCAGATAAAAAGGGAATCTGGGATTTCACCAGGGAGGTTTCGTACCTCCCATCTGCGCTGTGTGGTTGGCTGCTCCCAGTGGCCAGCTAGGGTACTGCACGCCGTCGTGCCATAGTGACCCCACTAGGAGCAGCTATTTTAAGCTCAGGCACCTGCTTAGACTCCGCGTAGTAAGTATGTGAGTCATCCCTTCTAGGGGGCGCTAGCTCAGAGCCAGCCCCGACTTGGCGGGGGGACGACCGGCTGGCTTAGCGGGTGGGGAACGGGACACACGGCCTATCTCTGCTAGGGGGCGCCGGCTCCAGCCCGGCCCTCAGCGTGCAAATTCACCCTCTGTGTTATCTTGCTTAATTAAAGGAAAGTTTCTTTGTAGCCTGTTACCATCGCTGGCCCAGGGAAGCTGTGAAGCCGTCACACCCACGGTAGCGTTCTGGTTGGTTCTGTTGTCGTTAGCCCTTAGACCCACTAGCCCCTGCTGCTGCCCCCTGCTGGAGGAAATGAGCCCTGCTGTGTGATGTGTGTGTCCCCCTGCTGCAGGGGATCAGACCTGCACCGTGTGTGTGTGTGTGTGTGTGTGTGTGTGTGTGTGTCCCTGCCACCCCCTGCTTGGGGGGGGGGAGGGGAGGGAGAAACCTGCTCAGCTTGTGTGCGGCGAGTAACAGATAGCCACAGAGACGCCGGTTACAAATCAGTAATGCTGTGTATTCCTACATGACCTTAAATAGAATAATTACATCCACAAAAAACTACGTGAAAAGACCATTACCAAAGTCCGTTTTGCACAGGCCCCCCTGAATTTGGGCATTTCCTCCCTTGGGCATGCTCAGCTTTGTAACCTTAATAATATTCTTTTAATGTAGCTTTTGTGGGTGATTTCCTGGGTTTTTACAAAAGCAAACTGAAAAAACAAAACCCCACACAGAAATCCCACCACGTGGCATCATATTGACACCCACATGGCTCCTCAGCAGGGCTGGAATCACTGGATCCACCGCACAGAGATCTGCAGAATAATTGGTAGCAGTAGTAGGTTGTCATCCTCTATGTGGTCCTGCACTAGAGGGGAACAAGCGTCGGTTGCACAGCTGTTTGCTCCTGTACCAGTGCCTCGTCTGCACTCAGTCTCCCCACCCCAGCACCTCCTGGCTCCCAGCCCCCTCACCCCACTTTCCATTTCTCTCGCTGGCTTCCAATCCCAGGCTCCTTGTCCAGCCAGATCCAGTGTCCTCTGAGGTCAGACTAAATGATCTATTGCCCACTTCTGGCCTAAAAATCCCCCACCCCAGCAGCTCCCAGCCCCACTGTCTCTTCTTAGCTTCCAGTCTCCTTCCCCAGCCAGTCCCAGGCTCCCCGCCCAGACAGCCCCCGTCTCTTCTTGGTCCCAGCCAGTCCCAGTCCCTTCTCAGCTCCTAGTGCCATACTCTGCCCACCTCCAAGCTGTGCCCCCTCCCCTGCCCTCCCAGGCTCCTCATTCCCCTTGCCTAACTCTCCCCACCCAATTTTCTCCCCTCTTCATTCCAATCAGGCAGCGTCCGTCTCCTGGGCCCGGCAGAGGGGCATTGAGAGCAGAAGTGACCCAAGAGCCCTGCTCCCAGTGCTTGTCCTCAGCATTATCTCGGCCCAGCGCTGCACCTGCAGGGAAAGCCCTGCTGAGCCTCAGGTACGGAGCGAAGCTTCCGAGGCTCTTCGCTGCCAAATTGCCAAGTTCCTGCTCGGACGCAAGGGGGCACTAGGTATGCTGAAAGAGAAGCTCGTCAGAAGTCCACCTGGGCAAACCAGGGGATTTTTCACTAGCCTCGCCCTGCGAAACGGCTGAACGTATTCGTCTCAAGCTTTCCAGAAAAAACAATCCGTCTGAGGCAGACACCTGGCGTGGGAAATTTCAGCCTGAGTTCAGCGAGATTATCAGAAAACAGGGTCTTATAATGGGAGCTGCCAGGCAATCAGTAGGCTGACTAATGGCCCTGCCTATATAAAACTATAGGGAATTCCCCCTACACACACACACAGACGTGCGTGCACACACACACACACACACACACACACACACAAACACCTCCCTCCCTACTCTGCACACACAATCCCCCCTTCAACATCCCCCCCAGGCTCTGGCACACCCTGGGGAAGGATGATCTTCCCGGGGAAGCCAGTTCTGGTCTCTCCGGAAGCTGCGGTTTCCTGCCACTGATCTTGCGTAACAGGAAGCACATACACACATGAGGCTGAGAAAACATCACATCCGGGGCCTGGAGGCTGGGGGGGTGGGCGGCCTTCAAGGAAGAGGGATTAAAGGGGGAGAGGGTGGACTCTCCTTATCTGGCTCCCCCAGCCCCTCACTGAGGGGGATCATGTTATTCCGAGCTCTCCATGTACCCCCATATTAACTCGCCCATCCTGACTCACCCAGCTCTTCAGGGGTGTCATTCCCCTCTGAACCCCATCCACCTCAAACCAGCCCCCCCTTCCATGCCTCCTTCAGGTGGGGTTCATCACCCTCTGAGCCACCCCCCAAAATCTCCCCCCAGCCCTTTGCTTGTCCCATTGTGAAAGACTGAGTCCAGGCATCAAGTCGTGACATGAGTGGATGAATGCAAAGCCAACAGGCTCCTGTGCCGGCTCCCCCAAGTGCTGGAAAGGAAGTACTGCAGTGGGATGGAAGGAGACCAGCCCTCTGTAGGCTGGGCTGTGTCCATTTGTCCAGGGGGGAGCTCTCAGCTGAGCATGGGGGCCTGCAGGCCACAGCGGGACAGGTCGGTGCAGACGTAGTAGGTCCGTAGCTGGCCTTTGCCCTTGACCTTGATAACCCCACGGAGGTAGCAGGTGTAACCCAGGGTCTCCAGGGCCCTGGCTGTCTCCTCTGTGACCTGGGGGGAGGAGAAGTAAAGGAGAGAAGGGAGAAAATTAACCTTGTAATGTCAGCAGCCCTCCTAGCTCCCAGGTTGGGGGGATTCTGGTGCTGCAAGCTTCCCACAGCGATGCCATGGTCCCTGAGTAGGTCCTGACAGGTAGGGCCTAGGTGAGGTTGGGGACCACACTTCCACCCTGCTCCCCCCACTTCCTTCCCTCCAGTGTGAGCTGTGAGCTTCCCCACTGCATGCCCAGCAAGGGACCCAAGTGCTGTGAGATACCCCACAACAGCGCCCCCACGACAGTGCTGCCAGCTCCACATAGCAGGAAGTCACCAGGCTACCCCTGAAAAGTCGCTAGATGTAGCTGTTTAAGCACTCAAAAGGAGTCAAGAATGTCACCGAACAAAATTTCCAGAGAATTCAAGAGAGAACTATACACACACACACACACACACACACACAAATTACACACACACACACACGAATTACACACACACACACACATGAATTACATGCACAGACGAATTACACACACACACAAATTACACACACACACAGGCGAATATAGTCACAAAATCATTCACAAGCAGCTCCATAGTGTTAATCAAATCCATTCCGTGCTCTTCTGACTCTGTTCGGCTGCCCACCAGCAGCCCTACACGTACACCAGTACATTCTCATCACCAGGCGGGTGCCCTCTGCTCACTGGGAAGGGCGCTCTGTACAGGGCAGCCCAGGTCGGCTGGGGTTGGTTCATTTCAGCTGAGCCTTGTCTTGCCAGCCTGGATCTGAGCCGACAGGTGAGTGAAAGGCAGAGCCCAGAGCCAAGGGGAAGAGGACATTCGCCTGACCTGACCGGACCTCAGCGCTGCAGGGATCCAAGAAAGTAGCTTTAAAAACAAAAGTCCCCTCCCCCCGCTGCCAGGGTTCCAGTTCTGAAACTGCCTGGGCAGCTAACCCCAGGCCACGCTAGGGGAAGGAGTAAAGAGGAACCAAAATTAAGCTAGTTCCACTTTTGATCCTGTAGTAAGGGCTTCATCCCTGAAGGCAACGGTGCTCCCTCGCCCCATTGGGGCACATGGCCCCATCCCATCCCACCCCATCTTCCATCCGTGCAGCTCTCCTCACTGGCTAACCTGCCTCCCCCACCCTGCTCACTTCATCAGCCGGCTTTCTCTGCGCCCCAGGGTGCGCTACCTACGATGGAGCAGCGAGAAAGAACACGTTGGGTACAAGCAGGGCCTGGCTAATGTGCTGCTCTCACCAAAGTGCACCTGGCTTTAGCCAAGGATTTAATTAGCCTCCACAACCTTTCTTTTCCTCGCCGGCAGATTATAATGATCTCAGCCCAAGGAGCCCTGGAATATGATTCCTTCCGAGGACGTGCTCAGTTGAGACATGATGACATTGACGTGGTGTGCAACAGAATGTAGTAAGAAGAGCACGGAATGGATTTTATTAACACTACTGAGCTGCTTGTGAATGATTTTGTGACTATACACATTGGTGACATCTTTCTCTGAATGCCACTGCAATTGGCAGTGAAAGTCACTAGATTTGTCACTGGTCACTTGGACACTTATTTTCTCGCTAGGGAAACCAAAAAGTCACTAAATCTGGTGACAAAGTCGCTAAGTTGGCAACACAGCGTCATTCCTCATACCTGGATCTTCCCCAACACCCCAGTGCTCTCCATGCGACTCGCCACATTCACCGTGTTTCCCCAAATGTCATATTGGGGTTTCTGGGCTCCGATCACACCAGCCACCACGGGGCCATGGTTTATACCTGGAAAGGAGGTGGGAAAGAGACAAATGTAGGAGGATGGGGGACACAGCTAGTAAGATTTCTGCAGGGTGAGACCATGTGAACATTTCATGAGAGCCTCAAAAATTACCTGGCATGACATGGTCTGTTGGAACAGCCCTGAAATCCCAGCACTGAACATCAACATCCCAGCTCGGCACCCCCAGAATTCCAGCACCCAGTGTTGAAATCCTGACACCCAAATACCAAACACATTCCCCCAAATCCCTACATTGCTCCTCCCCAATCCTAATCACATATCCCCAAATCAGTCATCTGAGCAGGGTCAACACTGCTCACTGCGCATGTGGTCAAGCGGGTGGGGTCATCACTGGAAATTGGGGAAGCACGGCCAGTCGGGTGAGGTCAACCTTGGCCATAGTTGGTGTGCCCAATCTGCAAGGCCAATGTTGGCCATTGGCCATGGCCAACCAGCAGGCCCTGCATTGGCTGTCAGCCATGGTCAACCAGCAGTGTCAACAATGCTGGCCACATCCAATGGACAGCAAAGGTTGCAAAGCCTGGGGGTGATTGTTCCTGCATCTAGGTTGGAGGGAACTCACCCACACGGAGTTTGAAGGTGTTGAAGGAGTGTTTGTTGATGATATCCAGCTTGGCTATCAGGGCCACCGCGAACTCCACCATGATGCCCAGGTGAGTGTAGCTCCTCTCGGCATCCTGAAGGGTAAACCCCACCACCGCCACAATGGGAGAGGAGGAAAATCCACCAATCACAACCAGGGAACCAATGTCTAATCCCACCCACAACCAATGAGAAAGCAGTCAACCCACCATCAGGGCATATGTCCAGGAGATGAGCAAGGGTCTGAGAGAGATGGGACACAGGGTAAGCTCAGGAGCTGTCACCCAGCCCCAAGGGGTTCTGGGAAACTGGGGAACACTTGGCTGGAGCTCCAGCAAGCAGAGAGAAAGGAGGTACCTGCTGGTTGTCCTGGCCAGAAGTGGCATTTAATCCCGTAGCTGCCATGTAGGTGCTGCCAATGGTCTTGATCTTCTCCACACCACTGAATTTTGGCTTCGAGAGCAGCTGCAGGATTAGAAATAACCAAGTCATTGGTCCATTCAGCCCCATCTCACTCCCCCTACTTGCCCTGGATTGGATCCTCAGCCCAACCAGCTCTATCGAGACAGCACCCCTCTGCCCCAGATCGGCCCCATGACCCATTAACAATGTGCTGAGATGCTGCCCACTTTCCAGTGCCCCGATCTCATCTGAACCCCCTCAGACCTCATCAAAATCCGCAATGATCTCATTGAGCAGCCGCAGACACTCCAGCCCTTCGTGGTTGACGTTGGACTCGGAATAGAACTCCTTGAAGTCGGGGATGGAGGCGAAGAGGACACAGACACAGTCATAGGATTGATGGTAAAGGTCCTGGATGGGAGGGTGGGTGGGAGAGAGAGACAGCGCGTCACTTTCTGATAACTTCACACAGAGTGTGGACATGGCAGATAGATGCAAATCAAACCACAGCCAAAACCCACCTACCGCAGCCAACCCTACCACCAACCAAACCCAACCACCCCCAACCAACACCAAACCTGTCCAACCATCACAATCAATACAGACACCTGAGCCAGCCAGATCCCACCACAATCAGTCAACTCCAAACAGCACAGCCATCAGCACAGCCATACAAACCCAACCACTCCCAAACAATAAAGCCTACCAAACCACATTCCCACAGTCCGGTATAGACCCCACCTCCAACCAACAGAGCTATCCAAACCCAACCAACGTATTGATCAGCACAGCCAATCAAAGCCAAATATCCCCAACTAACACAGCCATCACACACTTACCCAACCACCCCAGTCAACACAACCCACCACAGTCAGCCAACTCCAGCAACACACCCCTCACCACAGCCAGCCAAACCCAAACACCCCCAACCAACACAGGCATAACCGTAGCCAACCAAACCCAAACATTTTCAACCAACATAGCAGTCATGAAACCCATCCAACTAACCCAAACACAGCCCACCTCAGTCAGCCAGCAGAGCCCACTCCAGCGAACCAGCTCCAGCGAACACACCTACCATCACAACCAATCAAACCCAAACCCCGCCAACTAACACAGTGCACTGAAGCCAACCAACACAGTCAGTGAAATCCAACCAGCCCCCAACCAACACTACCTCCCAAACCCAGACAACCCACCCATCACTAAATCCAACCACCAACCAACCAGCCCCAGCTACACAACAACCCAAAGCAAAACCCCATCAGACCACCATGATTTATCGCAACCACCACATCCTCCTGAACCCATCCATCACCTCGCACGAAACAAAACCCAACACAATCAATATTACAATCCACCGAACCCAATCACTTCCCCATGCCACAACATCACACCAAAAAGATTCCACTACCACCATCACACACAGACCCCACAAGAGCAATTCAACAGCAGCTGTTGAGATGCTCAAACCAGCCAGTGTGATTCGGTAGCTCAAACTCATTCAAGTTAGACCAGATGCAGAGAAGGGCTGCAAGGATGATCGGGGGAATGGAGAGCCAGTCTGACAAGAGGAAAAAGAGCTGGGCTTATTTAGCTTGAAACCACAGGCTGACTGCTCTCTGTAAATACATCGGGGGAAACACCAGGGAGGGGGAAGAACTCACGAAACTAGAGGACAATGCTGGCACGAGAACAAATGGGATAAACTAACCAGGGAGCAACTGAGGCTGGAGAAGATAAGAAGGTTTCTGACCATCAGACAAAGGAGGTTCTGGAACACCCTCTAATAGGAGTGGTGGCGGTGGGAAAACCCTATAGTAGAGTGAGGATGGTGCTCGATAGGGAAGACAGGGCTATCTGAGGTAACAGGACCCACATTTGGTGACCCAGGAGGCCTTTTCCAGTCCTACGGTCCTAAATCCCAATGATTTCAATGGGAACTGAGTGTCCATATGTTGGCAATCTTAGTAAACTTATATGGACACACGCCATGTCAGGATCTCAGGAATGAGACCCAGGCATCCAGGAGAGTTCTCCTAGGGGCCCTGCTGTTCTCAGCACCACAGGTGAGGGAGTAGCATGGGGAATTGGACCCATGATCTGCGGGACAACATCCCCATGGGTCCCGCAGCTCTCAGTCCCACAGGGGGAGTGGGAAGGAGAATGGGACCCAGACATCCACAGTGACATCTCCATGGGTCCCGCAGCTCTCAGCCCCACAGGGGGAGTGGGATGGAGAATGGAACCCAGACATCCACACTGACATCCCTATGGGACCCGCAGCTCTCAGCCCCAGCGAGACGGGACCAGGATGGGGAATGCAGAGGTCACCGATTCTTTTCCCCCTCAATGCATAATTGGCCAGATGCATTCCATGGTATTTTTTCACCTTCCTCTGAAGTATCAGGGATTGGCCATGTGACGAACTGAGACTGTTCTTAAAGTGGTCTGTGAATGCTGATAGGGGAGTGTGGCTAGGATGGTCTGCATTGGGGGATGGGAGAATGACTGAAGGAGAATACCTGAGCATGTAACATGAGAACCCAGGAAGGGGGGGAGG
>NW_020665016.1:109790-112845 GCF_002925995.2 Terrapene triunguis
GGGGGTGCAGGGCCCTGAGTCCCCCCATACTCCGTGACAGGCCACAGCTGGAGATGGGACATTGGATGGGGTGGACCAGGGCTCTGAGATGGTTCAGAGAACCCTCCGTCTAGATGCCTGGCTGGTCAGTCTGGAGCACATGCTCTGGGTCACCAGATTTGTGTTGGGGAAGGAACCTCCCCCAGGTCAGATTGGCAAGGATCTGGGGCGAGTTTCCACCTTCCTCTGAGGCATGGGGTGTGGGACACCTGCTGGAATCACCTGGGCTCGTGTCACCCAATAAATTCCTGGCATTGCTGGGTCCTTGGGCATCAGCAGCACCTCAATCTCTCCAGTGGTCACAACAGTTTAGCCTCCCAAGGACTGAAACGCTTTGGTCTAACCCATGCTGGGCTCAGTACAGGGGTACCTGGGTGAAGATCCATGGCTTGTGCTCCACGGGAAGTCAGACTAGCTAACCTAACAGTCCCTTCTGGCCTTAAACTCAGGGAAATTCTATGCATCATTAGCCCACTTCCTTCTGGCTGCAGTCCCCATCTTGGCCACCGGGTGGCAGCATTGGAGAGTTGAATGGCGGCAGTCAGAAATTCCCCTGTTAAAGGGGAGGCACACAGCCGGGCTGACCTCGTTACGCCGGTTCTGGCCGATGAATTGCTGCGCCACGTCGGCCGGGAGCACATTCTCCAGCAGGACACGGTTCAGGTTCTCCATGGTCTCGATCTCCTCGCGCTCCTTCTTGAACTTCTTCTTCCACAAGAAGTCAAGGCGGCAATAATACTCGTTCTTCGAGAGAGACATAGAGGGGCCCAGCCCATCAGGACCCCCCAGTAATGGAGAGGGGCAGTTCTCACCCTAGTGGGCCCTGCACTTCCCAGCATCCAGTAGGAGTGACTGGGATGGGACCCAGGCATCCAGGATAGCATGCAACTCCCAGCACCTGGGGGGAGAGCCTGGGACAAGGAATGGGACCCGGGACCCAGGCCCCTGGGATGGAAGTGCAGGGCACTCACCTGTAGGGGCACTGCAGCTCCCAGCACCCAGGGAGAGAGTGGGACCCAGGTGTCCGGGACAGCAGCACAGGACACTTTCTTCTAGGGGGCTTGCACCACAACAGACTGGAATGGGATATTGAACCCAGGTGTCCTGGATAGCAGTACAAGGTGCTCACCCCCAGGGACACCGCAGCAGGACAGACTGGGATGGAGAAGGGAACCCAAGGAAAGTCCCCAGTGGGCCCTGCAGCTCTCAGCCCCACAGGGGGAGGAACTAGGAGGGGGAATAGGACCCAGGTGTCTGGGATGGCAGTGCCACACCCCTAGGGGGCCCTGTGACTCACTTGTCTAGCCAGGGCCAGCAGGGTGAAGAAGAAGACAAAGAAGGAAACGGCTCCCATCAGCTTGGGTTCCTTCAGGACCCCCGGCCTGCGGACAGAAGGAGAGAGACCAGGTAGCAGAGAGAGGGTTGCCAACTTTCCAATTGTTGACAACCAGTACCCCATGCCCCGCCCCATGCCCCGCCTCTTCCCTCGAGGCCCTGACCCTCCTCCATGTGTTTCCTCGACACCCCGCCCATGCCCCTGCAAGCTTTTTCCCTCGAGGCCCTGCACACTTCTCTGTCTCTTCCCCCAAGGCCCTGCCCCCTGCTCGCTCCCCTCTCCCCTCCACTTCCTCCTAACTGGATCATCTCCACTGCCTCCCCTCCCTGGGCTCCCTCTGCTCCAGAGCTGCAGTCTGACGTGGAGCCTGCCTGCTCACAAGACACAGGAGGTGGCCCTGGCTGAGCAGGGGCTGGCACGGATTGATGACCTGGCACCTCCCCTCCCTGCCGCCCGCCAGGGCTAACCGGACTTGTAGTGTCCAGTCAGTACATCTTTCCGGTAGAAAACTGGGCATCTGGTAACCCTAAGCGGAGAGCAGAGCTGGGCCCAGCTCGGACCTGCTAAGCAAGACTGCGCTGTGTTTGAGTCGGAGACTTCTGGGTTCTGCTGGGACAGGAGCTAAGCAGGGGGCGCTCTACCCTGGCAGTCAGTGCTGTCCCTAGGGGGCGCTGCAGGGGCACCTCCCCAGCGGTTACCTGAGCACGGTCTGGTTGGGGTAGAGGCGCCCGACGTAGCAGTCGGAGAGCCAGGCGTGGCTGCGGAGGAAGAGGACATTGTAGATCACCAGGCAAAGCGTCAGCATCAGGAACTTGAGTTCAAAATTCATGTGGAGGAAGAGTGAGCAGGAGAGGAGTCCCAAGATGCAACAGTAAACGTAGTACTGGGGAGGCAAGGAGGAGGGGCATGTGGGGAAGGGGCGGGGCATAGGGGAAGGGGGCAGGGCAAGGGAGAAAGGGGGCGGTGAGTTAAAGACCTTCCCAAGTCCACCTTCAACACCAACAGCATCCTACTGGTGCGTGAAGCTTACCGGAATGCTGAATAAGGAATCGGTCGAGGGAGATTCTCGTGTGGCATTCACTGGCACCGTGGGATTATGGGATGGTGGAGGACACCAGGGCGTGGGTATGAAGAACTGCTCAAAGAGGAGGATGGTAATTGTAAGCAGCAAGAGGGATACAGCTGGGGATAGAACGCAGGAGTCCTGGCTCCCAGCCTCCCCAGTCTAACCACTAAACCAGAGGTGGGCAAACTATGGCCCACGGGCCACATCTAGCCCCTGGGACCCTCCTGCCCGGCCCCTGAGCTCCTGCCCTGGGAGGCTACCCCCAGCCCCTCCCCTGCTGTTCCCCCTCCCCTACAAGCTCTGGGCGGTGGGGCTGTGAGCTCCTGGGGCAGCACAGCTGCAGAGCCCAGCTTGACCCGGTGCTCTGTGCTGCACGGTGCGTGGCTGGCTCCAGCCGGGCGGCGCGGCCGCCTGTCCTGGTGCTCTGGGCGGCGCGGTGGCGTGGCTGGAGCCACTGGTGCTCCAGGCAGTGCGGTAAGGGGGCAGGGAGCAGGGGGGGTTGGATAGAGGGCAGGTGGTGGACAGGGGGCGGGGGTGTGGATAAGGGTCGGGGCAATCAAAGGGTGGGGAACAGGGGCAGAGGTCCCAGGGGGGCAGTCAGGAAGGAGGGGGGG
>NW_020665016.1:112855-114727 GCF_002925995.2 Terrapene triunguis
GCCATGGTGAGGACGACCAGGATGGTGGTGACGCCCAGGGTGACCCGGAGCCAGGGCTGGGTGCAGACGGCCGTGGAGAGGGAGGGCACCCAGTACAGCATCTTGGGGCCTTTCTGGAAGCACTTCTGGGAGAGCAGGCAGATGGCAGGGTGCGGGTGGGGGGAGGGGAAGGTTAGATTGCCCCCAGCCAGGGGTTGCAGGGACGAGAGCTTCCCCTAGCTGGGGCATGTTGGGGGGGGGGAATACAAGAGCAACTCTGGAGCTGTGAGCTTCCCCACAGCAGTGACCTGCCCATCTCACTTACCGCCAGGTTCCCAGCGAAGCAGATGAAGAGGAGGAGGATGAAGAGGAAGAAGGAGATGCCGTAGGAGATTCCTAGAGCTGGGGTCCTGGAGGAGAACGGAAGGCAAACTAGAAATAATAGGGACCCCCAGGCTGGGATAGCAGTGGACTGCGGGTTGGGACTGAGGGGCACTGGCAGAGCTGTGGAGGGGGGAGCCCAGGGCTGGGCTATCAGGGGGCTGCGGGTCGGGACTGAGGGGCACCGGCAGAGCTGTGGAGGGGGGAGCCCAGGGCTGGGCTGGCAGGGGGTCTGGGTTGGGAGTGAGGGGCACTGGCAGAGCAGTGGAGGGGGGAGCGGGGAGCGAAGCCCAGGTGATGAGGAGTTCAGGAGACGTTTCTGCCCCATCAGCACCAGTTGCATGATTTATGACTCTGCTGAGCCTTGGCTCAGGGCTGGGACATGACTCAGGTTGTCTCATAAAATCCATGTGCCATGGTGGGGGGCGCGGGAGCCCAGGCTGCGGGTCAGGACTGAGGGGTACCAGCAGAGCTGGGGTCAGGGGGCGAGGGGATCCCAACCCCTCTCTCATCCTCACTTGTGGGCCACCAGCATCTGGATGAGGAAGTTGGAGAGGAAGACCAGGAAGGTGCAGGCTGTGTAGTACTTGAAGGCAGGCAGAGCGGAGAGTCGATACTACATGGTGAGACAGAGAGAGCTGCAATGAGGGACCGCGGCCACCAGGGGGCCCCATGCAGCAGAACGTCCCGAGTCAGCCGTCACACCCATGAACTGTTTCCAGGGGGTTGGTGCCCTGCTCGCCCTGGGGCTGCGAGCTTCCCCCCAGCAGTGCCCCCTCGCCCACCGGGGAGCCCAGCTCACCTCCTTCTCCATGAGTTTCTCCTTGAAGTACAGGGTGATGCGGTTAAAATCCTCCGACTTCTTCCACTGTCTGAAACAGGGGGGAGAGAGGGGAGTGGGCGGGATCTGGGACCCCCCCCCCCCCCATACACACGTACCCCGGCCCCACTGCCCAACCCCAGCTCTGCCCCCCTCCTCTTCCTCGCTGCTCCTCTCTTACCTCCCCCCCCGCACCCTTCCCCCTCTGCCTTTCCCCTGCCCTGATTCCTCACCCCCTGTGTCCTGCCCCCCATGGCACCTTCATTTACATCCCACCTGCTTCCTGGGACCCCTCCCTCTTTCTTCCCCCATGCTCTTCCCCAATACCCCAGACCCCCATTCCCCAGCCCCTCTTCTGCATTTACTCCCAGACCCTCCTCCCTCTCCCCTCCGCACCCTTGTCTCCCCATCTACCCCCAGCCCCCCCGTGCCCCCCTCCCCCCACACCCAGGACCCTACTTCTGGGAGTTGAGCTGTTCCAACACCTGGAAGAATTTCTCATCCACCCCATCGAGCTCCTCATCTGGCCCCTTGGGGGAACGAACCCTGAAAATGGAACGGGGGGGAGGGTGAGACGTGGGGGAGGGGAGAGAGCACCCTATAAGGCAGCGGTTCTCAGCAGGGGTCCGCGGGGCCCTGCGGCTAAACCCCAGAGCCCAAGCCCCCCAGGGCTGGAGCCAGGAGCCGCGGGG
>NW_020665016.1:194727-206628 GCF_002925995.2 Terrapene triunguis
TGCCGGTGCCCCTCATTCCAGACCTGCAGCCCCAGCTAGCCCACCCCTAGGCTGGCTGGTCATGAGGAAGATACTCACTGCTAGGAGTTGTGTTTGCAGTCACTGTCCCTGTCTGGGTGTCTCCCGCTGGGGTGGATGAAGCTGGGCATTTCTGGGGAGGATCCTCCGCAGCATGACAAACTCACAAGGGAACGAGATTATATCAGGCAGAGCTGGGCGTTCCCGTCCCCTTCCCCTGACCTTCCTCTCTGGGTGTCACCAACAAGCCCTGCTTTTTTTTTGGCTTCCCGGAATGCAGTTCCCCTTCCCCGCAGCCTGCAGGGAGCTCATAACCAGATGGCCTCTCTGGGGCTGGGACACAGCGTTTAGTGAGCCCTGCACCCGGATTGTCCGGAGGTTTGTGCTCTGCATCACTGTCTCTCAACCAGTGATTTCCCTACACCCCCCTGAATTTCCCCAACTCCCCCCCCCCCCCCCAGTTTTGTGAACTAGTTACATGCCAAACCTGGTGGCTGAACTTTGCGACTTTGTCCTCACCCACAACTATTTCACATTTGGGGACAATATATACCTTCAAGTCAGCGGCACTGCTATGGGTACCCGCATGGCCCCACAGTATGCCAACATTTTTATGGCTGACTTAGAACAACGCTTCCTTAGCTCTCGTCCCCTAACGCCCCTACTCTACTTGCACTACATTGATGACATCGTCATCATCTGGACCCATGGAAAAGAAGCCCTTGAGGAATTCCACCATGATTTCAACAATTTCCATCCCACCATCAACCTCAGCCTAGACCAAACCACACAAGCGATCCATTTCCTTGACACTACTGTGCTAATAAGCGATGGTCACATAAACACCACCCTATACCAGAAACCTACTGACCGCTATAATTACCTACATGCCTCCAGCTTCCATCCAGGACACACCACACGATCCATTGTCTACAGCCAAGCTCTAAGATACAACCGCATTTGCTCCAATCCCTCAGACAGAGACAAACACCTACAAGATCTCTATCAAGCATTCTTAAAACTACAATACCCACCTGGGGAAGTGAAAAAACAGATTGACAGAACCAGAAGAGTACGCAGAAGTCACCTACTACAAGACAGGCCCAACATAGAAAATAACAGAACGCCACTAGTCGTTACCTTCAGCCCCCAACTAAAACCTCTCCAACGCATCATCAAAGATCTCCTGAAAGATGATCCCTCACTCTCACAGATCTTGGAAGACAGACCTGTCCTCACTTACAGACAACCCCCCAACCTGAAGCAAATACTCACCAGCAACCACACACCACAGAACAAAAACACTAACCCAGGAACCTATCCTTGCAACAAAGCCCTATGCCAATTCTGTCCACATATCTATTCAAGTGGCACCATAATAGGATCTAATCACATCAGCCACGCCATCAGGGGCTCGTTCACCTGCACATCTAGCAATATGATATATGCCATCATGTGCCAGCAATGCCCCTCTGTCATGTACATTGGCCAAACCGGACAGTCTCTACGCAAAGAATAAATGGACACAAATCTGACATCAGGAATCATAACATTCAAAAACCAGTAGGAGAACACTTCAACCTTTCTGGCCATTCAGTAACAGATTTAAAGGTGGCAATTTTGCAACAGAAACGCTTCAAAAACAGACTCCAATGAGAAACTGCTGAATTTGAATTAATATGCAAACTAGATACAATCAATTTAGGCTTAAATAGAGACCGGGAATGGCTGAGCCATTACACACATTGAATCTATTTCCCCATGTTAAGTATCCTCACACCTTCTTGTCAAACTGTCTTAAATGGGCTATCTTGATTATCACTACAAAAGTTTTTTTTCTCCTGCTGACAATAGCTCATCTTAATTAATTAGCCTCTTAGAGTTGGTAGGGCAACTCCCACCTTTTCATGTTCTCTGTATGTGTATATACATCTTCTTACTATATGTTCCATTCTATGCATCCGATGAAGTGGGCTATAGCCCGCAAAAGCTTATGCTCAAATAAATTTGTTAATCTCTAAGGTGCCACAAGTACTCCTGTTCTTTTTGCGGATACAGACTAACACGGCTGCTACTCTGAAACATGCCAATTTAGTGACTGTTTGGAAATTTGAATTGAAATTGAAACATTAATACACACTTTAAAAGCATATAGAGTGTATGATAAAATACGTGTATCAGAAAAAGTATAATCGATTTGAAAAGTATGAACATAGACTAGCTTCCTTATACAGCTATTGGTTTTATGACAATGTCAGTGCATTCATTTCGGTGATGTTGGCCAACCTAATAATTTCAAATGATGATTTGTAAGCGAAGTCTAAATGAGCTCCCCCTGACAGCTAGTGATGAGCTGGGGGCTGGGGGAAAAGGCTTCAGGACCAGATTGTATTTACATTCACACCTAATCTACCTAGGCATCCAGCAAACAGAGCTGTGTTGCCCAAGTGATAGATTTTGGCTGGGGTTGGGTTACAAATCACTTGAATGCAGAGGCGGGGGGGGGAATGAAATGTTGTTGTTCTTATTGTATGAGTAAAGGGCAGTAGAACTGTACTTAGCCTGTGCTGATTGAGGGCATCAAGAGAGAGGGTGGGGACCTGCCCCTCTCCACTGTTTAAAGACAGAACTGATTAGGCTCCATAGACAGTCTTTTGTTCTGTTAAGTGACCACTACAGCTGAAATCACTGATAATCAGGTCTAAGTGCTTAGACCTGGTATGGGACAGTGTTTCTGTGGAAGAGACGGGCCCAGTCTGCACTAGCAGCAAGGTTCCCCCACTGAGAGCTCAGCTGAAATCACTGAGAGCTGGGTGGAACCTCAAGAGACCAACTCGCAGAGGTCACAGTGGCAGGTGACTGCGCAGGGCCATTGGCAACAGAGTGGTGGAGTGAACGGTGGCACAACAAACAGCAGTGGCCAGAGCGAACAGTGAACAGCTGGAGGAATGAGCAAGTGTCTTCTTGCCCCCCACCTGGGAGGTGAACTCACGTGAAAGCACCTCTGAACTCTGAGTCTCCACTGACCAAGGACAACACCGGTGAGTGGGGTGCGGTGGAGGGAAAAGTGAGGGGCACATTAAATCAACATTTGTTTGTTGAACTATATTGTAGTGACTTTGCTCCAGAATGCTAGATTTGTGACTGGGAATGGAAACCTATATAAATATGTTTCCTAGTAGGCCAAGATTTTTAAAATGCATTATTTGCCAAGGTTGTTGTCTCACATCGTTGCTATCTTGAGAGGTCATTATGTTGGGGAGTTTCTGTACTAAACATTTTTATTATTATAATTAATTTTTACATAAGAATGGTCATACTGGGTCAGACCAATGGTCCATATAGCCCAGTATCCTGTCTTCTGACAGTGGTCAAGGCCAGGTGCTTCAGAAGGATTGATCAGAACAGGGAATCATCAAGTGATCCATCCCCTGTTGCCCATTCCCAGCTTCTGGCAAACAGGTTAGGGACACTCAGAGCGTGGTGTTGCATCCCTCCCCATCCTGGCTAATAGCCACTGATGGACCTATTCTCCAGGAATTTATCTAGTTCTTTTTTTAATCCTGTTATAGTTTTGGTCTTCACAGCATCCCCTGGCAAAGAGTTCCACAGGTTGACTTTATGTTGTGTGAAGAAGTACTTCCTTTTGTTTTTTTAAAACCTGCTGCCTATTAATTTCATTGGGTGGCTGCTAGTTTTGTGTTATGTGAAGGATTAAATAACATTTCCTTATTCACTTTCTTCACACCAGTCAAGATTTTATAGACCTCTATCATCCCTCCTTAGTCGTCTCTTTTCTAAGCTGAAAATTCTCAGTCATTTTAATTTCTCCTCCTGTTTCATACCCCTAATCATTTTAGTTGCCCATCTCTGTACCTTTTCCATTTCCCATATATCTTTTTTGGGATTGGGTGACCAGATCTGCACACGGTATTCAAGGTGTACATGTACCATGGATTTAGATAGAGGCAATATGATATTTTCTGTCTTATTATCTATCCCTTTCTTAACGATTCCCAACATTCTGTTGGCTTTTTGACTGCCGCTGCACATTGAGTGGATGTTTTCAGAGAACTATCCACAATGACTCAAGATCCCTTTCTTGAGTGTTAACAGCTAATTCAGACTCCTTCATTTTGTATGTATAGTTGAGATTGTTTCCCAATGTGCATTACTTTGCGTTTATCAACATTGAATTTCATCTGCCATTTTGTTGCCCAGTCACCTAGTTTTGTGAGATCCTTTTGTAACTCTTCGCAGTCTGCCTGGGACTTACCTATCTTGAATAGTTTTGTATCATCTGCAAATTTTGCAACCTCACTGTTTACCCATTTTTCCAGATCATTTATGAGTATGTTGAACAGTAATGGTCCCATTACCGACCCCTCAGGGATACCACTATTTATCTCTCTCCATTCTGAAAACTGATAATTTATTCCTACCCTTTGTTTCCCATCTTTTAACCAATTACTGATCCATGAGAGGACCTTCCCTCTTATCCCATGATGGCTTATTTTTCAAAAGTCAATTTAAATTAAATACATTTTTTTTTAAATTATATTTTTTTAGAAATCTAGACCTGTTATGTGTTTTGGTGTAACTTGCATTATCCTTATGTTAAATTTGCATTATCCTAACAAAACATTTACTTTATTCATATCTCTTTTATATATCTCATCGGCCCTGACACACACCCCCTGTAAATTTGAACCCCCCCCTAATTTCAATTCCTGGGGAAACCACTGCTCTCAACCTTCCCCGACGACTGTCCCCCTTCAGGAGTTTGATTTGTCTTACGTCCCCCCAAGTTACACCTCACTTAAAAGCTACTTGCTTACAAAATCAGACATCAAAATACAAAAATGTCACAGCCCACGACTACTGAAAACTGGCTTCCTTTCTCATTTTTACCAGAGTGCTTTTTATGCAGCCTGTTGTACAGTCCGTATGTAGAGCAGTACAAACAAGTCATGGTCTGTATGAAATTTTAGTTTGTAGTGACTTTGCTAGTGCTTTTTATGTAGCCTGAAAACTAGGCAAATATCTAGATGAGTTGATGTACCCCCTGGAAGACCTCTGTGTACCCCTAGGGGTACACTTACCCCTGGTCGAGAACCCCTGGGCTATATCAGTGGTTCTCAACCTTTTTTCATTTGTGGACCCTTTGTATATACAGTGGAATTCTGTTCAGTCAGTTTTCAGTCTAAGTCTTCCGTGGACCCCCGTCGACATAGTTTGTGGAGCCCTAGGCCTTTGCAGACCACAGGTTGAGAACCACTGGTCTGCATTGACCTGGGGAACAAGAGTCCCAACTCAGCCTGGCTCATACAAGCAGCATTGCCAATTCTCATGATGTTGTCATGAGTCTCATGATAATTAGTGTTTTCCTTAAAGTCCCAGCTGCTGGAGTCAAGTGGATCTGTGATGATTTCAGCCTTCATTCTTAAAGGAAAAGTAAGTTTCTAGCCCTTGTGGCTGTGGAGAAAGCTTCAGAATGTCACCCCAGTGCATCCTAAAGGGCAATACTGAATTGCTAAGGGTTACAGGGCTTTCCCTTCACCCTCCCACTTCCCTGGTTCTTGTCACGCAGACAGCAAGCAGCAAAAGACCAGAAGTCCAAAGTGTAGACACTGCAATGTTTATTGGGGTTAGTTTCTAAGCAAGCATATTCCAAAGCCCTTCACACCAGTCGGGCTTATCCGAGACTGTTCCCCAGTGTTCTGTTCCCGGCTCCGATGCCACAGAGCGTTTACCCCGCATCCCCCTTCCTAGCTCTGACACCGCAGAGCGTTTACCCCACGTCCCCCTTCCCAGTGATGCCATAGAGCTTTGCATGTGTCCCCGTTCCCGTTCCCTATTCCCTGTTCCCGTTCCTCACCCCTTAGCCAACATGATTCCAATTTCCATTCCCCCTCTTCCTGTTTGAGCCCAGTTTAGATAGTAATATTCTTAGTTATACCTTAACCAGTCATTTTACTGAAATTTAACTAACCAATCCTAACACATTGTAACATAATTCTCTAACCAATTATATCCCACTACCCTAATTAACTTACACCTAGCAAAATTAATTAGACAGCAGACAAAAACAATTAGAGAACCAGATAGATTAACAATAGAAAAGTGGGGGCCATAAAGATAAAACATACAGAAACGAGGGTTTCACAACCACAACCACTGATAAGCGATTTCTTGCCAGACCGGATGCTATCAAACTAAGTTTTCTTTAACCATCTTAAGAGCTGTTTCTTTATCTGGAGGTGATGGGCACTATCAGAACAGGATTGTCTTCCTAACAGCCCAATCCCACCTTATTTCCATGTGACTGGTTTGGGATGTGAGGATGTGACCATTCGCTTCCCGGCTTATGGCTGCCCCTGCTGCTTAGCCAAAGGCCTTAGCCCAGGGGTCGGCAACCTTTCAGAAGTGGTGAGCCGAGTCTTCATTTAGTCACTCTAATTTAAGGTTTACATTAATACATTTTAACGTTTTTAGAAGGTCTCTTTCTATAAGTCTATAATATATAACTAAACTATTGTATGTAAAGTAAATAAGGTTTTTAAAATGTTTAAGGAGCTTCATTTAAAATTAAATTAAAATGCAGAGTCCCCTGGACCGGTGGCCAGGACCCGGGCAGTGTGAGTGCCACTGAAAATCAGCTTGCGTGCCAGCTACATAGGTTGCCTACCCCTGCCTTAGCCTAAGAACCAGGCCTCAGACTATCCTAGTGAGAGAAGGCCCACACACAGACAGACTGTGATTTTGATTCTTTGTTTTATACCCCTGTAACTACCTAAGTGATAAAAATACACCTAAGTTCTTAAAGTACAGGTCTTTGCAGGCAGGCCTGAAAACACTAAGGGAAGTTAGGCAAAGCTGGACTTGAAGAGCTGGGATGATCTGGATTGGCTAGGCTAAGGCTAAAGGAACAGAGCTCAGGGGGTTTGCATGGCTCACGGCAGAGGCCCAGGTCGGCTTGACAAGGAGCTGAAAGGACCATAGGATGGGAGGGAAGGTTTATAGCTGAAAGCATCGAGATGCGCTTTGGCTGGTGAATGGCAATGGGACGAGGCTGCTGCCCCTTCCTGGACCTTGTTTATCTGTGGGTCAGTCACAGGAGGCAGGGGGATGGATGGAGGGGCAGGAGTGAGTGTCACCATCATGACTGTTGTGATGAACTGCCCCCAGGTGCAACCTGGAACTGGGGTACCTCTGAGCCCTCTGTCTCCCCAGCCTGGGCTCCCTCTCACGCTGTGAGGCTGTGACAGGCTGCAGACCCGCTCCCAGTCCTGCACTTACACAAACGTCTACACAGGCAGGACCTAAATGGTTTGACTTCACTCCAGCCGTTTTTCTTTTTTGGTGGCCTGCTCCACAGGAATATAATCCCAGTTCAATAATGCCAGAATCGTTTGGTCACTTAGGGACAGGGGCGGCTCTATGTTTTTTGCCGCCCCGAGCGCGGCAGGCAGGCGGCGTTCAGCGGCATGCCTGCGGGCGGTCTGCGGTCACGTGGATTCAGCGGCGTTTCTGTGGGTGGTCTGCCGGTCCCGCAGCTTCAGCGTACTTGCCGCCGAATTGCCGCCGAAACCGTGGGACCAGCAGACCTCTCGCAGGCATGCCACCAAAGGCTGCCTGACTGCCGCCCTCGCAGTGACCGACACGCCGCCCCCCATGGCTTGCCGCCCCAGGCACGTGCTTACTGCGCTGGTGCCTGGAGCCGCCCCTGTTTAGAGGGTTCAGGAACAGGAATCTTGATCCCAAGGGAACGATAGGTGAGGTATTAATCCATGAAATTCCTGGTCCCACCATCCACAAAGGCTGTTTCCCTACTTGGTCCAGCTTCCACACGGAAGTGTCTTTATCATTCCACCAGACGGTGATCATATTACCAATACCCCAAGTCATTTGTCCTTTTGCACTCAGTTGTCTGACGGGGTAAGGTCTGGACACCTCAAATCTTTTTAACTGACTCCAAGCCATACACAGTAACAATCGGGGTGCTGATGGAGCTTGGAGATTAAAGTTCCATTATTGATTTGGAAGGTTTCTATTGTGCTTCCCTTAACCACTTATCCGGTGTGGGTTTCTGTAAAAAAGCACAGAACATGTAATATGCCGTGTAACCCTCGTATCCCTTTAAATGCATGGCATCTTTCCACTGAGGCTGTTCCTCTGTTTCAACCAAGTACAGAGAGGGCCCAAATTAATCTCAAATTGGCCCAGGACCTGACCACGCTCCTTTGGGAAATTTTTAATTTGGAGCTGGTTCAATCATAATGATAACGTGGCTTCCAATTTGCCATTGTTTGATATCGCTGCTTTCATCAAATGCCTGGTTCATGTTTTGCTGTGCTGCAGCTGCTCCTCGAGCGGTGCCCAACCAATATTTAAAGCTGGTCACCCAGGTGGCGGTTGCCAGTGCTGTAATTGTTTCCCAATCTGGGAGCTACAGCAAGTTTTCCCAGCCAGGCTTAGGTCTCCCAAAGAGTATTTCATAGGCACTAAATCCTGTCATGCGGTTTGGGCGGCCTCGGATCCTCATTAGAACCCAGGGAAGTGCCACGTCCCAATTTGTTCCCAGCTCATTACACACTTTAGACAGTTCAATTTCAAGAGCTTTATTCATCCTTTCCACCTCTCCCCCAGCTTGAGGGTGGTAGGGGACGTGTGACGGTAGGGGAATCCCGGCCCAGGTCCCCATACTTCGGTAGCCCTGTCCGATAAAGGTGGGCCCATTGTCAGAATCAGTGCTGTGTGGCAGCCCCCATCTTGGAAAAATTTCAGCTATTAACATTTTTGCAGCTGCAGCACTATTTTCTTTTTCTATTTTTATTTTCTATCCATTTGCTAAAACTATCCACAATTACCAACAACAATCTGTTTCCCCAAGGAGTAGTAGGCAAGGGTCCTACAAAAGCAACCTGTAAACGTTGGAAGGGGCCTTTTAACGCTTGATGCATTAACTCTCCACACAGGGCTGGCGCTTCCACTAGGCGACCCTAGGCGGTCGCATAGGGCGGCAGGATTTGGGGGGCGGCATTTTGCCACCCTCGGCGGAAATTCGGCGGCAGGGGGTCCTTCCGCTCCGGGTCTTCGGTGGAAATTCGGCAGTGGGTCCTTCACTCACTCCGGGACCCGCCGCCGAAGTGCCCCGAAGACCCGGAGTGGAAGGACCCCCCTCTGCCGAATGCTCAGAGGAGGAGCGCTGCCACCTAGGGCAGCAAAAACCCTGGCGCCACTCCTGTCTCCATGTCTTTTTCTTCTAGCAGGGTCTTGCTTAGCACATGTTAAACAGCTATGAATATGCAGGTTTAAATCCTCTTTCACTCCAGGCCACCATCCCAGTTTTTTAGTTTTTCTAATGCCTCTTCCTGTTTTGGATCACCTCCCACAATTGAACCATGTATCCATCCTAAAAGGAGGTACTGCATCTGCTGATGGATTTCCAGAACCCATTTATTTTCTGGTTTTGCCAGAATTAGGTCTCCCTCCTTTCTCATGATACAAGGACTTATGTCTCAGGACCTCATCTTAATTTCATTTGGTGACCCCTAGTGTGACGCTATCTGATTAAAATATGACCATATAGATCATTGTTGGAACCACCGTTCTACATTTGCACCAAATCTTGTACAAAGGTTGTCAAGTGAGATGTCTATGAAAAGGTCATGATTTGCTGGTTATGATGATGCTATCTGTATGCATGGATCATTTTTGTATGTGAAGTTATAAGTATTGGCTCTATACCTGGATTTCAAATGTTGGCTCCTGGGGTAACGCCCACAAGGTAGTGCCCAGCTCATCTTGGAGGGACTATTCAAGTTAAGTGGTTCATCAAGAAACACTTGGTTGACAATGTTCTATGGGAGACGCCCACCTACACTGAGTGGACTGTCATGTAAACGTGCTGTCTGGAGTGTAGATAATGGCTTCCTGCAATGACTGAGGGAAATTGGCCATGAACATGTGACTTGCCCATGTGACTCCAAACTCCCTCTGGTTGCTGTAATTTTCCACAGTAAGAACAATGGGATGCCCTCCACATGGCAAAAGCTATAAAAGGCCCTGGAAACACCTCCATTTTGTCTTCAATCCTGCTTCTTGCCTCTGGAGGAACTTTGCTGCAAACTGAAGCTCTGAACAAAGGACTGAATGACCCATCCAAGCTGTGAGTGTACTCCAGAGACTTGATTTGAGCCAGCAGTTTATCCCATCACTGCTACAAGCCTGAACCAAGAACTTTGCCAATATTGTATGTGATTGATTCCATTTAACCAACTGTAACTCTCACTTTTCTTTCTTTCTTTTTATAAGTAAACCTTTAGATTTTAGATACTAAAGGATTGGCATCAGCATGATTTTGGGGTAAGATCTAAGTTATATATTGACCTGGGTGTGTGGCTGGTCCTTTGGGATCAGAAGAAGCTATTATTTGATTAGACTGGTTGTAAAGAACCACTCATCTCTGAATCCAGTGGTTTTGGTGGTGATATAAGAACCGGGGTGCCTGAGGAAACTGCCTTTATGTGTTCTTGTTAGCCAGTGTGGTGAAACAGGAGTTTACTTTTGTGGCTGGTTTGATAAATCTAATAAAAGAATAACCACCAGTTCTGGGTTGTGTTTGCCTATTTCTCAGCAGTTCGTCCTGAATTTGGCATCCTCAGCTGTGACCCACTAAGGCCCAGTTACACCTAGTCCTTGTGTTAGGAGAAGGAGTAAATAACATTTCCTTCTTTACTTTCTCCACACCAGTCATGATTTTACAGACCGCTATCATATCCCCCCTTAGTTGTCTCTTTTCCAAGCTGAAATGTCCCAGTCTTATTAATCTCACCTCATATGGCCGCCGTTCCAGACCCCTCATCATTTTGTTGATAAACTTTTGGGCTAAAGCACTACCAAATGTAAAAGGATCACAGTGTGACTCATAGTACGAGATAGTCCTTGTCCCAAGCAGCTTACATGTTGAACAGACCAAAAAAAAGGGAATGGTTGCAGGATTCAACATAAGGCAAAGTAGTCACCCCATGTGAAGATGAGCCCACCTGTTGTTAACTCCATGAATGTTGTTATTATTTGCCCTCAGTCAAGCAACACCATGGGATTTAAAATGCAGCTTATTCTGAGCTGGAGTTCACCTGACTCTTCGAAAACAGGATGTGTGCAAAATGCATCGCTGAATTTCCTGTTTAAAGCTGAGATTCTCCTGCCGCTACAGCTCTTGGAGAGAAAATCGAGACAATCTGCATCCCCCTGTGTCTGTGCAATTAACAGCAAATTCCCATGAGAGCTCTCCTCAGAATCAGAGGGATGCTATTATGGCTTGATATTGCATCCTTTCTAGTGGTTCTCACATATAATTTCATTCCTGCAGACATGAGAGATGCCCAAGTATTATTAGAGAAGTCTCCATGTCTCTTTTTTACTATCCAGGGATCCAGCCACAATTAGAATTTGTGGCATCTGGTGGAGAAGTTAAAATGCTCAGGGACTCTCTCTGGATCTCCTGCAAAACCTCTGGATTCAGTTTTGGTGATTATGGGATGACCTGGTACAGAAAAACACCTGGAAAGGGACTGGAGTGGCTCTCAACCATTAGTCATTGGGCTGGAGGTACAAAAAATTATGCTGCTTCAGTGAAAGGCCAATTCACCATCTCTGGGCACAGTCCCAACAACCTGTTGTATTTGCCAGGGCCGGCTCCAGGCACCAGCTTGCCAAGCAGGTGCTTGGGGCGGCCACTCCGGAGAGGGGCGGCACGTCCAGCTATTCGGCGGCAATTCGGCGGACGGTCCCTCACTCCCGCTCGGAGCGAAGGACCTTCTGCCGAATTGTCGCCGCAGATCGCGTTCGCGGCTTTTTTTTTTTTTTTTTTTTTTT
>NW_020665016.1:206728-211810 GCF_002925995.2 Terrapene triunguis
TTTTTTTTTTGCACCGCTTGGGGCGGCAAAAACCCTGGAGCCGGCCCTGGTATTTGCACATGACTAACCTTAGACCTGAAGACGCTGCCGAGTATTTCTGCATGTTGGACGCAGTATGCAGAAGGCGTTGGAGCTCAGACAAGAATGGTTTTTACTGCAGAATATTTCTGCTGGGGAAGCTGATAGCCTGAACAGTAGAAAATCCCAAAGGAAACCGGCTCAGACAATCCACTCGGCTTTAACAATAGTAACAGGTTACCTGCTGCCATCCACTTCTTTCCCTGACCCTGGATCCTCGGAGTCCTTCCCCTAGTGCCACCCTTCCCCAGTCCCCTTGTGGCAACCTCATTCCTCCAGCTCTATCCACTCTAAGTCTCCAAGAGACAACAGAAACCAAAGCCTCTCACCAGGCCTTGTAGGGACTTCTTCCAAAGGAGCTGATCTGTGCTTTAAAATGGGGGCAGAGGGAGGTCTTGGAAGATGCATGGGGATGTGTCCAACATGGGAGAGGGGATAGAGAGAACATGCAATGTGTTAGTGGGTTTCCTGAACAAGAGGGCAAGGACTGGGGGGCTTAGACATATTGGATGTGACCTGTGCAGGCATGCAGGGCCTCCATCTACCTAGTTATCCTTAATGGACTCACATCCATGCTCCGGCCGGGTGGTGCTGCCTCACACCAGCTCCAACCCCTGCATTGATCCAGGTCCATTCTCTCTCTCTCACCCATGGCAGCTGTGGCACGGCGCAGAGCTGACCGAGTGGGTGGGGCTCACCTCCCGGCCGGAGGCCGACCATCACGTCAGCCCAGGCTCCGAGTGCAGCGAGGCTGGGTGGGGTCGGACCGGAGCGAACACCACCACTGACAGGCTGCAGGAGGTGGTGAGGGACGGCACATGCAGAGAACAGTGCTGGCATTACGACTAGGGTTGCCAATTTTGGTTGGGCATATTTCTGGAGGTTTCATCTTCTGACATAATCTTTAATTCAAGATTAATCTTTAATTCCTGGAGACTCCAGGACAATCCTGGAGGGCTGGCAACCCTAATTATGACCCCACCACCATGCTGTGGGCCAGCAACCCCCACGCCAAGAAATCAGGGTTCCAGGTAAATATCCCCCCACCCAGAGCCGCCAGCCAGCAGCAAGCTGCTCCAGGGCAAGGAGCTGATGGAAACCACCATGGCCGTGCCCCTCCCATGCTGCACTGCCCCAAGAGGGGAGCCCCTGGGGCATCATGGGAGATGCAGCCCAGCCAGGGATCCCGACATCTAGGACATCTCTGGAGAGGTATCGCCAGTGTTCGTGCCCTTCTGCAAGGCGCTGGTGGAAACGGGCTGAAATTTAACATGGGCTCACGCAAATAGGGACAAGTAAGAAGAAAATTCCTGCTCTGAGCTGGGGGCTCATCAGCTGGAAGCGACAGAGGAGGAGGGAGACTTTGGTGTGTCAGTGGATTGCAGGATGACCATGGGCCACAAACGGGATGTGTCCGGGAGAAAGGCCAATACGGTTCTGGGATGGAGCAGCCGAGGTGTCTCCAGTAGAGAGGGAGGGTTTAATGCCAGAGGAGAAGGCACCGGGCAGAGCTCAGCTGGAATCCGGTGCAGAGTTCTGGGCAGCCCTGTCCCAGAAAGAGGAATCTCAGCTGGAGCAGGTGCCGAGAAGGGCTGGTGGGACAATCAGGGAAATGGAGAGTCAGTCTGACCAGAGGGGAATAAAACACCTGGGCTAGGTTAGCCTAAAACACAGGCTGGGCGGGGTCTGATTGCTCTACAGATACATCAGGAGCGGGGGGAACACCAGGGAGGGAGACGAGCTGTTGAAACTAAAGGACAAATCAAATGGGGATAAATGGGGCAGGGATCAATGGAGGCTGGAGATGAAGAGAAGGTTTCTAACCATCAGAGGGGGAAGGTTCTGGAACAACCTCCAATGGGAGCAGTTGCGGGGGAGGGGAACAACCTAACAAGGATACAGACAGAGCTTGATAAGTTTATGGATGGGATGATATGACAGGGCTTCCTGAGACATGAGGAACTGGATTCCATGACCCAGTAGGAGCCTTCCAGTCCTGTGTTCCCACAAGAAGGAATAGGGGCATGAAATACAGCTCCCATGCTGCACCATGACCAGAAATGTTTAGGCTTTGATTTTTAACAACATGTTTCAGGGAAAATGTTGAAAATGGAGAAATGCCCCACGCCCACATTTTATGAGCATCTCTATTGTTTGCCTTCCCTGGAGGATCTTCAGGTGACCTCAACTCCAAGGCTACCCAACAGACAGGGCCCTGGGTGAAATCCAGGCCCCATAGACGTGGATGGGAGCTTCGCTGTTGATGTCCATAGGGGCAGGATCTCACTGGAGCGGAGGGAGTGTCAGTGTTCCCGTCCCGCAGGAAATGGCAACATTTCAATCTTTGTTTTCAAAGAAAAGTTGAGATGTCAACATTTTTGCCAGAATGGAAATTCCAAAAGCAGGTTTGACTCAGAAATGTCTAAATGTTTCATTGCAACATTTTCAATCAAAATGAAACATGCTGAGATGTGAACAGATTGAAACGTTTCCTTCCATGTGAACAAATTGGAGAGAGTCCAGAGGAGAGAAACAACAAATAAATGATCAGAGGTTTAGAACGGCTGACCTTGGGAGGAAAGGCTGAAAGAACTGGACATGTTGGGCTAGAAAAGCTGAAGCTGAAGGGGGGACATGATAACTGTCTTCAAATATGTTAAGGGCTGTTATAAAGAGGACATTGATCAAATGTTCTCCATGTCCACTGAAGACGGAACAAGAAGTAATGGGCTTAATCTGCAGCAAGGAAGATTAAGGTTGTACATTATGAAAAACTTTCCAATTCTAAGGATAGTTAACCTCTGGAACAGGTTAACTAGGGAGGTTGTGGAATCCCAGTCACTGGAGGTGTTCAAGTCCAGGTTGGACATACACCTGTCAGGGACGGTCTAGGTTTATTTGGTCCAGCCTCAGTGCAGAGGGTTAGACTAGATGACCTCTCAAGATCCCTTCCAGCTCGACTTTTCTATGATTCTAAAATTTTGGTTTGTTGAGTTTACCCAAAATGCTTCATTTCGAGCGAGTTCAACATTAAGCTGTAGTTCCTTATCAGTGCATTGCCTTCTGGCAGGGCACGTGCAGAAATTTAACGTTGACCCCTTTTGCAGGGGCACGATCTGTATCCCGCCCTGGCTCCGGCAGGACCTCGCTGTCCTCCCCGCAGCCCCGGGGCTGGGAGGATCTTGCTCTCCCTGCCACTGCGGCCTGGAAAAGCTCTGTGCCTCCGACGATTATGTGTGTGTGTGTGTGGGGGGGTGCCCCTGCTTAACCCCCTTGTGCACACCCGTCTTCTGGGACCTGTAGTTCAGGCCTCTATTTTCCCTTATGTAGTCCCTGCCTGGACTACATCTCCCACAATGCACTGAGTCTTGTGATTCCCATGATGCTCCAAACAGCTCAATCAGAAGCAAATCTGAGTTGCATTATGGGAAATGTAGCCCTCCAGGGAGCCAAGTCCTTACGAGAGAATTGAGACCTGAACTACAACTCCCAAAGCCAATGCACAGGTAGGAAAAATCAGTTTAACACATTGTTGAACTTATTCCAAACTAAATGTTTCAGATCATTTAAAAAAAATGAAATATTCTGATTTGGGTGGAATGGACCCAAGATTAGATATTTCATTTCAATTTTCCCCATGGAAAATTAAAAATTCATGGCAAAATCAATTTTTTTCTGTGGAAAATTTCAATTTTGTATAAACTGCCTTTTTCACAGGTACCTCATTTTGCCCAGCTCTAGATTTTTCTCTCTGCCCATCCATTTCCAGGCTGGTTCTGTTTGGCGGAAAGAGCTGGGCTTTCAGCAGCAGAGAATACCTGTCCCAGATGCAATGTGAGATCTCAGCAGGACAGGCCGGACTGGGTAATATCAATCACTGATGTTATTCTCCTTATTGGCAGGGCGATGCCAGCGGGCCCCTGGTTTCTCTATGGAGAGAGATGAATGGAGAGGTGTGTATAGGGATGGGGGGATGGATGAAGGAGTGCGTATGGAGATGGATGGGTGTGTAGGGCGATGGATGGGTAGATGGATTGATGCATACATGGATGGATGGAGGGGTGTGTATGGAGATGGATGGAAGGATATGTACAGGAATGGAGGGGGTATATGGGGATGGATGGATGGATGAAAGGATGTGTAGAAGGATGGACAGATGGGTGTGTAGGAGGGAGGAATGGGAGATGGATTGAACAGTGTGTATGGGGGTGGATAGATACATGGATAGATAGCATAGGTGCCAGAGATGGGGGCCAGAGGGACATTGTCCCCCCACTTTGAGACCCTGAACTTGGCAGGGGCTCAACGAGCCCCCCCCACCTTATCCCCGACTGGTGCTAGGTGTTGTAACGCTGGCGCCATCCCTGCTAGCATGACAGAGGAACACATGGGCCAAATTTGAATGGCATGGCCACCCTGTGTGCCACGTAGCAACACCACCCACCCCAGAAGGGCACCTATTCAAATGTGGCCTGGCTGCCCCACTGTCCTGACAGGAGGGTGGGTGGGTGGGCCAAATCTGAGTGCGTGGCATGGGGACCTGGCACTTGGTCCCGGCACTTCTGCAGTCCTGCCAGCACCCCACTGGATGGACTACAAGTGTCTGAAACCCTCCATTATCCCTCCTCCATTCTGATTTTGCAGAGCGATTCTGGAGGCCCCCTGGTTTACAAGGGGAAGGCCCAGGGCATCGTCGCCTATGGAAATGGCAAAGCACGGCCCCCTCAGGTATTCACCAGAATTTCCAGCTTCTTGCCTGGGACAGAGGCGACGCTGGAGGAATTACAGCATTAGGGGAGAGAGCTGGGTTCCGCCTCAGGCGTTATTTCACACGGCAGATGTTTTGGATGAATTATTTCCCCAGCTTTGCTTAAGCAAAAGGCTAGCAATAGTGTCTCAGTATAACCCTGCCCTTCCCCTAAACCATAGCACTAGGGGGCGCTGTGCTGCAGAGAGAGGGGCAGGGGGGGCTCCCTAGGGGGCACGCTCCCCTCATAGTCAGTG
>NW_020665016.1:211820-216283 GCF_002925995.2 Terrapene triunguis
GGATGGATGGATGGACCAAGAGATGAGATGGATGGATGGGTGTATGGGGACGGACGGCTGGATGGGTGGATGTGTATGGGGAAGGACGGATGGATGGACAGACAGACAGATGAGATGGATGGGTGTGTATGGAGAAGGATGGATGGACAGATCAGATGAGATGGATGGATGGGCGTGTATGGGGAAGGAAGGATGGATAGATGAGATGAGATGAGATGGATGGATGGGCGTGTATGGGGACAGACGGATGGACAGACAGATGAGATGAATGGGTGTGTATGGAGGAGGATGGATGGATAGATGAGATGAGATGGATGGATGGGTGTGTATGGGGACGGAGAGATGGATGGACAGACAGATGAGATGGATGGGTGTGTATGGGGAAGGATGGATGGATAGACAGATGAGGTAGATCAATGTGTGTGTATGGGGAAGCATGGATGGATGTATTCTCTCTTTTTCTCTCTCAGACGCTTAAAACCACAGAATTGTTCTGGGGGCAAACAGGAGAGACCCCTACCCCTACCCCAAATATCTGGGCCCCCTGGAATCTTAGTGCTCATTTATGAGTGAGCAGGCGCCACCTAGAAGCCAGCCAGGTACATTGCAGCTGTCCAGAGTGCGGGGGGGCTCACCTGAGAACCCATGGACAGGTTGCGGAGACTGAAAGATAGATGGGGGAGGGGAATGGGTTAATCAGCTGGGACGGGAATGGAGACCCTGCTCTTTAGAGACCCCTTCCCTCTGTGCCATTATCCCCATGATCCATCCTCTCCATTCCACAGTTCCCATCCCTTATACCCGTCCTCCTCCCTTTCATCTGCCCATAGCTCCCTCCCCCACACCATCCTCTTACATCCCCCTCCCCTGCTTTCCCCCTCTGTAGATCCCCCTCCCGACCCCTCCCTCACTCCCTTCCAGCACCCCCTCCAGCTCCACCCCTACAGCCCCCCATCCTGATCCCACGAGCCCCTATATCCCCCTCTTCTCCCTATTTCCCTGCATACCCAACCCCTCCCCCTTCCCAGGGTGGGGGCACCCCCTCACCGGTTGCCAGAATGGGAACATGGGTTGATCCGGCCCCTGGGTGGGGAGGTGTGGTTGGGACTGGCTGGGGAAGAAGGGCCTCGGCTGATTGTCTGGTGGGAAAGAAAAATTAGGGTTCATGAGCACTTCCCCTTTGAGGTTGGGATTTTTCACTGCCAGACGCTATTCCCACCAAGCTGCATCCTCTTAGCCATCCCTGATACACTCCCACTTATTCACTGCCCTTGTGAACGCTTTCTCTTTAAGGGCGGAGTTTCTCTCTGCTAGAGTTGATGCCTCATGGAAACTTCCCCTTTAAGAGCAGTGTCTCACTGCCAGACTATCGCTCATGGACACTTTCCCTTTAAGAGCAGAGTTCTTCACTGCCAGACTTTGGTCTTCATGAACACTTTTCCTTTCACTTTCTCTTAAAGGGGAGTTTCTCGATGTCAAACCCGGGGACCCATTCTGAACTGTGGACCTTCCCCTTTAAGGGTGAAGTTTCTCACTGCCTGATGCCAAATGTCATCCACACTTTTCCTTCAAGTGGCTCTTAAAGGGAAGTTTCTTAGTATTGGTCTCTGTCCCTCATCCTGTATTAATGGTAGTGAAAAGCTGCCACCTTGTGGTGAAAAAGGGTACCACAATGGGGGGTGGGGGTAACATCCCATCTAAGGTCTGACCCCCTCCTCCTGGAATGCCCCCTCAGTCCTCCAGCCCGGCCTCGCCTTGCCTCCCCTCCTCCTGGATCTGCCCCATGGTACCTGGGTGTCTCAACTGTGATGGGATTGTCTTGGGGAAGCCAAATTCTCCATTATTGGGTCCTTCTGCTCCCTTGAAAGAGAAGAGAGAATCACATGGATCCTGGATGCTCAGTATCACTAGATTCCTACAGATATAATTTACAGGGACCCTTTGCCCGGCACTGAGATGTGGCCCTTCTGGGGTGGGGTATGGGAGCTGTTCATATGGGAACCCCTCGCCCAGTGCAGAGACGGGGCCCCTGTAGTGAGAGGAACAGGGGCTGGTTCTATGGGAACCCCTCACCTGGCACCGAGATGCGGCCCCTCTGGGGTGGAGCGCACAGGCTGCGTAACAGCCACAAAGCAGTACTGCCTGGAGATTGCTTGCCCAGTGTTGACGTGTAGCTAGCCCTGGGCATTAGGGCTAGCCCTGGGCATTAGGGCTAGCACTGACTGCAAGGGGTGGTGCCCCCACCCGGCTCCCTGCGGCACTGCGCCCCCTGATCCCATACTTGGGCGCTGGTGCCAGCACTGACTGCGAAAGGAGAACACGTGCACCCCTTGCTGCCCCCTGGGTCTCCCACCCAAGCCCCAACCCAGATGTGACCCTGCTTAGCAGGCAAATGCTGAGCCCACCCCAGGGAGGGAGCGATGGCAGACATTTACCTGCCTGGGACCCATGCTGACATTGCAGGGCGGAGGGGTACCAGGTCCTTGCTGATGCTCCGTTTGCCTTATGTTTCTCTGGAGCACAGCTTCTGAGGGACATAAAGACACCCCCACTGGGTCACTGCCAGCTTACGGGGAGCCCGTGCACCCCTCTCCCCTTCTACCCCCTTTCTCTGAACATCCCAGAACCCCTCAGGCAGGGAAATTAGCCACAACAGCCAGCTCAGGAAGTCTCACCACTCTGGAGGCAGGACTTCCTGTATTGACATTTCCTGTCCTGCTACACTGGAGGCAGGATTTTCTGTCATGTCACTCTGGAGGCGGGACTTCCTCCATTTTCACCATTTAGCCTATTCTGCTACACTGGAAACACAACTTCCTGCCCAGTAAGTCCGGAGGCAGGACTTCCCCTAATGCCACCATTTTGGGTGGATCTTCCTGTCCTGTGACACTGGAAGAAGCACTCATGCCTTGCCACACTGGAGACGAATCTTCCCCCACAGCCACCTTTTTGGGTGGGACTTCCTATGTCGCCTCGTGCCACATCAGAGACAGGACTTCTGGGGTTGCCACTCTTGAGGTGGGACTTCCTGCTTTGTTACATCAGAGATGAGACTTCTCACAGTCATAGCCGACATGGAAGTCCATCTATGGACCTGCTGGAGGCGGGAATTCCTGCCCTTTTATCTTGGAGGTGGGATTTCCTGTCATGACACCAGAGTAGACTCCCTCGATACCCAGAATTTTCCCAGCTGGTGCCTGATGCAGATGGCTTGGCAGGGGGATGGGAACCCCACTTACCGTTTTCTCTGGATGGACGATCCTCATAGCGAAGTGTCTGGAATTGCTCTGAGACCCGGAGGGAAGATGGAGGAAAGGTGTGGCGATGGGAGCTCTCAGCCGCAGCAGGTGTAGGGACGCTTACTGATGGTCTGGACTCATCGCTGGGAGAACTGGCCATCATCATCTGGGGTGACAATTTGGGGGTCAGGTCTGGATAGATAGATAGATAGATGGGTGTGTATGGGGATATCTATCTATCCACATACACACCCATCTATCCGTCTATTTATCCCCTTACACACCCATCTATTTATCCATCTATCTATATAGATGGATGGATGGATGTGCCTGGAGATAGATAGATAGATGGATGGATGATGGGGTGTATGGGGGATAGATAGATTAGACAGACAGACAGATGTGTATGGAGATAGTGAGATAGTCTGATTTCTCTTCTGATGCAGCACTACCCCCTTGTGGCAGCTGGTGAGAATAGCAGGGATTGAATTGCTTAAATCCTGTGTTGGGAGATGGGAGATTTATTCTCGGCCCCTGGGTCTGGCTTGGAATTGGGGCTATTTCAGCCCTGGATGTCATATTCTGCTAGAATGGTGTTGCCATCTAGTGGCCAGATGTGGTGCTGCAGAGGATGGAATCAGAACCACAGCCGGCTGTGCCTTACCAGCACATCCTGCACCTGACGCACAGCCAGCACGATCCGGGACTTGTGGCAGGAAAAAATCTTCTCTGTCTTGTTGCTGCAGTCTGCAGGAGAAAGACAGGAGGGGTGAGGGATTCCACTGCAGTACGGCGCCACCTAGTGCTGGGGCATTGGGGTCAGCACAGACTGCCAGGGGAGAGCGCCCCATATAGAGCCGCTGACCCACTCTGTGCAGCCTGGTACCCCCTACTGAGCCCCTGACCCACTCCTGCAGCACAGCGCCCCCGTCAGCACTGACCGCACGGGAATGGACTTTACCTTTAAAAGTGGGTCTTTGCCAGCTGTCATTGTGCCAACATCTCTTCATTAACTCTTTCATGTCCTCCAGGCCCTCCACTCCTGTGACCTCCTCCAGCTCCTCCATGTCGGGTCTCTGACCCCGGGGGATGTGCATTCGGAGCAGGGAGCTCATGCATTTTGGGGGGAGATCTGGACCAAGACGACATGGGGAACATAAGGGTCATACATAAACATTGCCCCCCTGTGGGGAGTCAGAGACATAACAGCCATGCACAGACACT
>NW_020665016.1:216293-223437 GCF_002925995.2 Terrapene triunguis
TAACAGCCATGCACAGACACTGCCCCCCTGTGGGGAGTCAGAGACATGATTATTAAGGCTACGATAATGTCACGGAATCTGAGACTTGCATTGACCTCCGTAACATTTTTTGCCCTGAGGCTGGAGATCCCAGCCAGCCCCTCTCTCGCAGCTCCCAGGCCCCAACCTGGTGGGGAGACCCTGCAGCTGCCCCGCTGCGGTGGGGGGCTGGTGGAACTGCAGCTACCAGCTGCCCGGGGAGAGGGGACCCTGCAGCAGCTCAGCCCCAGGAGTAGGGACACCGACGCTCCCATGCACCACATCGGTGGGGGACCCGGGAGCCCCAGCAGCTGTGGGTGCTGAACTCACCGACCCTTTTTGTCAGGGATATTTTTAGTGAAAGTCAGGGACAGGTCATGGGCTGCCGTGAATTTTTGTTTATTTCCCATGACCTGTCCCTGACTTTTACTAAAAATATCCGTGACAAAAACGTAGCCCTAATGATTATTTACTACAGGGGTCAGGAGTGGGGGAGGTCGTCTGGAATTTACCATGAGCTTAAGAGAATTACCCTGAATCGCATTTGATTTCAGGTGCCTAAATGTCATTGAGCTCCCAGCCATGTTTCGTAAAGCGTCTCGCTGCTGAGACCCCTAGCCACGCCCCCTCAGAGCCTCTGGGATTTGAACTCCCAGAGGTGGGCAGAGATTTTTCAAGCGGGCGTAATTGGGCCTCTTCCCCCACTTTTTATAAGGAGCCTGTAAGAGGTAGTCCCTGCCGCAAAGACTTAACAGTCAAGAGAGACCAATGAAATCCTGTTTCAGGCTGGGGAAACTGAGGCAACAGACGGCTAAAGTCATTTGCCCCAGGCTGCATAACTTAGCTGTGGATAGAACCCAGGACTCCTGGGTCCCATCCCCCCTTGCTCCATTAGGCTCCATTCCTCTCCCAGAGCTGGGGATAGAACCCCCACTTTAATGAGAAGTTCTTTTGAAATTCTTGGATGGAAAATATTGTTTTCCCACTAACCCTATTATCCACCTACCCATCCAACTTCAGTCCTATCTATCCACCCCATACTCTTCCCCCTTCCCTTCCTCTCTAATCAACTATCCTTCCATCCAACTATGTCTCTCGCCAACTACCCTTCCTTTTTCACACTTCTCTTTTTTTATCCCAGCAATACAGGGTTTATGGCTTATACCGACACAGGGTTTATGGCTATCACAGCTCACTGACCTCTAGTGGACAGATTGAAAACTGCGCCTGTATGAGCCGTAAATCCTATACTGCTGGGATAGAAGGGATTCCCCTTCAGCTCAGAGGTGGTGTTTGTTTTGTTTCTATTCCCAGGAACCCCTGAGTAGCCCCTGAATCGCAGGACAAGCTTGGTTCAAAAGAGAGGCATAGTTAAAAGACAGGAATAGGACTCACTTGGGTAAGGCTGTTCACCGCTTAACACGGACCAGGTGAGGATGGCATAACTGCAGAGGCAAAAGAGGGGGCAGGTTGGGATCATGGGATGGGAGAGGACCCCCGACACAGCTCCCTGAAGCACAGCGCCAACTAATGTCGCTATGGGCCATTGTGGTCAGGACTGACTGAAAGGGGAGAGTGCCCCCTACTGAACCGCCTGCCCTGCTCCCTGCAGCACAGCGCCCCCTAGTGCCTCACTGGGACATTGGGGTTCCTTTACCTGTATATGTCTGTGGCTGGCGTTGGCTTGTAGTTGATGTCTACGAGGGATTCGGGGGGCATGTACTCCAGGGTACCCCCGTAGTCATCCTTATCCCCGGAGCTGTCTGCTCCCTGCTTGGTCGTCACTCGCTTGAATTTCGATAGCCCAAAGTCTGCCAGCTGGTGGGGAAGAGAGAAAAGCATAGCTGGGGGGCAGGGAATGGGACACATGGCCTTTCTCCTCTAGGGGGCGCTGGCTGCAATGCAGCCCTAGGGCAGGGGAGTGGCTGGATCAGTGGGGTGGGAAAAGGGACACGGGGCCTTTCCCCTGTAGGGGGTGCCAGCTCTGACCCAGGCTTGGCTGACTAGGAGGGGAGGGGCTTTCTCACCCGGACATGCAGCTCCAAATTCAGCAGGACGTTGCTGGGTTTGAGGTCCAGGTGCAGTAACGGTGGGTGAAGCCCATGCAGGTAATTCATGCCCAGCGCCACCTGGTGGAGGAGGCGGAAGCGCATTGGCCAGGGGACTGGCCGGACTTTCTCCAGCAAGCCGGCCAGGCTGCCATTCTCCATGTACTCCATGACAATGCCCAGCCGGGGGCCAGAGTCCCAGCCCTCCTCTTCCTCCTCATAGAGGCCGAAGAGCCGCAGGATGTAGATGAAGCGAGCTTTGTCCATGGCCCGGGCTTCCGCCAGGAGCTCTTCACGGCTGCAGGTGTCTCTGCAGGCGGGGGGTGGAGAGATGAACGAAGGATGGGGAAAGTTGAGAGTGGAGGAAGGAGGTGAAAAGAAAGAACGAAGGAGAAAGAAAAGGCAGGAGAATGGAGAGATGGGAGGAGAGAATGGGAGAGTGGAGGGACAGAGATTACAGAGGGCAGGAGGAAATGGAGGTATGGAAGGATAGAAAGAAGGAATGGAAGGAAGGAGAAAGGAAAGGGAAGGAGGAAATGCAGAGAAGCAGCAAATAGAGGGATGGAAGACTAGAAAGAGTAAATGGAGGGATGGACGGATATAAGAGAGGAATGGACAAAAAGAAAAGGAGAAGGGTGAAGGAGAGATGGACAAAGAAACATGGTGAAAGGAACAGGAGAGAAGGGAAAAGGAAGGGGAGAGGGGGACGGGGAAAAGTAAAAAGAAGCGGAGGAAGGAAGAGAAAAAAGAGAAAGAGTGTGAAGGAAAAAAGGCTGGAAAGAGAGAGAGAGCGAGAGAGACACCCACCCCTCTTACCGGCTCAGTTTCTTCACAGCGATGGGGATGCGCCAGTCACGGTGCTGAGCCAGATAGATGGTGCCGAACCCACCAGAGGCGATGAACTGCATCTCCTCCAGGCACTCCCGGGGGATCCGCTCCCGGAACTCCACCCACTCGGCCATCCCTGCACTGGGACAGAGTGAGAGGGCGCCCCTCACTCCTGACCCACAGCCCCTGCTAGCCCAGCACTGGGCTCCCTCCGAGCTCTGCCGGTGCCCCTCACTCCCGACCCGCAGCCCCCGGTACCCAGCCCTAGGCTCCCTCTGAGCACTGCCGGTGCCCCTCACTCCCGACCCGCAGCCCCTGGTACCCAGCCCTGGGCTCCCTCCGAGCTCTGCCGGTGCCCCTCACTCCCGACCCGCAGCCCCTGCTGCCCATTCACTGGAAGGCTCCCATCCCTTTATTACTGGGTGCCAGGACGCGGGGACTCCTGCACCTGACCTCAGACTTGCAGCCCCCAGCACCGCTCCAGGCTCTGACTTCCGGCTCCACCGCGGCTCGTTTCTCTTCGCCTACGAGCTCGTCACTTCCCCCTTTGGTGTCCCACGGTGCCCCTTGGCCGACTCCCCGCCCCGGGACGTCCCACAGCCCGTCCCCTCCCCCGCGGCCGGGCTGGGCTGGCAGAACTGGGGAGGGAGAGAAACGCGCAGGAGAGATTGGGGAGGAGGGAAGGTAGGTAGGCAGGCAGGCAGGCAGATGTGCAGGGACACATCGGCAGGTAGATGCGCAGTGCATGGGCGCAGAGAGACGAATTTGATCAATCAATAGATATTCTCCCCCCCCCGTCTCCAGCCTAGGCTCACACGAGTCCCCCACCCAGACAGATCAGCCACTCGCCCTGCTCAGACCCCGAGTCCCGGTCACCCTTCCACACGCGTTGTGTGTCGGTGGTAAATTACTGCCCCCATCGGGCACCAGGAGGGGCTCCCTGCTCCTGTATCGCCCGGCCCCGCCTCCGGAGCAAGGGCGGGGCCTGTAAACCCACCGCACCCAACCCCGTGACTGCTCTTCCTATAATGGCCACTAGGGGCAGCAGAGGGTGGGGGTGGGGAAGGGGCGGCTATACTGTATAATGGGCACTAGGGGGCAGCAGAGGGTGGGGTGGGGAAGGGGCGGCTATACTGTATAATGGGCACTGGGGGGCAGCAGAGGGTGGGGGTGGGGAAGGGGCGGCTATACTGTATAATGGCCACTAGGGGCAGCAGAGGGTGGGGGTGGGGAAGGGGCGGGGAAGGGGCGGCTATACTGTATAATGGGCACTAGGGGCAGTTCTGTCCCCTCCCCTCTCCACTGCACTTTCCACCCCTCTGACTTCCCTTTCCCCTTCCCATTCTTTCCCTCCCCCACTTGCCCACCCTGCGCCTTCCCTCCCCCCGAATCAGACACACTTTTATTGTATTTAGCTGTTCTTTTTTAATCAATTCATTTTATTACAAAACAAACCAGGATTCAAAGAAAAGGAGAAGTCAGGGAAAAAATAAACGATATAAAACTGGATATAATCACGGACACCCCCTCCCCGAGCCCCACAACAATACCATTGTAGTCATTAACTCCTTCTTGTCCCCATTGGGGGGAGATCTAGGGAAGGGGCTTCCATGTGACACCATGGGCTGGCACATCCTCCTCCACTCTATTGGAGAATTATTTTACCCCTGGGGGGAGGGGGGGAGATGTTTCCTATACCCTGCAAAATCTGATGGCTTGAACTCCCCCCTCTTCCCCACCATTAGCCATATCTGCCCCCCTCCCCCATTGCTGAGTTGATGGGGGTGGGCTCATACACGGGGATAGGAATATCCCCCTCCCCCTGGTTGGGTATTTTTGCCCCATAGGAAAATGGCTCCAGGAGGGAGGCGGAGAACAGGGGTGATATAGTCTGGGGGCCCCCCTCACCCCGCAGCTGGCATATGCTGTGAAGCCCAGATGGTAGGGGCGCTTGGGGGAGGAGACAAGGGGGTGGGGATGGGGACTTCAGAGTCATCCTTCCCTGATGTAGAAAGAAAGAGAGATGGACAGATGGATGGAGAACTAGGACGGGCAGACAGAGAGCTAGGACAGATGGACAGGGCTAGGATGGATGAATGGATGGAGCTGTGATCGATGGACAGAGAGCTTGGACGGACAGACAGAGAGCTGGACAGACAGATGGAACTGTGATTGACACAGACGGATGAACAGAAATGAGATGGACAGAGCTTGGATAAGCCAGGAAGGACCCGGGAGCGGCCAGGGTCTCAGCTCCCCCTGCCTTCACAGAGTGGCTCCGGGAAGTCACTCAGGTCCCGGCCGATGATCTCGGTCACTAGGAGAAAAAGAGAGGGGAAAACAGAGTGAGGGGAACCCCCTGAGCTAGACAGACCCACGCCCTGGGGCTGGATCAGAGCCAGCGCCCCTAGAGGGGAAAGGCCCCATGTCCCATTCCCTACCCCCTGAGCCAGGCTGTCCCCCCGCCCTGGGGTGGGATCAGGGCCAGTGCCCCCTACAGGGGAAAGACCCTGCATCCCATTCTACACCCTGTGATCAAGCCAGTCCCCTGCCCTAGAGCCGTGTGGGAGCCGGCGCCCCCTAGAGGGGAAAAGTCCCGTTACCTTCCTCCAGCGTGATCCCCTGGACAGGCAGGCTGTCACGGAAAGCCACCCGGTATCCGCTGCCTCTGGGTTTCTCCACCTCCTCAGTCTCCCCCGACTCCGGATCCCCCCAGTTGGGGGGCCTGGCTCCCTCTGACAGTGGTGGTGGGGTGAGCTGGGCAGGGGCCTGGAAGTGGGGGGGCCGGTAGCCCAGCGGATGGAAGTGGGGGGGCACCGTCAGCCCAGCCCCTCCGTACTGCTCCGTGTGGGGGTAGCGGTGGGAGGGCTCGGTGGCCAGGCAGTGGTGATAAGGGGGTGTCAAAGGGAGCAGTGGGGGCCCGTCAGGGTATGAGGAGGGGCTCCCGAAGGCCGCGGGGGAGGGGGAGTAGCCAGCCCTGTAGGGGGAGTCATCAGGGTAGCAGGGGAAGTGGGGGTGACTGGGGGAAATGTCCATGTCCCCGGGGCCCTCAGGAGGGTAAGGGGGACTGCAAGGGGGCACTGGGGAGGAGGGGCCGGGGGGGAAGCCGCGGAGTGGGGAGGAGGGGGGTGGCTCCTCCTTGAAGATCACTGTGGGGAGAGGGGGGAGAGAGTCAGAGACTGGGGGAGGGGAAAGGAACTGCCCCAAATCCTTCCCATCCAACAGCGCCCCCTGGGAGACAGCACTGTGTCTCTCGTCCCCTCTTCTTGCGCTCTCCCCTCCCCCTCCTTGTCTATTTGCCACCTTTGTCCCCTCCCCCCAATTAACCATCAGGTCACGTGGGAATCACCCCCCCAATTGCTGCCCCCGCAACCTCTTCTCCTTCCTCCTCCCCCCATCTCGTTCCCCTCTCCCCACTTACACGACTCCTTCCCTTTCCCCCTCCCCTCAACTCACCAGGCAAGTATTTAAAGGCCTGCGTTGGGCTCCGTTTCCGCCGCCCGTTGGAGACGTAGAAATAGACCTGGACAGGCCGGGCCACCTGTGGGTTGCTGTATTCTGGGACTGTGAGGGTCAGCGTGGTCTGGGGGGGTAGGGAATTCGGGTGAGAGGGGGCAGCAAAATTCCCCCATCCTGGGTGGGGCTGGAATTTGCAATCTGTTCCAGGAATCCAGATCCAGGGTGGATCTACTCCAGGATTTACAACACCCCCTCCCCACTCCTCCAGGGTTGATCCACTCCGGGACTTCCCCCATCCCCCACCCTGCTCCCCCAGGATTGATCCACTCCAGGATTTTCTCACCTCGTTGCTCTTGAGCCGGTTGATACAGGCCTCCTCCTCCCATTGGAGCTTCCCATCTGAAAGGAGAGAGGTTATTGGCTGCGAGGCCATGGAGGGGCGGAGCAAGGGGGAAGGGAGGGGGGCAGGGAGGGTCCTGGGGGGATCTCTCCAAGTGCAGGGAGCAGGGGCATTGTAGGGCCAAGGGTCTCCAGGGCACAAGGGGGCACAGAAGGGATGGTGGAGAAGATGGGAGTGGGAGGGTCCCAGTGGGGTGGGGGGAGGGATTGTAGGTCCCAGGGGGCTCCCCAATGTAGGGGGCAGGGAGGAGATGGCGGGGGTGGGGCTCACACTTACCGGGACCCCTTTCAATAAAGACGACCTTGGAGTCAGGCAGGAAGTTGGCGCCAGACAGCACCATCTCCTCGCCCCCACGCCCCGACCCTGCGCTGAGGCTGCACCTCTCCACCTG
>NW_020665016.1:223447-227531 GCF_002925995.2 Terrapene triunguis
TGGCGCCCACCCCATAGCCCTGGGCTAACCCTCCACGGCCCCCAGTGTGGCCTGTAGGTGGCGCCCACCCCATAGACATGGGCTAGCCCACAGCACCCCCTGGTGACTGGGCACTCACAGCACTCGATGGGCACGGAGGCGGCTTGGATGGAGACGACTTTCCCATTGCCCTGGGGGACGTGGACCCTGAACACCAGCCGGACCCGGGTGTTCTTGCGCCCGATGTCGGTCTCGCCCTTCCGCAGCTCAATGTCCGAGTTCCGTAGCTTCAGGATCCCGGCGCAGTCAATGCTGGGGAAGGGGGGAGGGGGGCAGGGTTAGGGGGGCCCCTGGAGTGTGGGGGGCAGGACATACCCTGGAATGGGGCCCTTGGTACCACCTCATCCCCTACCCCTGGGCCTGGAAAGCCCAGAACCGGATCCCTGTGTTGTTTGGATTGGACTGTGGGGTGCAGGTCCACCAGGAGGGGGAGAAAACCCAGAGCTGGGTTCCAGAGCTCCCTGGGTTGTACTCTGGGGTGCAGCTTCTGGATTACCCCACCCCACCCCTTGCCTCCCAGGACTGGACTCTGGGCTACAGCCTTTGGGGAAGGGAAAGGCCCGGAAGTGGATCTCTGTGCCCATTGGAATGGGTTCTGTTGTGCAGCCCCGGTGGAGATAGGAAGATCGGGAGTAGGATTTCTTTGTACCCTGGAATGGATCTCTAGAGGCACCTCCCACTCCCTGGAGAACAAGAAGACCTGGGCCTCTGTGTCCCCTGGATTAGACTTTGGGATGCCGCCTCCCCTGGGAATGGGGAGAAGACCCAGAACCAGATCCCCTGTGTCCCTGCAATGGACTCTTGGTCTAATCTTCATGGGATGGGGTGGGGGAGACCAGAATTGGATTCCTTTGCAATTGGCATGGATTCTGGATGGTGTCTAGAAACGGATCCCTGCACCCCCTGGAACGGACACAGGGTGGCATTGCCCTGGGATGGGGAAAAAATTCAGAAGCGGATCTCTGCTCCCCGTGGAATGAACTCTGGTTGGCGCTGCCCTGGGATGGGGAGAAAACCTGGAAGTGGATCCCTGCAGCCCTGGGAACGGGCTCTGGGTGATGCTGCCCCAGGATGGGGAGAAAACCTGTAAATGGATTCCTGCTCCCGCTGGATTGGACTCTGGATGGTGCTGCCCTGGGATGGGGAGAAAACCTTGAAGCAGCTCCCCAGGGAACTCACTTGGCCGCCATGTTGTTCTCGGGCAGCAGAGACATCTCCAGCACCTTGGTGCTGTTAATGATGGTCTCGTAGCTGGCAGTGGCCACCATCTTGCCGGTGATGCGGTGCACCTGGTAGAAGGCATGAGGCCGCAGGTTGCGCTCGTCGGCCGTGCCAATGAACATCTGCAGGGTCAGCGGCTTCTCGTCGTAGCCCAGGAGCTTTCGGGGGGGGGGTAGGGGAAGAAGGGGGAGGACAGTCAGGAATCAGGGCCCAGATCTGCTCAGCCCGTGATCCACCAGCCAGGATTTCCCAAGGACAATGGGAGGGTGAGATGAAAATCCTGGCCTGGATTTCCCATGTGGAATAGGGAGGGGGCTGGGGAAACCTGGACTGGATTAGTCACCCAGGGAATGGGGAAAGAGGGCCAGGGAACACACACCCAGGTGCCCCCTCCATAGGGAATAGAGAAAGGGGGTGGGGGAACCCAGACCAGAAATGGATTTGGCTTTCCTGGCTAGGACCATGACTGGACTAGATGCCAGGCAAAGGCCCCTCCCACCCCATGACTCAGTTTCCCACCCCTGAGGGAGCTTGGGTTCTCTCAGAGCCCCATCGCGTGCCTCCTCCCCCCCGCAGCCCTCGGAGTCTGGACGCCAGCCCAGCCAGGGTGGGGCGACGCCAGCGGTTTGGTGGTCTCCCCCAGGGCGGGCCCAGCTGTTTCCAATCAGCGGGCGGGATGCACAGCTGGACTCGATTTGGGTTGGAACAGAAACAAGGGGAAAAAATCCTTCCCCCCCCCCCCCTGGGTGGAATGGAATGATCGGGGGGGGGGGGGGGGGGGGGGGGCAGCCCCCCCCCTGGGTCTGAGATGAGAGGTGCTGACTGGGGTGGGGTTCCAGGATAATGGGGGTCTCCCTCCACTCCCCCTAACACCCTTCCTCCTCCAGCCCCCCACCCCTGAAGCCCCCCACAAAACTACTCCCCTCCAACTCCTTCAATCCCCAGAGCTCCTCCTCTAACAACCCCTCCCTTCCACCCCGAGCCCCTCCCCCACATGCCCCATCCCCTCAACCCCTCCATCCTCCCCCACTCTCTCGGTTTCTCTTTTGCATACTCTGCCTTTCACAAATGAAGCCTGTTTGTGTGTGTGTGTGTGTGTGTTCCTGCTGCCCCCTGCTGGAAGGGCTGAGCCCTTCTGTGTGTAAGTGTGTGTCTGTGTACACACACACGCATGCGCGGCTTGTCCCTGGTCTGGAGCGTGGGAAAGGGCATGTGCACTCCCACCCCCCACCCCCTCGCAGCTCCAGCCGGCACAAGGAAGGGGGGGGACATGCAATGAGAGGGGAATGTGACCCCCTCCAGCCCTCCCCCTGCAGATCCAGTGTCACACAGAGCCCCAAGCAGGCTGGCCCGGTGGGACCCAGCCGGAGCAGAGCCAGGAGCGGAGCAGAAGCAAACGAAAAGGCGAAGGCGGCAGAGTGAGCGGAGAAGGGGGATAGCAAAGAAAGGCCGAGGAAGCCCCTGTCCCCACCCCTCCTGTCTCTTTTGCCCCCATCCTGCTCCCCCCATCTCTGGGACCCACCTGCCATGTCACCCGATGCTCCGTAACCACCCGCGCCCCCATCCATATTCATGAGAAACTTGTGGTCACAGGTTGGGGGATCCAACCTCTGTCTCCCCCCAGCCAGGGGGGCACTGGGGACGCCTGGAGATGGGGCTAACCGGGGGCAAATCCAGGGATGCCTCCAAGGCAGCTCAGGTACCTTCACCACGGGGTGACCCCCCGGGGCAGCCTTCACGGCCCCCCGACTGCCCTCGGTCTCGTAATGGGCCCGGTGGTGTGTCCGGGGCTGGACTTCAATCTTCAGCTCGTATTGTTCATACTGGCTGGGCAAGGGCCAGTCTAAGGGAGGCAGAGCAGACGACCTAGGGCAGAGAAGAAGACAGGTGTCCCAGATGGCACCTTGGCCTCTAGGAGGCGCCGTGCTGCAGGAAGTGGGTGTGGTGGGGGGTCAGCAGGGAGTGCTCTGCCCTGGCCATCAGTGCTGGCACTGGGGGCGCCATGCTGCAGGGAATAGGACTGGGGGCTCAATAGGGGGCGCGCTCTTCCCACAATCAGTGCTCACCCCCATGCAGCACTAGGGGGCGCCACACCATAGGGCTAGGGCTCAGTAGCAAGCACTCTTCTCCTGCAATTAGTGCTGGCCCCAATGCCCCAGTGCAGCACTAGGGAGTGCCATGCTGCAGGGAATAGGGTTTGGGGCTCCCCCTGCCCCATAAGTGCTGGCCCCAGTGCTGCAGGGGCTCAGTAAGGGGGTGCTCTCCCCTCACTGTCAATGCTAGCCCCAATGCAGCGCTACGGGGTGCCGTGTTGCTGGGGGGGGGCAGGGGACATTGTGCTGCAAAGAATAGGGTTGGGGGCTCAGTAGGGGGCATCTTCCCCTCACTGTCAGTGCTGGCCCCGCTGCAGCGCTGGGGGCAGGCTGTGTTGTAGGGGGAGGGAGTAGGTCTAGGGTGGCTCAGCAGGGGACATTGTGCTGCAGGGAATGGGTCTGGGGGCTCAGTAGCGGGCGCTCTTCCCCCCCACACACACACACACAGTGCTAGGGGGTGCTGTGCCACAGGGCCTCCCTAGGGGGCGCTCCCTACACAGCCCAGGCTGCAGCATCCTGGGGTTTACCTTAAGAGGGAAGGTGCGGTGCCGCCAGGAGCCGTGTTTACGGCAGCTGCCACCGTGCGTGCTGAGCAGGGGTCTGGGATCTGTAACAGGAGACACGGGCCCGTCCGCCGCAGGGCCAGCTTGACAGCTTGTTATTATACAATGGAACCACTGCCAGCCGCAGCTGCAGCCCGGGGAGCAGCTGGTAAAATCGGACTGGCTGGC
>NW_020665016.1:242531-258240 GCF_002925995.2 Terrapene triunguis
CACTGGCCGCTGGTGACCTCAAGTTCACCGAGGTGAGAGGCGGGGGATGGGGAGAGGAGTGGGTGCTGAAGGGGAGGGCTGGAGCCCCGATCCCCCCTCCCTGCCCCCCAACACTAACCCCCTCTTGCCCCTACCCCCCGCCAGGCCCCCTCCTGCCTCATCTTGCAGATGCCCCGCAATGGCAAGTACTACAAGGCCTTTGCCACCATCCTGCCTAGCCTGGAGCTGGACCTCACTGACCTGCTGGAAGACAGTAAGGGGGGGCCAGGGGGAGGGCTGGAGGGGTGGGTAGCAAAAGGGGGAGGGGACAGCCAGGAGGTGGGCGGGGGCAGGAGATGTGAGGAAGGTGGCAAGATGGGGGTGAGTGGGGGACAGAAGGAGGTGGGGGGCAGTGAGGAGGGGGGAGGCTGCGGGGAAGGGGAAGGGTCAGCAAGGAAGAGGGGGGTGGGGGGGCGCGAGAGAGTTGGGGCAGAAGGAGGTGGTGGGGGGCAGCTGGGAGGTCAGAAGGAGGGGGTGTGGAAGGAGCATGGGGAGATGGGGGGAGGGGCAGGAGCAGAAAGAGGTTGTGGGGGAGGGTCACAGGCAGGTAGGTGGGGTGGAAGGGTCAGAAGGAGGGGGTGTGGGAGGTGGGGGGGAGGAGCAGGAGCAGAAAGAGGGGATGGGGAAGGGGGCAGCAGGGAGGGGTGGGGGAGGAGTGAGAGGAGGTGCGGGGAGGGGCAGGGGCAGAAAGAGGTGGTGGGGAAGGTAGGCGGAGGGTGGGGGCAGAAGGAGGTAATGGGGGAGGGGCACAGAAAGATGGATGGAGGGACAGTGGCAGGGACGTGGAGGGAGAGGAGAGGCAGAAAGAGGTTGGGGGGAGGGGAGGGGGCAGAAGGCAGTGGTGGGGGAGGGCACAGGGAGGTGGTGGAGGAGGGGCAGGCAGGAGATGGGGGTGTTGGGGAGAGGGTAGCGGGAGGGGGCAGGGCGCAGGGAGGTGGCGGGGGAGGGGAAGCAGTGTGAAGGGGGTTGTCCCTCAGGTGCCGGCGCTGTGATTGACCCCCCTCCCCCTCTGCTTTGGCAGCCCCCCGGGAGTGCTGCATCTGCCAGGCTCTGGCGCTGAGCGAATGCCCCCAGTGCTACGGGGACCCCAGCATCGGGGCAGGGAGCACCCGTCAGTACTGCACTATCTGCTGCCAGCAGGTACCGCCCGCCGGCCACCAGGGGGAGACACGGAGATGGGGGTGTGGGGAGCGCTGGGGGTGAGAGGGGAGAGGGGGATGGAGGATGCAGGGAATATTGGGGGTGGGGGAGGCAGAGGTGGGTGTCTGGGGGAGGTGGGGGGGTTCTGGTACATGCTGTTCCCTGTAATCACCCCCTCCCCCCACTCAGGTTCACCGTCACCGCGCCCGGCGCTCCCACCGCCCCCGCGCCCTGCGCCTACCCCCAGAGCTGGAGCACCTGCCGCCCCCACCAGGCCCCCCGCCCCGCCAGACTATGCAGCTCTACGCCGCCCTCTGCATCCAGACCAGCCACTACGTGGCCTTCGCCCGCCACGGTCCACGCCGCGGCCAATGGCTCTTCTTTGACAGCATGGCCGACCGCCAGGGTGAGCTGCGCGCTGGCCCTTTAAGGGGGGGTGGGTGTCTGCAGGGGATGTGGCTGGGGGCTGCCCCTGGTGGGCACCCCAGGAATTGCAGCAGGGAGACTCCCGTCTTCTTTCCCTCTTTCCATCTATTTTCTCTCTCTCCATTTTCTCCTTCCCTCTTTTCTTTCTTTTCTCTCCTTTCTGTCCCTATCTCCATTTTCCTCCCCTTTTCTCCAGCTCTTCCCTCTTTTCCTTCTCTCATTTTCTCCTTCCTTCTTTTCTTCTATTCTCACCATTCTTTCCCCTTTTTCTTCCCTCTTTCCATCTGTTTTTTCCTTCTCTCCCTTTTCTCCTTCCTGCTTTCCTCCACCTCTTTCTTTGCTCTTTTCCTTCCCTCTTTCTCTCCATTTGCTCGTTCTCTTTTCAACTTCTCCTTCCTTTTCTTTTTTCTTTCTCTCACTTCCCTTTCCTCCTCTCTCTCCATTTTCTCCTTTTCATTTTCTCTTATTCTTTTCTGTCTCATTTCTTCCCCCTTCCCCCTTATGAGTCCCTCTCCATTTTCTCTTCTCTCTCATTTCTCTTTCCCATTCCCCCTCTTGTTACCAGATGAGCCCATTTCTTTGGGGTACGCTCATTTATTCGGGTTACTCCTCTGGGGAAGGGGGTTCTGTAATCCTGTCAATGTACTGCTTGTGTCACTTGTGTTTACATATGGAGCTTTACTTCTCCCTTCTGCAAGTCCCCTCCCAGTGGAGCTATCCTGCAGGACCTAGACTCCCTAGGGCTGGGTTACTCCCGCCCCAGAACCGGATGAACACCCACCCCCACACCCACACCCACACGTACATTAACAGAGCAAGTCTGAGCGGACCGGGTCCATCAGCACTGTCAAGCTGACCCCTTATATGTCTCTGGACTCACTGGGCTGGAGGAAGCAGCACTTTCAAGCTGACTCTTCTTATATGCCCCTGGGCTCCATGGACTGGGTCAAGCAGCACTTTCAAGCTGTTACCCTTATGCGTCCGAGATTCAGCACGTCCCTATCCCCACTCCCCCAACACAATTGTACTGGCAGTAACCTACTCGATGAGCAAACCCCGCAGTATTTTGGGCGCTGCAGGGATCTTTAGCTTAGGTAAAAGAAGCGTTGCTGTAGAGTGAATGGGGGAAGCTAAAAACACAAACGAGTAAAGTTCAGCAAGAGAGAGAGAAGCAACCAAGTTAACCATAAAAGTTATTTATTGAATAATAGTGATAACTACACAAGGAGAGCTAAACCAACCTCACATACATGATTAAAGGTTAATACCTAAGGTAGAAAGGAAAACAGAGAGAGAGAAAGAGGGGGGGATCTCACCCACTCCATGAGGCTTGAACTGGTCAGGGTTCCCAGATGATGGTGGTAGCTGAGGGTTCTGAATGCTGGAGACAGGCAGAGCCCCCAGCACGATCAGTCAGAAGATGGAGTTCCAGTGGAACTGATGCCTAGTGTGGATCTAAGCATCAGAACCCTGACTAGAGGGTGAGTAGGGATTTTTGTAGAGAAATTACAATGGTTCAAGGGAGAACACTAGATTTGTTTATAGGTAAGCTGATGACGCAAGGGTTTTCTTTAAACTAGACAATAGGAGCTGATCACTCTTGGCTATGGGTGGTGTTTTCTTCCAGGGAGCTCACAATGCAACTAGGCTGCTTCAGTATTTGGATATCAATTAAGGATTCATTACTAGAATTGGTCTGATAACTGCTGAGCTGGGTGTGTGTGCAGGCATAGGTTCATTTGCATCTGGAGCAGAGATTCCCATGATGCAGTGCTTCCCTGCTTTTTCTGGTCCCAGAATTCAGTGTGGTTCTCTGTTCTCCATTCTGTATGTAAATTGAGATGTCTTCCTGTCCCATCTTTCATGCAGATGAGGCTAGGGGAGTTGTCTTTGCTCTCCATTCTGTATGCTAATGGAGATGTCTTAATCTTGTCACCCTTGTCAGGAGGGGTCTAGGTGTGTCCCCCAACGCCCTTCACTGCTCTCTGCAAGTTTTCTTCTTCCGATGGGTTTTGGTTTAAGCAGAGGCGGGGGGGGGTGTCTTTCATGAGTCCGGCTGGATACTGCACCCTGGTTCCCCAGGAACACAGGTGTCTGGTATCACTCTCTCCCCTTTATATTCTTCTCTCCATTTTCTCCTTCTCGTTCTTTCCTTTTCTGTCTTCTCTCCACTTTCTCCTTTTTCTGTTTTACACTTGTCTTTCCCCTTCTTCCTCTCCTTTTTATTTTTTCCCAATTTCTCCTCCTTTAGATCCATCCTTCTCTCCACTTTTTCCTTTCCTCTCTTTCTAGCTTTTGTCACTCCTTATTTCTCCCTCTTTTGTTTCCATTCGTTTTTCCTCTTTCCTTTTTCTCATTCTCGTCTTCTCTCTCCATTTCTCCATTCTCCTCTTACGATTTTCCGTTCCCATTCTCTTTATCCCTTCTTTCTCTGTTAATTTTCTCATTCCTTTTTTTGCTCCATTTTCTCGTTCCCTTCTTCCTCTCTCCATTTTCTCGTTCCCATCTTCTCCCCCTTTCCATACCTTCCCTCCCCCCCTCCACTATTTTATTCATTCTTTTTCTCTCCTTTTCCGCCTTCTCTCTTTCCGTCTCTCCTTTTTAACCCCTTCCTTCCCCCTCCTTCCTTTCCAGGTGGCCAGAATGGCTTCAACATCCCGCGGGTCACACCTTGCCCGGAGGTGGCCGACTACCTGGAGATGAGCCCGGAGGAGCTCCAGGTGCTGGACCCCAAGTCCCTGCCCCCCTGTGCCCGACGCCTGCTCTGCGATGCCTACATGTGCCTCTACCACAGCCCCACTCTTGGGCTTTACAAATAGTCTCTCCCCTGGGGTGCAGGGATACGGCGATTGGGGAGAGGGCAACGGAACTGCTGCCCAATGAGGGGACTTTATTTGCACCATGAATGCACCTGTGCCTTTAAGAAGCAGCTGGAAATGACTTGGACCTATAGCTCAACCTTGGTATCCTTATGCCCCTTAAAAGGGCTGGATCAGAGCTGGTGCCCCCTGGAGGGGAAAGATCCTGTGTCCCATTCCCCTCCCTTTGAGCCAGCCATTCCCCTATCCTGGGGCCAGATGGGAGCTGGCGCCCCCTAGAGGGGAAAGGCCCCATGTCCCATTCCCCACCCCCTGAGCCAGCCAGTCCCACATCCTGGGGCCAGATGGGAGCTGGCGCCATGAGACGAGAAAGGACCTGTGGCCTATTCACCCACCTACATGCAGGTGGTCGAGAGCAAGCACACGAGCTCTGAGCTTTTCTACACCCTGCTGGGGGGCATCATGAGATGGCCTGAACTCATGGGTCTTAGGGGCTGTCCCTGGGCCCCACTTCTTCTGCTGCTTCCCTCCGCCCATTCCCCCCGCCCCCCATAGCCAGTAGGTGGTGATGGCCCCATTGTAACACTGACATTAAAAGCGGACAGGACTGAAAAATCCCACTGCCGTGGGCCTCAACCAAACCAGATTTAAGACTCATCCTTTGCAAACCTGCCTGAGTAAACTGGTGACTTATAGTATCACGGCGCCGAGGAGAACCGGACCTACCCAGGCTTTATCTCAGCAGCTGGGCTTCAGTGCCACTTTGCTGTAGAGGCTTGCCGCACCGAGCGGCCGCTGGAGACATCCTGGAGGGCTTCCAGGAGAGTTGGGGGGCTGTGTGGACATCCCTGGACAAGGCCAGAGCTTGGCTGGAATCCGGGGTGCAATTCTGGGCCCCAGCCGTTCCAGAAGGAGGGAGCAGGCGTCGAGAAGGGACGACCAGGGGAACGGAAAGTCGGGCTGACGAGAGGGGAGTGAAAGAGCTGGGCTTGTTTAGTCTAGCAAAGAGCCGGCCGAGAGGGGATCTGTCTGCTGTCTATAAATATATCAGGCCGGGGGCGGGCTAAATACCAGGGAGGGTGAAGAGCTATTGAAGCTAAAGGACAATGTTGGCATGAGAACAAATGGCTGCAAATGGGCCATTAACCAACTCCAGCTGGAAAGTAGGAGGAGGGTTCTCACCACCAGAGGGGTGAGGTGCTGGAATGGACTCCAATATGAGGTGTGGGGGCAAATAATCAAGTAGATTTAAGGCTGAGCTGGGCAAATGCATGAGCGCGATTGTATGACGGGGAGGCAGCCGTCCTCTGTTCCTAATGGTCATGCTTCAGGGTTCCAGCCGGCCATTGGTAGGAGTCAGGAAGGGATTTCCCACCCAGTATATGCTGGGAAGTTATTTTTGAATCACCTTCCTTGGAAGCCCCAGGGATGGCCACTTCTGGAGAGGGGCCATTGGACAGGGAGGGCAGGGGTCTGAGGTGGATCCCAGCATCCTCTCTCTCAGGTGCTCGTCTGGCTGGTTCTTGCTCATAGGCCTGGACTCTCGCTGGTCGCCGTATGCGGGGCAGGGAAGCAATTTTCCCTCAGCGGAGCTTGGCAGGAACCTGGGGGAGATCTGCCTCCCTCTGCACCATGTGGGTGCGGGTCACTTGCCAAGATTAGCTGGATTCCATGGGATGGGCGTGGGCATTGGGCACTAATTGGAGAAGTGGGGGATTAAACTCCCGCTCTGGGTAGACAAGCCCGAAGTGCGACCCGACTTTGCGCCAATTCTGTTCCCAGAGTGGATTGCGATTCATGCCCCAGAGCTACTAGCTTCCCCGGCCCTTATTGATGAGGAAGGTCACATGGAGCGGTAGCAAGTTTCACTACCCCCCGCCAGATTGCTTCTGCCACCCCCCCAAAAGACCCTCACTTTGTGTGGGCCTGCTACTGCCTCTGTGTCATGCCCAGGGTTTGGGTGGTCAGGGCTGGTGCCAGATAGAGCCCAGACCTTAGGTTGGGGTCTAAGAGCGATATCCTGAGCTGGGGACCAGGATAAGGGGCAAAAGCTGGTGGCAAAGCCCAAGTATCGATGCTAGGGGTCGGGACTGGAGTCACCCTTCCAGGCCCGGGCTGGGGTCAGCAGACTGAACCGAGAGATGGGTCCGTCTCTGGCTGGCCTCCTTGCACAGCCACTTTCTGGAACGCCTCCTGGGTTCAAATAGAGCATCTGGGCCAATCAGGGACCAGGAGGAAGCTGTCACTCAGTCTGGCCTTCTGAGGCGGTACTTCCTGTGGTGGTGATCTTCCAGGGGAGGATGCCTGCGGCCTGGAGGTGTCATCCACCCCTGCAGAACCTCACCCCTGAGCCTGCTGCTCTCCTAGAGCCGAGCCCCCAGGAAATCCTTCTGGGGATCCCCCTCTGCCTGGCAAGGGTGGGACCTGGCTGTGCCAGCCCGATATATGAGGAAGGTCTCCTCCCCGATGCTAGCAGCACCTCATCGGATTGGAGGGGAGCAGTGGCCCCACCCAGGGGAAAGCTGGAGCACAGGCCAGCCAATCACCCCCAGAAGGCTGCAGAGGGGAGGAGGCTGTGTAACCATCCGTCCTGCCCGCCCCAAGGAGACTTGCAGGAGCAGTGGGGAGCTGATGGGATTGGAGGGGGGGGAGGGGCTGGGGGGGGGGGAGCAAAGGGCTGCTGCAGCTGAGGAGGGATCAGGAGAGCCCAGAGTGGGGAGGTAAGTAGGGCTTGGGGTGGAGGGTGGTGTGGGGAGCAGGTATCTATAGACTCAGGGCAGTGGGGGTGGGTGGGACGAAGTGGCCATTTTCTGTACCATTTGTGTGAAGCAGGTGCGTGCCTCAGTTTCTCTCTGCACATTGCCTTGCTGCCCGGTGGGTGCACACCGGTTAACGCTGCTCCTGGCACAGGAAGTGGGGGGTGTCCCCTCGCTGTCTGGGGGTCAGCAAAGAACAGCTTGGAACCGACCCAGCTTCCAGAGAGGGAGCAAGATTCACCCAAGGCCTGAACGATTGACCTCTGGGAGTGGGAAAGCCCAGCAGGCGGGATGTGGGGACTGAGCTGGGGACCAAAGGGGAAAAGGTGCCAGGCGGCTGGGATGGGAGGGTCTGAGCTGGGTCTCAGGACGAAGAGACAAAGCCAGACCTAGGGGAGGAGTCCATGGCCACTGGTTTGGCTCATTGAACAGACTCAACCAGGGATGGACCATGTCTCAACCTCTGTCTCTCTTTGCTAGCCCAAGCGCTTGCCGATGCTGTGGGCCAAGGAAAGGCTGCGGTCACCAGAAATACCTCCTGCCGGTACCTGGCTCAGTTGGTCCACTGCCAGGAGCCATGGAGAGAGATGGGGATTGTCAGTGCCGAAGAGTCTTGGAGGCCTCTATGGGTCTGTGTGGGTCCTGGGGCCTGGCACACTAAATTTCCCACATATTTCGTTTCAACCCGCTCTGCTCCCCACCTGTCTCACAGAGATACCAACTCAAGGGCCTTTTGTAGGTCCCTGCTGCATTCCTTCTTTCTCCTCCATTTCCCCCCTTCTATAGCCCCCAAAGTGAAACAAAGGAGAAAAGCAAGGAAATTCAATGCCAACAACTTGGTGAACGCTGAAAAAAATCGATGCTTTATTCAGGATTGACAAATGCATTGCGTTTCTGCCACAGGTTCCACCCCAAAACGATCCCAAAGCAGAATTCAGGCTGCAGGAGGATTTGATTTTTATCGTTAAATGTCGATAAACGTTGATTTCACGATAATAATCAAAATTGACAGCTAGGCAAGGTAAACAAAATGCTGTTTGAGTAATTATTAGAATTTGATTTAAGGCCGTTTACACCGTATATTTGGCCATGTGCTGTTGACAATTTGTGTTTTACTGGCTATAAAGCTTTAACTTTTTGAATCTCAATGTCCACTGTCATTAAATAATTATTGTCTGTCCTCCTCCAGTGTCTGATCCCACTCAATTTCCCACAACTGTGAAAATGTAAATAGATATTTTTTTTTTAAAAAAGGTTAAAGGCCATAATTTTGCATAACTGTGAAAATTGAAATTGATCAAAATGGAAGAAAATGTTTAAAAACAAACATCGATCGTATCTGTCGAAATTTGAAAAAAGTGTAAAAATCGAATTCTGCCACACCTAGCCGTAACCATAAAAGACCAAGAGGAGAATTAATTAAATCATCTGCATTGATCTTGGGAGAGCCGCTCAGGAGAGGCGGATGAGCCAGGTGGGCAGGCGGGGAGGAAGGCACGGGGAAACTGTGAGCATGGATTTCGAGGGATTGATTTGATCCCACAAATTTCTAGGAGGCCAATGCAACACTCAACCCAAGAGGCTCTGGCTAGGCAGACGCCCATGCGATGGTCACGGCATCGTCTGCGGGCTTTGTCTCCAAGAGGCTTAGGAGGATGAAGGCAGAGGGAGGGAGGAGGGTTGGGTGAGGTCATGGCACAAGAGGACAGGCTCCTGGCCCAGGCTGAGGAGGTATTGCCATACAAAGAAGCTCTGCTTGGGTCTCTCAGTCACCTGCAGCGTCTCATCATTCTTCAGGGCTTCAGTCCAGTCCTCCTGCTTTATCTGGGCTGGGCCGACAGGGAGAACTGGACCTGGGTGATGAGCCCAGTGATGGTGACTGTCTCGAAAGAGCTGGTGGTGGCCACATCCCAGCTGCGCCCGATGCTGGACATCTGCTTGGTGGAACCCACCTTGCAGGTCATCTTCTCAGTCCGGGTGATGGATACGTCAGGTCTGTTGCCTTGATGCAGTCGCAGCTGTGGATGGAGATGCCCCTGGTGAGGGTCAGGAGCCCTGGGCAGGAAGCTGAGCAGGTTGGGGTGGGTGGAGAAGATTCCCCTTGTAAGGCTTGGGTTGGTCCTCACATTGGCTCCCCACTTCTCGTCCACCATGACCAGCGTCTTGTGGGAGTCCATGCAGAGGTAGCGGAGGCCCTGGCAGTGCTTGGGGTGAATGGGGTAGGGGGAGAGCTGGTGGGGCTGGCTCAGGTCCTTTGTGGACAGGATGACACCCTGCTCCAGACAGTAGACATAGAAGGTGTGGCGTGGTAGCGTATGAAGTGGTCTGCCTAGCAGAGCAGCGGCCCGACAGAGGTGCCCTGGTCCGTGCTCAGATCCTCCATCACTCGGAAGGAGTTGCCCCAGATGATGTAGACCTTGGCATCCATCTGATAGCCCAGGTAGCGCTCGCTGAGCCAGTGCAAGGGGTCCAGGCTGTGAAGCTGGATCTACTGCTCTTCGTTGAGGCAGTTGGTGGTGAGGTAGCAGCTGAGGTGGTCCTTCTTAGGGACCAGCCTTGCCTTGAGGTGCTGGGCCTGGGGCAGACACGAGGTGGGGGGAGGCAGAGCCAGCAAGGGGATGGAGCCCCTCTGAGGAGGAGGAACCCCATGGCCCCATGGAGATGGGGGTGGGCCCCCTGGCCTAGGGCTGGAGGGACACCTCAGTGGCCCCAGAGGGGAAGCCGGAGTCACTCCCCCTGGGCTGAGAATAAAGGCCAGATCGAAAGTTGCTCTGAGCTCCCCAACCCCAGCAGCTGCCAAAAGGAAAGCAGAAGGGACCCACAATGCATCAGGGTTCTCCCTAGAGGGGAGATAGGGGTTGTCATAACTATTAAGGGAAGGGTAACGTCTTGGGTCTCTTGGGCCCCTTATAGGCCGCACGGACCCTCAGGTTCTTCACAGGCCTCAAAGCCATTGATGGCCCTGTAGACCACTTGTTTCATAATGTTTTCAGGGGAAAATGTCTGTTTTGGAGGGACTAGCCCCAGTGGGGACCAGGAGAGAAGAGACGGGGCACAGGGCCGAGGGCATCTCCATGGGCTTTCTGGCCCAAGAGTTGGGAGGTATCATGAGCTGGGTTGCCCAACCATGCGGGAGGAAGAGAAGGGTCAGGGTCTACGGCGATGAAGCTATTTTGGCCTCATCTCCATGGCCTGGAGAGAAGAATAAAGTGGTAGCGGTTAATTATTTCTACTGCAGGAGTCCCCAGACAAGATCACAGCCCCACTGCGCTAGGTGCCATACATACACATTGTGAGAGAAAGGCCCTGTCCCGAAGATCTTACAGTCTACATAGACCAAGCCAGAGAACAAACTGAGTCACACACAGGGGAAGTGACTTACCCAAGGTCTTGCCTGGCAGCAGAGCCAGGGCTAGAACCCAGGTATCCTGATTGCCAGTCCAGAGCTCTACCCACTAGACAACACCGCAGGACCCTGGAGAGAAATTGGGGGCCATAGTGCACTATGTTCGCTGGGGCCCCACCCTCCCTCATTTTGCCCCATTTACAGATTTTTGGGGACCCCCTGAGCTTGGGGCCCTGGTACAATTGCTTCCCCTTTGTCCTCCTCTCATCAGTCCTACGTGGGGCCCGTATCCTACAAACTCTGCCTTTCTCACACCCCACCCACCCCAATCTCCAAGCCCGGCCCCAGGACACTGTTTACACAATTCCTTTCTTCCGCCCTGCCGGTCTTGCAACATCTGTTGAGCTGCCTCCACCACTTCCTGGCCCGGGGAGGGTGACTCTAGAGACGCCTGGTAGGGCAGCGACCGTGTCTCTGAACCCCGGTGGGCTTCTGGGTCTTTATCTCTCCGCGGCCCCTGGTGTTTCCTGGCAGATCCACGAGTTTCTGGTTGTAAATTCTCCCCGACGTACGGCAGGAGAGCAGGAAAGGAGCATCTCACCAGTGCTCAGCCATCTCACGCAGGGTCCAGCTGGTCGGGGTAGTGCCTGGCCATTGTCCTATAATCCTCCCTCCCCCCCATCCCCATCCTCTCCTTGCTGTCTCCCTCAGGGTCTGAGGCTCGATGGCCAGGATCGTCCCACGGAAAGATGCTCCCGGCACCGGCATCTTCCGAAAGAGACACGGAGACTTCGTGGTCCGCTCTGACCTGGGCTGTTACTTGCGGACAGAGCGTCTGGAGACCGGACACGGCATTGAGATCCGGAGCCTGCACCCCTCGTGCCAGGGTGGGGATCACTACCTGGGCTCCGAGAGGGACCCCGACATCTACATCATCAAAGGCGACTCCTACCGGGTGGTACGGGACCTGAGCACAGATGAAGGAGCTCAGGTCTACGAGCTGCATCCCAATTGCCGCGGCGGGGACCACTACATGAAACGCGCCGACTTCTTCTTCATCCTCTTCTTTGGCCAGGGGGTTGTGCGTGGTGTGTGCGATTTAAGAACAGACTCCAGGGGTGAAGACATCCCCCTCCATCCCCAGTGCTGCCTGGGGCTCTACTACTTTGGCATCGGGAGCTACTGGGCGTTGGTCACTGTGGACCAAAGATGGGGAGCTCAGTTCCACCTCTACAAGAGCTTTATCAATGCCAACTTGGCTGCAGTCTACTCCATCCACCCTGACCTGGTGAGTTTCCTTCCTGGGGGGCTGGCCCTGACCAGGGGCCCTTCCTTCAGCGGCTGGGAGTGCATCAAGACCCTCTCCAATGACTCGGAGACTCCCATCACCTGGACTCACGCCGTGGCCCGGAAGGTGGGCTTCGCCAAGGAGAAGGTGGCCAGCATCGGGCGCAACTGGAACGTGGGGGCTTCCGCCTCACTTGGGGCTGGGGAGCTGACGGCGGCTGTCATCAAGGCCCAGTTCTCCCTCTCGGCCCAGTACGGTGGGAGCAGTGTCAAGACGGAGAAGGAGGACTGGACTGAAGCCCGGGAGGAAGAGGAGACCTTCCAGGCTACCCTGGAGCCCAAACAGAGCCTCTACGTGTGGCAGTACCGCCTTGGCCTGGGCCAGGAGCCCATCTTGTTCTGCCGGGACATCAAGTTCACCAAAGACCCCACCCCGCCTGCCACCATTCCGCTGCCCCAATTTTAAGACTATCTTGAGGTGGACCAACCAGCGTTGGCCAGGACATTATTGTGCATCCACGTGGTACATCCTCCTCCTCTAGTGGTTATTGGGTCACAGCCAGACTCAGCTACCCAAGGTGGGTCTTTTAGCTCATGCACTAAGATCCCAAGGTTCAATCCCTGATGCTGATAACTCCCCGAGGGGCACGGTGGTTACACGGCTTGAGCTTCTTTGACTTGCTCTTGTGTTACTGTCTGGAAATCAGGGATGTGGCTGGGGAGTCTAATGGTATTTGCTAGTAATTGGAAGGCTGTTGTGTTAGTTAGGCCACTGGAGTGGGGCTGAGGAATCCTGGATTCAATCCCTGGCTGGGAGCAACTGTCTTCCATGAGTCTTTGGGTGGATCAAATTAGGGAAACTGAGGCATGGAGCGATTGAAGGGTGAACGTGATTTAGGCACCTCAGTCCCACTAAAAGCTTCCATGTGACCAATTCACTGTTAAAAAATGGGGTTTGGCCTCTGAATCACTTTGAAAAATTTGACCCTCACTTTGCCCATCTGGACAATGGGGACAGTAGCATTTCTGTACTGCACAGGGCGTAGTGAGAATTGTAGGCACGATTGGGTGTCCATTTTATGCATTTGCCGAGGTGCTTGTTAGAGTTTAAATCTAGCAAAGTAGATTTGCTGGTTGGATAAATATATTCCTTAGTGAATTGGAATTGAATGAGGATAAAGCCCAGTTTGTTGAGTCCAGGCAGCTTACTTATTCGAATGCTAGGTTCTGCTATTTCCCAAATCAGGGCACTTGCTTATCCTTAACCAATCAACACATTTATTAATTCACCCAGGTCCACACAGGTCATGGTAAATCACTAGATTTAGAAATCACGGTCAGATACCCGGTATGGACTGAACACAAAATACACGTGCAATCAAATGAAACAGACTAGCGTTGGGCCCAGCTGTTATAGACTGATCCATAAGATTTCTTCCGACATTTACTTCTAATCATCAGTCATCAATTCTGTAGTATTTCTGCTACGTTTATCACCCTCCCAGGAGTACAGCGACTCTTGACTTAAGGGACTTTGAGGAATTTTTCAAAGCTCTGCTCTAGTTCAAAAGGGGTGTTTTGGGGGTCAGTTTTTGGCCTGTGTTCAGGCTATGTGATCACATTGGTCCCGTCCGGCTTGAATCCCTGCTCTTGGAAAAGCTTGGTTGGAAAGGGACTAATTTAAGTGATCAAAAGCAATTGCCTGATATTATTAAGTTTCCCTCTGGCCAATTGGCTTGGCTTTATAAAGGTTTATCCACATATCACTGGTAAAAATCAGGTGCCAGTTTTTAGAAGTGACAAGAAGAGGAACCCAATCTCTGAAATGAAATCTCAGTGTGCCTTCTCGGCCCTGGGAACTCTACAGTAGAGGGCGTCTTTCCACACGGCTGGTTTAAGTGTTGGTAGCACTTCTGCAGCTCCCTTTGTGGATTCTTCTGCTGAAGCCCTATAACCTTGGAGGAAGGGCAAGAAGGACCAATTGGGGGTGAGCTATTTCTGGGATCCCATAGGGCATCCTTGGTTTTATACATCCTGTTTTAAGGGCCATTGGAAACCAGCCGGCTTCTGATTTCTACTGGACACTTGCTTCATGACTATCAGACTTTGGTAGTTTGCAGTGTAGATAAGAACATAAGACCAGCCACACTGGATCAGACCAATGGTCTATCTAGCCCAGCATCCTGTCTTCCAACAGTGGCCAATGCCAGGTGCTTCAGAGGGAATGAACAGAACAGGTAATGTTTGGTCCCAGGACATGAGAAAGACGAGGCTGGTCAGGTAACACCTTTTATTGGACCAACTTCTTTTGATGAAAGAGACCAACTTCTGCCCCAGCTCTGTGGAGCTCGAAAGCTTGTCTCTCTCATGGACAGAAGCTGGTCCAAAAAAAGGTATCAACTCACCCACCTTGTCTCTCCCTCTCAGCCTTTAGCTGATTTCCTCTGCTGCTTCCATCTACATCCAGTAGATGGTGATGGTGTCGAACAAATATCTTCGATTCTTTCCTTGGAGGGTTTTTAAGTTGTATTCATTTCAGTGACCGTATTTCTCTTTATTCACCCCAGCTATGAGTTGGGATCCTCCCCCCGCTTTTAAGCACTGTCTGTTGACGCTTCGTTGATTTCAATTCTTTTTCCTTCTCGCGCCCAACAAACCCTCTAACTTCTAGGGTGCAACAGTCCTTCTGAAAGCAAACACAATCCATTATAGTTCCCCGAAACATAAAGTGAGTTCTAATATCTTTGCTTTCGTACCCTTAAACAGGCAACATTCACATGGAGGTGGATGAGCTGATGCAGACCAACACACAGCTCCTAATTGGGGGTGAAAGATAACAGAGGAGCAAAACAGATTATCCATGGGATATTTTTCCTAGATTCAGCCATCCTGCTCTTCCAGGACAGTCTTCCAACTTTAGCTGAGCTGAGGCGTCACAAGGTTAATGGTTGTTTTCTTATGGTCGCTAATTTCCAGCTGGGGTTCAGAACTAGCCTATTTTGGGGGGATCAGAGGGGAATAGCTTTTCTGCCCTTTGAGGACTGAGAAGAACTAATTATTATTAGTCACATATTCTAGGCATTCTTAGGGGGCTTATTCCTTCACCCTCTCACTTCCCTGGTCCTTCTCGCATGAACAGAGAGCAACAATACCCGAAGTCCAAAGGTGCAAACAATTTAATGTTTATTGGGGTGAACTTCCAGCAAGCAATGATTCCAGTTTCCTTCCTCAGTGTCCCCCTTCCCAGCTCTGACACCACAGAGCCGTCCCTGCTCCCATTCCCTGTTCCCATTTCCCCCCCCTACTTCCTGATTGACTGCAGACTATATAGTAAAACTTGAGTTCTGCTTAGCTATACCTTAACTAATCATTTTACTGAAATTTAACTAACCAATCCTAATACATTGTAACATGGTTATTTAACCTATTATATCCCACCACCTTAATTGGTTTACACCCAACAAAATTAATTATACAGTAGACAGAAACAATCACAGAACCAGACAGTGATTATACAGACAAACAACAGGGAAGTGAAGACTACAGTGATAGAACAATACAGAAATGAGGATTTCACATTCCAGCTATTGATAAGTGAGTTCTTGCCAGACAGGATGCTATCAAACTAAGTTTCCTTTTACATCTTCTAAGCTCTTCCCTTTCTCTGGAGGTGATAGGAATATCAGGAAAAAATTGTATTCCTAACAGCCCAATAGCACCTTATTTCCATGTGACTAGTTTGGAATGTAAGGATGTGACCATACACTTCCCAGTTTATGGCTGCCTCTGCTGCTTAGCCGAAGGCCTTAGCCTAAGAACCAGGCCTCAGACTGTCACAGCGAGAGAAGGCCCTTACACATACAGAGAGTGATTTTGATTCTTTCTTTTATACCTCT
>NW_020665016.1:263240-276479 GCF_002925995.2 Terrapene triunguis
CCCCAACACCTCCCCATCCCCATACACACCCGCATCTCCCCCACACCCGCCATCCCCATACTCCCGTCCCCCAACCCCCCCATCTCTCTCCATGCCCGCCATCCCCCACACTCCCATCCCCCCATCTCATCCCATGTCCGCCATCCCCACAATCCCGTCTCCCATCCCCGATACACACCCTGTCCCCCACCCCCAATTCACCCCCTCACACCTCCTATCCCCTCACGCACCCCTGAGCTCCCATCCCAACCTCTGACACACACCCCATCACCTGACACCTCCCCATTCCCTCACACCCCCATCCCCTGACACTTTCCTACCCCCGCAGACCTCCATCCATCTCCCCAACACACCCCCATCCCCCCACGCTCCTGTCCCACATCCCCCGAAACACCTACCCATCCCCTGACACCCCCATTCTTTCCCCCAACCCCAGATATACACCTCCATCCCCACAAACACACACCCATCCTCAGACACTTCCCCATGCCCCCAAAACACACATCCATCCTCCCACACCCCCATTAACCTATGCCCTTCATCCCCCCTTTAATTATCTATCACCATACACACCCCTCTAGCTAGACATTTATTCTTCGATCCCTCATACACCCCCCTCCATCCATCCATCCACCTTTCATCCACCCCTTCATCCATCTATCCATCCCTTCACCCTTCCATCCACCCCCCTCCACAAATCCACCCACCCCATCCATCCATCTATCCATCCATCCATCCATCCACGGCCCTTCACCCTGTCCATCCATCCATCCATCCATCCATCCATCCATCCATCCATCCATTCACGGCCCTCTACCCATCCATCCACCCACCCTGTCCATCCATCCATCTATCCATCCATCCATCCACCCACCCATCCATTCATCCATCCATGGCCCTCTACCCATCCATCCACCCACCCTGTCCATCCATCCATCCATCCACCCATCCGTACATTCATCCATCCATCCACAGCCCTCCACCCATACATCCGCCCACCCTTCCACACACCCTGTCCATCCAGCCATCTGTCTGTCCAGCCAAAACTCCTCTCCACCATTTCTAAGCTCTTTGTAAAATGGCCAACCTTTTCCAGCTTTTGTGCAGAAACATAAACCCACCCTCAGACTGTACAGCAGCAACGGTGAGTGTGCGTATAACCGTAACACACTCGCCCTGCGTGTGCATGTGTCCCAACCCCGCCTGTGTAAATATATCACGTGTGGATACTGACAACCATGGCCATCGATGCTGATCACAAACCAGCAGGGGTGCAGAGCACAGCACGATGTGTGTGTGTGTGGGGGGATGTATCACAACCGTGAGTGTGAGATAACACTAAAGGGGTTTAATACACACACAGCCCCCATCTCCCTTGTATGTGTATCTGTCACAACCCTGCATGTGGGTGTGTCACAATTCCAAAGGGATTCAGTCCGAAGGAATTTAACACCCCCCTCCCCAGTGTGTGTGTGTGTGTGTGTGTCCCAACACCTTGTGAGTAGGTTTCACACCATCTTGGGTGTGTGACACCTCCAGGTGTAGCTCCGCCAACACCCTGTGTGCAGTTCAACCTCATGACTCTGCTTCTCTCTGTGTTTACATTTGGTAGTTAACTCGTATCGCCTAAACCTCCCCACACCTGTCTCCGCCCTGGTGAATTTCGATACACCCTGTGACCTCTAGATTGTCACTCACTCCCGGGGTTTTGCACCAGTTGTTCTAACATTGAGTCTCTGCGTCTTCACACCATTCCTTGCCTCTGAAATCGATTGATGAATTTTGAACCAGTATTTATGCAGCCTGGACCCCACCACAGTCAATGGGGCCAGATCCCAGCTGGGGTCAATGGACCATAGCTCCATTGGAGTCAATAGGGCCAGATCCCCAGCTGGGGTCAATGGGCCGTAGCTCTATTGGAGTTAATGGGGCCAGATGCCAGCTTGGGTCAATGGGCCATAGCTCTATTGGAGTTAATAGGGCCAGATGCCAGCTGGGGTCAATGGGCCATATGTCCACTGGAGTTAATGGGGCCAGATGCCAGCTGGGGTCAATGGGCCATATGTCCACTGGAGTTAATGGGGCCAGATGCCAGCTGGGGTCAATGGGCCATATGTCCATTGGAGTCAATGGGGCCAGATCCCAGCTGGGGTTAATGGGCCGTAGCTCCATTGGAGTCACTGGGGCCAGATCCCCAGCTGGAGTCAATGGGCCATATGTCCATTGGAGTCAATGGGGCCAGATCCCAGCTTGGGTCAATGGGCCGTAGCTCTATTGGAGTTAATGGGGCCAGATGCCAGCTGGGGTCAATGGGCCATATGTCCATTGGAGTCAATGGGCCATATGTCCATTGGAGTCAATGGGCTGTAGCTCCATTGGAGTCAATGGGCCAGATCCCAGCTGGGGTCAATCAGCCGTCGTTCCATTGAAGTTGATGTGAACAGATCCCCAGTCGAGTGACACTGATTAACAGCCCGTTGGGGATTTGGCCCTGTGTTTATATCCCTTTGTCCTTCAATGGCTCAAGAGCGTGGTACCAACCTCAGAGCAAACTTAGGAACCAGGCACAGAGCCCAAACTGGCTGGGAGTTCTGTGCTTAGATGTCACTAATCGATTCTCAAGTGTGAACTCCTCAGGCACCATCACAGCCTTAGCATGGAGTCACAGACAGTCCAATCTTTCTCAGCACCAGGGGAGCCTACCTTTGTGACAGATGGTCCCTTATCCCAAGAATCACAGCAATATTCAGCTTCCTCCCCACCGCAAAGAACCAGTCACTTACCCTAGGTCAGTCACACCTTAGACCTAATGCTGAAGACAACCCTTGTAGTCAATCCTATAATAGATTCTATCCAGTTTTATTACATAGGAAAGGGAAACAAGGGTAAAACAGGTAAACTCATACACACCAATGAGTTCCAAGCTTAGGTATAAAAAGTACTAAACATTTCTATAATAAGCCAGCTCTCTATGTCCTCCAGGGCTAGCCCAGGCCAAGCACTGGAGATCTTTTGCCTGTGCTTAGTAATCCTCACCCTGCCATGTAAGCATAAAGATACAGCTCCTCCTTGTTAGGGCTTTTTCCTCCCTTCTCCCTCTTCTGCTCTGGGCTGGAAACTCAGCCGACGGGAGGCACCGGCTTGCTCCGTGGGGTGGGGAGAGCAAAGGACAAAGTCTCGCGGCCTCTTTAATGTCCCGCGATTGTCCGGCATTGCTGGGACAGGAGGTTGCTGTTGGAGCCCAGTATTTTGCCCTAGTTCATGTCTTGCCCCTGCCCTCCTGCATTTTACACCCGTTCATGTCCCTGTCCTGGTGATGTACAGGGCAGATATGACCTCCCGAGCAGGGATACCGGCGTTATAAGCGAGATTAACACAGGCCGCGGCTCACAAGCATCCCCTAAAGTCTCCACGCATTCCTAGAACCCTAATACCGATTTCACCAGGTAGGGTTACCAATTTTGTTTGGACGTATTCCTGGAGGTTTCATCACATCACATAATCTTTCACCAAAGACTAATCTTTAATTCCTGGAAACTCCAGGACAATCCTGGAGGGCTGGCAAACTTATCACCAACACTGACGCACAGGGGAGCCAGATGGGTGTCCACCGTCTATTTGTCAGTGTTCAGTTGAGGCCTGGGGACCTTGGCACCAGCTGGCACCTGATCTGCCAGTATCACTGCCTCTGGTTTATTTTGGAAGGCGGGAGCCCTACAGGGAGCTGACTTGCCATAACTCTCCGGCACCCTAGGAAGTGATTGTATTTCAGGACACGCCCCTGGCTGATTTTGCTTTCGATTCCACCCCAAGCGACAGGGAATTTTTCTTCTTCTGCAGGCGTGAAACCGACAGGGGGGAAATTGCAGCCAAAATAACCATCTCCACCCCCTCCCCCCCAGTCACGCCCACGCGCTGATCAGCTCTGCACACGGTGGTTTAGGAAGTACATGCAGCTGCGGAAGCCCAGGGCTGGGCTAGCAGGGGGCTGCGGGTCAGGAGTGAGGAGCACCTGCAGAGCTGGGGGTGGGGGCTGGGACAGCAGGGGGCTGTGGGTCAGGATTGAAGGGCATCATCACACCCTTTGTAGCCATTATTAATTCTGATAAGGGCAACTAGTGGGGTGTATGGAGATAGATAGATAGAAGGGGTGGATGGGGATAGATAGATAGATAGAGGGGGTGGATGGGGATAGATAGATAGATAGATAGAGGGGGTGGATGGGGATAGAGGGGGTGGATAGGGATAGAGGGGGTGGATGGGGATGAATAGATTAGATAGGGAGTGCATGGATTAGGGTGACCAGATATCCCGATTTTATAGGGACAGTCCCGATTTTTGGGTCTTTTTCTTATATAGGCTCCTATTACCCCCCACCCGCGTCCCGATTTTTCACATTTGCTGTCTGGTCATGGATACATGGATGGATAGATGGTAGAGATTGTATGGATACAGTGATAGAGAGAGAGTGGGGGTTTGTATGCGGATAGATAGATACATGTGATTATGTAATTAAAACCTGTGTGGTGATGTATGCGTGGGAGGGGGCAGAGTTAAGATTACCCAGACATCTGTAATTCTGGCATTTCCTAACTTTTGAGTGCTGGGTTTTGCATCTTAAAAAAAATTCATTTAAATGCAGATTTTGTTTGTATACAAACATAAAATTATGTATCAGGGCCCCATTGTTCTGGGCGCTGCACAGACCCTGACCGAGATCAGGGCCCCATTGTTCTGGGCGCTGCACAGACCCCGACCGAGATCAGGGCCCCCATTTTGCCAGGCGCTGCACAGACCCCGACCGAGATCAGGGCCCCCGTTGTGCCAGGCACTGCACAGACCTTGACTGAGATCAGGGCCCCCGTTGTGCCAGGCACTGCACAGACCTTGACTGAGATCAGGGCCCCCTTTATGCCAGGTGTTGCACAGACCCCGACCGAGATCAGGGTCCCATTGTTCTGGGCGCTGCACAGACCCCGACCGAGATCAGGGGCCCATTGTTCTGGGCGCTGCACAGACCCCGACTGAGATCAGGGCCCCCATTTTGCCAGGCGCTGCACAGACCCCGACCAAGATCAGGGCCCTGTTGTGCAAGGTGTTGCACAGACAGTCTTTGCTCAAAGAAAGCTCCAGCCCAGCGCTGAGCAGTACAGGGCTCATGACACGCAGTGAGAAGTTCTGATTCCAGCCAGCAGAGGGCACATTCTTGGCAGCTGGTGTCCCGCAATATCACGTCCTAACCCAGTCCCTGTGTTGTGTCCTCCAGGAGTACATCAAGGGGCTCTGCAGCCCGGAGTTGAGCAAGAAAGTCTGCTACCCTAAGGACATGCAGTGCGTCTTTGTGGGAGCTCAAGGTCTCTTCCTGGACTGTCTCACTAAGGGGACCTCTGCCAACCTGGTCCTACTCAGCCCTGGGTCCCTGCTGGTCTCAGGCCTAGCCGAGGCCTTTGTGATGGCCCAGAGCCGCATCCAGGAGTTCGTGGAGAAGTACCAGAAGACGCCCCGGCTGCCGGAGGAGCAGGAGGCCCTGGTGAAGAAGGCCTTCCGGGAGCTGGTGGAGTCCCACGACGACAAGCATGCCATAGACCTTCTTATCCTGCCTACCCCGCTCAAGGAGGAGCTGCTCAGCCTAGTGCGGGACATCCAGCAGGAAGTTGGGGAATGGGCACCGAGGAATGTACCGTGGGTGCCACCGGTCATCAGTCAAGACCAGCCGCCGTGGTGGGAAGCCAAAGCGGCAGGTGGGGCTGGGCCTCAGGGATGGCCCCAGGACTTCTGTGACCTCAGTAGACCTCCAGATCAGACCAGGCATCAGGGCTCCAGGTCTGGCATCCCAGGCAGTTCTCAGGACCAGGCAAAGCTGGAGGAGGAAGCCTCCGAGAGGCCAGTGCTTTACAAGCGGTCGTCGAAACCCATCCCAGGTTTGGACGCCAGCCAGCAGGCTCAAGCCTTGAAGTTCCCCGCCACCCAGGACAGGGTGAGGGAAGTGGAGGAAAGGGGGCCGGAGGAGAGCAGCCAGGAGGAGGAGGAACCATTGGCTGGGGCCCTGTCATCATCGTGGACAGAGAAGGAGTTCAAGATGAGGCTGAACTTCTTCAAGACTATGGGCTACGAGGAGCGGGTGGTGGAGAAGGTGCTGCTGGAATGTGGGGTGCAGGAAGCCCCCTCAAAAATCTTGGACAGGGTCCAGATGGAGCAGGCCTCCTCCTCCCAGCAGGAGCATGGCCCCGTACCCTTCCAGGAGTCCGGGGCAAGGGAGATGTCTTCTCCTCCTCCTCCGCCACCGGAGACGACCCAAGATGAACACGAATACCTGCTGGAGGTCATCAAGTCAGCAGCGGCCAACTGTGGCCACTCACCCAGTGAGATCTCGGCTGAGATCTGGACAGGGGTCCCCTTGGCCGGCCTGCTGAGAAGGCTCAACGAGAAAGCCAACCATCAAGAGGAGGCCAGGGTTGAGACTAGGCTGGAGCACAGAGGCAGCCGCAGAGATGGAGAGCTGGCCCTCTTGAATGGCAAGGAGTATCCCCAGGGTCAACATCACTGCGAGCCAGGGAGGAAAGGCGGGTCTCCTATCCACAGGGGAGTCCGTGGCCCACCTCCCCTCCCAGAAGGCTCTGATTTCCCCATGGATGTGACCCCCGTAGCTTCCCCTGCATGGGCTGCCGAGGAGAGCCAGCCAGCTGAGGATGTGTACCCAGTGCCGACGGTGACCGGAGCCCAGCGGTTCAAGGAAGCCATCCAGACACCATTCAAGCTCATCTTGGCCAACACGCCAGGGAAAAAGAACCTAAGGAGGGTCATTATCGATGGCAGCAATGTAGCCATGGTGTAAGTAGCCTGTGTTGCTGCGTCTTACTCCGAGACCTAGGGCATGGTGGGTGGCTAGCCCAGCTAAGAAACCAGGATGCTTGGTCAGTTGAATACCTGTTAATCCCATTGATTTAGGTCTTGCAACTTGCCTGCAGGCCTCAGTACACCTCAACTAGGCCTCAACATAGTAAGCTTTTCTTTCTTGTAGGCCTCAAGACCAGACTAGGCCCCAACATTTTATGTTTGACTTGTCCATAGACCTCAGGACCAGAGTAGACCTGGAGAATCTAGGCTTGATGTGCCTTTAGGCCTCAATATGCCTTAAGAGCAGCTAAGCTCCAAGACTGTAGGCTTGACTTTCCCATAGGCCCCAAGACTCTAGGCTTCACCTTCCTACAGGCCTCAAGATCAGATCAGGCCCCAAATCTCTATGTTTGATCTGCGCCATAGGTCCCAAGAACAGATTAAGACCCTAGACTTGGCATTCCTGTAGGCCTCAAGACTCTAGGCTTGACTTGACCATAGACTTCAAAATCAACCTAGGCTGCAGGTTTCTATGTTAGATTTTCCTGCCCTTAAGACCAATCTAGGCCCTAAGACCGTAGGCTTGACTTGTCTGTAGCTCTCAGGGCCTAGTTTGCTCTTGAGGTCACCACAAGAATGTCAAGCTTAGAGTCCTGAGGGATAGTTTAGTCTTGAGGCCTGTGCACAATCCAGTCTCAGGTTTCTGGAGCCTAGTCTAATCTTGGAGCCTATGGGAACGTCAAGCCTTTGATCTTGGGGCTTCATCTGGATTTGAGGTCTCCTGAGGCCCTATGCTTGACTAGTCCGTAGGCATCAGTTGGCTTCAAGACCAAACCAGCCCCAATTCCTCTCCCGCACCTGGCGTAGAGCTCAGAACTCTAGGGCTGTCCTATTGCATTGGCCCGTCTTCCCCTATGTGCCCAACCCTGTGCCGGGGAACCCGGTGCCGCACCTCCGTGCCTCAACATTGCCTTCCGTCCCTTCTGTAGACACGGCTTACACCAGTTCTTCTCCTGCCGGGGCATCGCTCTGGCTGTGCAGTATTTCTGGGACCGTGGGCACCGGGAGGTGACGGTCTTCGTGCCGCAGTGGCGGATGGAGAAGGTTGCCCGGGTGGAAGGTAAGAAGGGAGGTGGGTGTGACATTGCCCGGGCCTGCCCCCCAGGGTCCTTCGCTACCCCACCAGGCTGGCCCCCTGGGGCCCCTCACTACCCTGCCATGAGCTTGCCCCCCCGGGCCCCTCGTTACCCCACACCACCCTGCCACCTAGGGCTTGATGCTCACCCACACAGACCCACCACCTAAAGCCTCGCCCTGCCCCTCAGCCTCACCCCATTTCCCCTCCTCCCCCAGAGAGACATTTCCTGACCCAGCTGCAGGACCTGAGCCTGCTGTCTCTGACGCCCTCACGTCAAGTGGCCGGGAAGCGCATCACATCCTATGATGACAGGTAAACCTGGGGCTCCCTCTCCGCCCCCCTCGCGATCAGGGGAGCCCCCCCACACCCTACGCTGCCCCTGCAGGAGCGGAGGGCTCACTGCAGCCACCGATGTGGTGCTGTCCGAGCCCAGCTGGCAGAGAGCTGAGGGACCAGGCCTTGGAGGCCCACCCCCACTGGGCTTTCCAAGCTGCGAGTTGCTGCTACACCCCTGTCTGGTCACATGAGGAACGAAGGGGTGGCTGTGAAGCAGAAAGTCCCTGCGGCTGCAGCTGGGGGTTAATTGAAAGCTGAGCTCCAGAGGTGGGGATGAAATAGAAAAAGAAACAACCTCCCCCCCAGCTCTGTGGTGCCCCTCACTCCAGACCTGCAGCTCGCTTAGAGCAGGCAGACAGGGACCCCCTTATGCCCATCACCTCATTATCACACTGCTTCCCTATAGGGGACTATGGTTCCACTCATGTGGTGCTGCTGCCACCTTGTGGTCAGTGTCGGGTACAACTGGCATCTGGGACCCTGCTCTTAGCCTTGTCCTGGAGCCCAGAGCAGGGCCTGGGGTGCTGGGGTCTCACTCTGCCCCCTTCGGGTTAGGTTCATGCTCAGGCTGGCAGAGGAGACCAACGGGGTCATCGTCACCAATGACCAGCTCCGGGACCTCATGCAGGAGTCCAAGAAATGGAGCAGAATCATCAAAGAGAGGTGAGGGGGCCAGGGAATGGGACTTGGGGCCTTTCCCCTCTAAGGGGTGCTGGTTCCCACCCAGCCCCTGGGCGGGGACTGGCTGGCTCACGGGGTGCGGAATGGGACACAGAGCCTTTCCCTTCTAGGGGGCATCGGCTCTGATCCAGGCCCAGGGTGGGGGAACTGGCAGGCTCAGCGGGGTGTGAATGGGATCTTGGGCCTTTCCCCTCTAGTGGGAGGCACCAGCTCCAACTTGGCCCCAGGGCAGGAAACTAGCTGGCTCAGGGGAACAGAGAAGGGAACACGGGGCCTTTTCCCCTCTATGGGATTCTGAACTTTTTCCTCACTCTCAGACTGCTGCAGTTCACCTTTGTGGGGAACATCTTCATGGTTCCAGATGACCCACTGGGCCGAGAGGGTCCCACCTTGGATGAATTCCTGCAGAAACCTCTCAGGTACCTAGTCGTGTGGGGAACCACCTTTCCCGGCCAAACCTCCTTCAGCTGGGAGGGTTTGATCTGCAGAAATGCCCCATGTGCCAAAATCCCTTTAAGGAGATGCTGATTCCTCCTCTGGAAGGCTGGCATTTTTGACTGCCAAATGCTTCCCTGCCCCCTGCTGGTCAGACTTGGGAACTGCATGCCTGTCCCACTGCCAACCATCTGGGGGTCAGGCTTGGGGGTGGCTGGGAGCTGATGCTAACTTTGCCTCAATGCACCTCACTGCAGGCCAAAGCCTCCCACTTGCCACTCCTTTGCGGGGCGTGGGGGTCCCTTGCCCACCCCCAGCCGGCCAGCCTCCCAGACGGAGGTGCTGCAGTTGCGGGACAGGAAGCCTCCCGGGGAGCGGCGGCGGAGGAGACAGCCGCAGGAGGAAAAGGAAGAGGAGGAGGAGGTGGTACGGAAGCCGTGGGAGACTGAGCAGCTGAGGCAGGAGCTCCTGACAATCTTCATGGGTCAGGATCAGAAGGTGGACTTCGTCCTGCACAGAGAGCCCTGTAGCCGGGACCTGAACAAGCTCTCTGAAAACCTGCTGAGCCTCAACTTCTGAGACGTCCACGTCAGCCACTGCTGACCCCCTGGGGTCTACCCTCATCCTCCCACCAGCGGGGATCACACCCACCAGAATCCTAGCTGAACTTCATTACCAGCAGTAAGCTATTAACCTCCTACCTGGACCAGCTCTTCATGTGACAACCTCCCATGGTGCATCATGAACAAGGACTGAACCAATGACCTTCAGGACCAAAATCATGGACTTTGCCCCACATAACTCCACTGGCTGGTAGCAGCAGGAAGCTATTATCCTCTCATGTGGACAAGCCCCGCCCCAAGTCACCAGGAGGGCTTGAACCCACAGCTGTCAGTGCTAATAATCATTGACCACAGCCAACTGAGCTGCAGGAGTAAGCCCATTAGCTGGTAGCAGTAGCAGGTTGTTATCCTGTGTGAACCAGCATGTTATATAGCAGCTGGGTCACCAGCCGGGATTGAAGCCACAACGTTAAGTGCCAACATCACAGACGGAACTGCAGGTGTCTGGTAGTAGTAGTAGGTTATCATCCTGTTCTGTGGACCACACACGTTGCAGGTGGGTTACCCGCCATGTCTTTCTCCACCCATCCCTCTGAGGTTGGGCCTGGCATCTGATACAGGTGCCCCACATTTAGGACTTCGCCAAACGCTGAAGGACCATTTATAGCTAATCTAGGATGCCTTCCCAGAGAGAGACATCCAGCAGCCCTTCTCTGGCCTGGGGAGAGATATTGCTGCAGCCGTGGGAGAACCCACCTGAACTTGCCTCATCACCCATGATGGAGAAGGGACAGATCATGGCGTATTTATTTTGGAAAACTGACTGCTATACCTGGAAGCTACGACCAAAGCCACCCATGGGAGAAGTGTTGGCTGGTCCTTCTCCAAGCCAACTATTTGTGGTGGCGGTGGCAGTGGCAGCTTGAGGTTCACGGGACAACCTGGCGACGGCCTCCAAACCCAGCCAAGCTGGAGGCTCAGAGCCGGGCAGACGGAATGCAAGTGGGTACGGTCTTCTTCATCCTTCGTTGCAATTGATGGATGAGGGGGAAGAGGGAGATGGCGAGGAAAGAAAGATTGGAGGAGCCCAAGGTTGGGTCCTTAGTTCTCTACCCCACTTCTCCTCCTCTCACCTTGGCCTTTGCCCTCTCAGACCCACTGCGCCAGCCCAAGGAGATCTACAAGGCTCCTTCCAGCCATCGTAGGATGCTGGCAATCATGTCCTCTTGCTGCTGCATGGAGATTTCCTGTTCCAGGGACCTGCAGGAAGTCCATAACTCTGGGCTTCCCCTCTGGTCTGTGCTGTAAGCCCACGACAGATGGATGCTTCTCCAAGTCCATGCCCTACGCCCTAGATCTACCTCTGCCTGGCTCCGGTGTCAACGAAGCAGAATCTGTTCCAAGTGCCTCCGAGCAATGGGTGCATTGTGGACCTTTAAAGCATGAGTCGCTCTGGCCTGAGCTCAAAGACGCCCTGGCTGTAGGAGGCTCAACATTTCTTTGCTAGAGTTTCTCTCCAAGCTTTGGCCACCATGCTTCCTCCTTGCTAGCCTGTCTCCTTCTGACCTTGGTCAGCTCCAGCCTTCTTCTCTCTGTCTCCTACCTCTTGCCCTCAGCCAGGCCAAAAATCCCGCTCAGGAGAGTCCCCTTCTTTGTTCTACCCATCTTTCCTAGAGTCCCAGCTCCTTCAACATCCTATCCATGTTCTGCCTACAAAGTCTTCCAAGATCTCATCCCCCGCCAGCCACACTCTCCCTAAGCCTCACCCGATCTCAGCTCCGTGCTTGGAGATGATCTGACCCGCTTGGCACATCCTTCATCTTCCTGCAATCCAATGGCGCTCTTCCAGCCATGTCTCCTGCATTCCCATCCCCTAAGCCTTGTATTCTCCACCTTTCTTATCTTGTCTCGATCTCACCAAAGCTCAGGGCTTGGCGGGTCATTACCCAGCCGTATCAACCTTTATACATTCAGCGGCTATTCATGTAAATAGGTTTTTTGATGATAACGATGATAAATAAATGGCGGGGCCTGTGTGATAAAACTGCATTTTCATCACTCCAAAATTCAGAGACTCTGAGAGGTGGTGGGATAGAATTCAGGGTAACCACTGTTCATCACTCCCCTCCCAGAGCTGGGGATAGAACCCAGGAGTCCTGACTCCTAATCCAGCACTGTAAATGTCAGACCACCCACATGTCCCGGATACTTCTACTCCAGTGTAAACCTGGAGCAACACCATTGCAGTCAATGAGTGATTCCAGATGGATGCTGGAGGGCGGAGGGGGACTGAGATCTGAATCCAGCCCTGACCCGAGCGCAGTTGGGAGTGACTCTGGATTGACTCTGGGGGAGCTGAAACCATACCAGGATGGGGCACCTAGGGGGTTCTCAGTTTGAGCCCCTCCTCTCCTCAGGAGACATGGGAGGGAACCAGCTCCCAGGACAAACCTAGTGCCCTAGTCGCAGACAGGACATTGTGTGTCCCTGGAGAGAGCCAGAGAGTAAGGGCTCCCCATGCCCCCCTTGGCACATGGTTCCCACCCCACACCCTCCTGATGGGCCCTGCTTAGATGGGATGGAGATACCTGAACACAGGGTGGAGGGTAAGGGAGCTAAATGGCCAGGTGATGGGATGGATGGAGAGGTAAGAATGGAGATGGATGGAGAGAGAGGCAAATTATTTGTGTTGGGGTAACTCCTAGAATACCCGGACTGAGATCAGGGCCCCATCATACCGACCGAGATTGGGGCCCATGCCAGGCACTGCACAGACCCTTCATGAGAATCAGTTCCTGCCCCAACGATCTTAGTCTCACTAGACAATAGGTGGGATCCTCACCCCATTTTACAGCCAGGGAAACCGAGTCACAGAGATGAACATTCCAAATTGTGTTGAAGGTTTGTGACTGGCTCTGGTGCTGAACAAGGTCATAGGAATAGCAGCACTACTTCCCCTAGAGACCCTTCCCTGGCCTTCCCCAGATCCCCCATGTCCCTCACCCCCTGAGCTCCCACTGCCATGACCTCCCCCAAACTGATCCCTGGTCTCTCCCAGGCTGCCATCCCCGCCCACAAACACCGCTTTCATGGGGTCCCGCAGCTCAGTTGTCACCTGGGGGTCCCTGTTGGGCCAAACCCCATTTTCCCCTGTACTCCCAGACCCCCTGTGACCTGGATAGCGCAGTGGTAGAACCTGTCCCGTGGGTGCAATACCTGCCTGGGACACTAGGGAAGCTCGGAGAAAGA
>NW_020665016.1:286479-302342 GCF_002925995.2 Terrapene triunguis
GAGGTAGCAGGACAAAGGCTGGAGGAGGAGCTGAAACTGAAAGAGCTGGAGGACCATGAGAAAGAACGGGAGGACAGAGAAAACATGAGGAAAAGCAGAGGTGGCATTGGCGGAGCTGAGAAGCAGAGAGATCTCTACCATGGTGAGTGGGGATGGGCCCGGGGGGGCCAAGCTTGCAGGGAACTTTGATATAAAATTGTTGCCCCAGTTTAAGGATGGGGAGGATATGGACGCCTTCCTTACTGCCGTTGAGAAGGCTTGCAGTTTGCACCAGATTGACCCGGCAGACAGGCTTTGGCATCTCACTCCCTTACTGGGTCCCAAAGCCACAGGGTTGTTCAGCCAGATAGATGGGGTGGAAGCAAGGGACTATGAACTGTTCATCTAAGCCCTGCTGCGCAAGTATGGGCTGACCTCTGAGGTCTACAGGAAAAGGTTCTGGAGTTTGCAGAAGACCCCGGGGGGTGACCTATCTGGAACTGGCCATCTGGATGAGGGGATACACCCGCAAGTGGGAGAATGGGGCTGGGGCCCCGACCAAGGAGGACGTGATCGAACTGGTGGGGCTGGAGAAGATGAATGAGGGCTGCCTCCCTGACCTGAGAATGTGGGTAGTGGACAAGAAGCCGAAGGACCGCGCAGCGCAGCATAGGGCAGCTGGCTGATGAGTTTGTAGACAGCAGGTAGGGATATGGAATGGAATTCCAAGGGGACAGGCCCATGTCGGTGTGGAAGGGAGTCACTCAGGGACCCCCCAAAAGGAGGACTTGGATAAACCCCTTCCAAGGGGGGCAGCCAATACCAAGGCTGACTGACCAGCCCCAGGGGACCAATGGGACATGAGGTGTAATTACTGTGGGCAGAAGGGCCACAGATGAGCCCGATGCCACAAGCGCAGGGACAGGATGAACAAACCGAGCCCTCAAAGGGTAACTGGGTGGGATCCCAGCCGGAGGAGGGGCAGGCTCCCCAGGCAGGAGGGGCTGGCAGTTTACCCATGACTCAGGAGGGAGGCGTCTCCCAGGCCAGCTGCTCAGGGAGTGGGCCTTGATACTTTGTATTCAAAGTTCTCAGTCTACAGGTTGGGCACAGGACAGCCCCTGAGGAGCGAGTGCCTCATTCCCCTGGAGGTGGATGATCATTGGGTACTGGGAGACAAATGCTGAGGTGACACTGGCCCAACCTGAGATGGTGGCCCCAGACTGGGTGGTGCCCAACACCTACCTGACCCTGACGGGCACGTGCAGGCTCCCAATTAAGGTACCTGTAGCGAGAGTGTGTCTGAAATTGGGGGCCAGGGAGGGCCCCAAAGACATGGGGTGCATCATCAGCTGCCAACCGAGGACTGGCCGGGCGGACCCCAGAGTGCCCAAGTCATTACCCGTAGCGAGCAAGGGGTGCGGGGCCCTACCCCAGTGGGAAGGGAGCCACCGGCGACAGGGCTCGGTGGCGCTGTGACCCCAAACCCAGCCAGCGAGAGGGAGCAGGTCGCCATCCCTTCCCCAGCCGGTGAATTCCATGCCAAGTTACGGAAAGATCCCTCCTTGGAGAAGCTGAGGGAATGTACTGGCCACAGCGCGGCCCCTGGGAGAAGGCTGCCGGAAGAGATTCCTGTGGGAGAAGGGATTCCTGTACCATGAATGGGTTCCCCATGGAGCAGTGAAGTTATGGGGGATCTGGAGGCAGCTGGTGGTCCTCCAGAAGTACCGCCGCAGGCTGCTGTACCTGGCCCATGATATTCCTCTCTCGGGACACCAGGGGATGCAGCGCACCAGGCAGAGGTTACTACAGAACTTTTACTGGCCCGGAGTCTTTGATGACATCCAGCAGTACTGCAGGTCCTGTGACCCCTGACAGAGGGTGGGGAAGGCCCGGGATAAGGGTAAAGCAGCCTTAAGGCCTCTGCCCATCATAGAGGAGCCTTTTCAGAATGTGGCTGTGGACATAGTGGGGCCCCTCAGCAAGGCAACCCGGTCAGGGAACAAATAGATTCTGGTGGTGGTAGATTTTGCCATCCGGTACCCAGAGGCAGTGGCCTTGTCCTCTATTGAGGCAGACACTATGGCAGACTCACTGCTGACCATTTTCAGAAGAGTGGGGTTCCCCAAGGAGGTCCTTACAGATCAGGGGTCCAACTTCATGTCAGACCTGCTCTGGTGCTTGTGGGAGAAGTGTGGCGTCCGGCACACCTGGGCCTCAGCGTATCATCCTCAGTCCAACGGTCTTGTTGAGAGGTTCAGTGGGACTCCAGAGTTGATGCTGAAGACCTTTATGAACCAGCACCCAGAGGACTGGGAAAAGTATTTACCCCATGTTCAGGGAAGTGCCCCAGGAATCTACAAGGTTCTTTCCTTTTGAGTTGCTGTATGGGAGGAGAGTGAGGGCCCCCCTGGACGTAATGGGGGATGAATGGGAGGGGAAGGCCTCTCCCGATGGGGAGTCATGGGCATGGCCAGGGAGAATCTAGCCAGGGCCCAAAGGAAGCAGAAGATCTGGTATGACTGCTCAGCGCATGCCCGCGCCTATGCCACTGGGGACCAGGTGATGGTTCTCATTCCCGTGAGAAAGAACAAACTACAAGCTGCCTGGGATGGGCCCATTAAGGTAATCAAGCAGCTGAATGAAGTGAGCTATGTGGTGGAACTGTCTAACCACACTCATAGTCACAGGGTGAACCATGTCAACACGATGAAGCCGTATTTTGACGGGGAGAATTTGGTACTGGCCGTGTGTGGTCAGTGGGAGGAGCAGGGAGATGATCCCTTGGTGGCTCTCTTCCCTGAGACAGGAGCTGGGCCATCGCTGGAATCAGTTCCCCTCTCTGACCAGCTAACCTCTACCGAGCAGGCAGAGATCAGAGAGGTGCTGTATTCCTATCTGCAGCTGTTTTCCAACCTGCCTGGGCTCACTAACCTGGCTGTGGAGGAGTGGAGACAGGAGCCCACTCTCCTGTAAGATGCTTCCTGTTCATAGTCACAGGGAAAACTGCCCAAGACCTGGAGAGAGAGGTCAAGGACATGCTGTCTCCAGGGGTGATGCAGCCATCCTCCAGCCCTTGGGCGTCTCCCGTGGTGCTGGTCCCCCAAAAGACGGGTCTATCCGCTTCTGTGTGCACTACTGGAAGCTTAATGCCGTCACCATGTCCGATGCCTACCCCATGCCTAGGCCTGATGTGCTCCTAGACAAGCTGAGGGGGCTCGTTATCTCACTAGTATGGATCTTACCAAGGGCTACTGGCAAGTGCCATTGGATCCAGATGCCAGGCTGAAATCTGCTTTTATCACCCCTTTGGGGCTATATGAGTTCCTTTCGGCCTCAAAGGGGGACCTGCAACCTTCCAGTGCCTGGTGGACCAATTACTGAAGGGGATGGGGGACTTTGCCCTGGCATACATTGATTATATCTGTGTCTTCAGCCAGATCTGGGAGGAGCATGTGTCCCAGGTTAAACAAGTGCTGGACAGGCTCCAGGATGCAGGACTGACTATAAAAGCTGGGAAATGCAACGCAGGGATGTCAGAGATATCATACCTGGGCCACAAGGTGGGGAACAGCTGCCTAAAGCCAGAGCAGGCTAAGGTGGAGGCGATCAGAGATTGGCCAGCTCCCCATACTAAGAAACAGGTCCAGGCTTTTATCGGGATGGCGGGGTACTACCAGAGGTTTGTGCCCCACTTTAGCTCCATAGCCACCCCCATCACTGAGCTTTGTAAGAAGGGGAAGCCAGACAAGGTGGTCCGGTCCGAGCACTGCCAGAGGACTCTCTGTGCTCTGAAGGAGGCTCTGGTCAGGGGCTGGTAAACCCCAACTCTGACAAGCCCTTTATGGTGTTCACCAACGCTTCAGATAAAGGGCTGGGTGCGGTGCTAATGCAGGTTGACAAAAGGGGGAGAGACACACCCCATCGTGTATCTGAGCAGGAAGCTGTTGCCCCGGGAGCAGAACTATACAGCTATAGGGAAGGAATGTCTGGCTATGCTCTGAACTCTTAAAAAGCCAGAGCCGTATCTATTTGGGCAGTGCTTCACTGTGTGTACACCAACCACTCCCCTTTGACATGGCTACACCGGATGAAAGGGCCAATGCCAAACTCCTGAGGATTACGATAGCGAAGTGTAAAAAGCAACAGAGAGTCCTGTGGCACCTTAGAGACTAACAGCTGTATTGGAGCATAAGCTTTCGTGGGTGAATACCCACTTCGTCACCCATGAAAGCTTATGCTCCAATACTTCTGTTAGTCTTTAAGGTGCCACAGGACTCTTTGTTGCTTTTTACAGATCCAGACTAACACGGCTACCCCTCTGATACTTGATATCGAGGTGGTCCATGTTATGGGGAGCACCAACAATATAGCAGATGCTTTGTCCTGGAGAGGGGTGGCCTAAACTTCCCCAGGCCACTGGCTAAAGTGACCCTGCTCAGTTCGGTCTCAGAGGGGGGAGAGATGTCACAAAGTGGGGTTTTATTCACCTTGTTATGTTGCATGTGAGTCTGACTATACTATACTAATACTGTGCGTACCTCAGTTTCCCTGTGTGCTGCACCAATGCCTTCATGGTGATGGGAATTGTGGGTGTGACTTTTACTGAGGCCCTCAGAGCAGGTGAGGCTGCCCAGCTGTCTGCACAGAGAGGATGGCCGATGCCCTACGTAACCTGAGCCCCAGGAGGGGATGCAAACAGGTGACACCTTTTGCCCAAAGGCCAGAGGAGGAGCAACAGGCAGGCCAGGCACTGGGGTCCCGGTCAGTCTGCGTTTTGGGACTTGGAGAGTCCTGGGTGCTGGGCCTGGAGTGTCCCCAAGATGAACTTGATTGAAAGTCCTTGATTTCTGTGGTAACAATCTCTGTTCTACACTGTGCTCCTGTCAATAATAAACCTTCTGTTTTACAACGCTGGTTGAGAGTCACGTCTGACTATGGAGTTGGGGTGCAGGGCACCCTGGCTTCCCCAGGACCCCTGCCCAGGCGGACTTGCTGCGGGAAGCACACGGTGTGGAAGGGGATGCTGAATGCTCCGAGGTCAGACCCAGGAAGATCCAAAGCCGTGTAACTGTGTAAGCTTCTTGTCCTGGCAACAGTGATATCCTGGCTGGCTTCATACGGAGCAGTTCCAAAGCCTCTCCCCGAGGACTCCATGACATGTGATGGTAGGTTTACAGGTTTATATTAAAGTAGTTTGGTTGTAATGCAAGGGCACACAGGCCACATCCTGTAATTTGAGCGAAGGCAAAGTCAGCATACAGATGTCTGGGACCTTGATGAGCTGAAGCATAAGGTCCATATGTGATGTTGCACCCCATAATGCTTTATAGAAATATGATTATGAGTGTAAATATGACATAACTGGAATATGTTTTATGCTAGATATGCCATGTAACATATCTTTGCAAAGTTTATGATCTACTGAATATATTCATCCTATTTGTATGCATGTATCATTTTTATATCTGAAGTTATGAGTGTTGGCTCTATGCTTGTATTTAAAGTGTTTGCTGTAGGAAGCACATAAGACAGATTTGGTCAACATAGTGTGAAGGGGTTAGTCAAGTAATTGAATAATTACTTGAATTTATTTGGTGTTTGGATCCCACTGGGACCTGGGTGCTAGAGACAGGAGCACTTCTTAACTAACAATGGACTTTAAGAGACGCCAATCCACATCTGAGCTTTCCTGGGAACGTTCAAACTAACATGTAAACAATGGCCTTGGCCTGCAAAAAGCTGAATCATTCATAGACATGTGATTTGCCCAGGTGATTAGAGACCCCATCTTGTGCTGTGATGTTGCACAAGAGAGAATATAAAAAGCCCTGGAAACCCCTCCATTTTGTATTCAGCTGGCTCAAGAGATAGCCTCTTCCCCCAAAGAGATGCCTGAAAGAAACTGCAACAAAGGACAGTAACTATGGAGGTGTGAGTGATTGCTGGAGCCAGACTAGGAAGGAGTCTAGTCTGTCAAAGAAGCTTATTGGAACATCTCTGAGGGTGAGATTTACTGGCATTTAGTTTCCTACTGTATTAGGCTTAGACTTGTGGGTTTTTGTTTTATTTTGTTTGGTAATTTACTTTGTTCTGTCTGTTATTACTTGGAACCACTTAAATCCTACTTTTTATTTATTAACCCAGAGCAAGTATTAATACCTGGGGGAGCAAACAGCTGTGCATATCTCTATCAGTGTTATAGAGAATGAACAATTTATGAGTTTATCCTGTATAAGCTTTATACAGAGTAAAGTGGATTTATTTGGTGTATGGATCCCACTGGGACCTGGGTATCTGGGTGCTAGAGACAGGAGCACTTCTTAAGCTGTTTTCAGTTAAGCCTGCAGCTTTTGGGGGACGTGGTTCAGACCTGGGTCTGTATTTGTAGCAGGCTAGCGTGTCTGGCTCCACAAGGCAGGGTACTGAAGTCCCGAGCCGGCAGGGAAAACGGGCTCAGAGGTAGTCCCAGCGCATCCAGGTGGCAGTTCCTAAGGGGGTTTCTGTGGCCCAACCCATCACACCATATATGGCTGCAAGCTTGGATGTGAGGATGATCTAATGTCATTAATATGTATGTATATGTCATCAATACATACAAACATACCGGCCTATGGAGTAAGTGCACCCTTCAATTTTTGTGGGTGAGGAAGATAAGTTTGGACATAGAAGGAGGGCCCAAGCATCCATGCCCTATAAGAAGGGGTGATCCACCTTGCCAAAAGAGTTTGTTTTCAGAGCTTGATTTTGTTTTCTGAGCTAGTTTCTAAATTTCCAAGCTTTATTCTTAGTTTATTAGTCTATTAGTCTCTTAGTTTTAATTGTAAGTTTTAAGTCAGTTAGGTAAGTAAAACTAAGTTAGCTTCAATAGCTCTTCGCTTTAGCTTCTCCTAAGCTCTGCACCTCCCACTCAAGAATTGGGGAACCTGGACCTGAACTCTCTTGGCATGCCAGAGGCTGGTCCTTTGTCTCTTACCACCAGGTTATCAAGGAAGGGTGTGAGTATATTAATCAAAAGTTTTATAGTATATAACATCATATGTATCTTTAAAATAATAGCACTGCATTTTTAATTCTGATTATTTTCCCAGTTGATTACACTTTGATTACTATTCCATTTATTGTAATAAAAGTCTTTAAGATTATATTTGTCTCAGTGTGCGCATCCTGTCATACCCCCGAGGGTCCTTGGCATACTCTGTGTAGTGTGACAAAGCTTTGTCCTTGTCTCCATGGGTCCCACGCTTCCAGGTGGATTATGCTAGCCTCAGAGGCTCACTGTGACCCTCCACATAGCCCTTCTTTCTCTAGAGGCAAAGGTCACAGCCTACTGAGGCATTTTCATCGTAAGCCAGCAAGGGAGGTGAGGAGAAGCAACCCTCCCTCGCACAGTCTCTGTTGTCTCGCAGTCTCAGTGATTAATCAGGGAGGGGGCGGGGGGAGCCCAGGCCCACCCTCTACTCCGGGCTCCAGCCCAGGGACCCTAATAGTAGCAGCTATGGTAGCTGACTTTTTGGAAATAGGATGCGTACAGTTCCCTGGGCCACTTTCCCACAGCAGCCCCCACTTCCTCAATATCTACTTCACCGTTACCTCAGGGCCTCCTTCCTTGCACCTGAAATGGTTTGTACTGCTCAGTTCCTCCAACAGCACAGCTTCCTCCTACAGCTCCTGACACGCACACCCAACTGACTAACTGGGAGGCTTTTAACTAGTTTCAGCCAGCCTCTAATTGGCTTCAGGTGTTCCAATCAACCTAGCTAACTTCCCTGCCTTCTGGAAAGATCTTAATTGGCCCCAGGTGTCTTAATTGACCTGGAGCAACTGCCATTTACTTATTCTGGTAACAGGGATTTGTTTAGCCTGGGGCTAATATATTCTGGATCCCAACAGTACTACTTTTCTATAGCCATCTGGCCTTGCCCCATCACAGTAGCCTGATTCTGGGACAAGAACCTTATTGTCTTCTGATCAGATTAATTGGTGAGCATATAACCCATACTATCCAAATTAATAATATTAACCTCCGAAATCAGGTAACAGAATTTGTGAGCCAGCCAGGAGACTCGAGGAGCATGTGACAGGAATTTTTAGGAATTCCAGGCATCTTTAGACCCTTGGGAATCTCACCCAAGGCAAAAGTGAAGAGTTAAATATAGAGAGCTAGAGTCTGACAGTCAACTAACTGACTGTCTTAGAGCACAGGAAACCTGATTTTCTGAGACTGCTTCTTAGCAGTGGCCCCAGTATTTCCTGTTTCATACTGTTGTTTGACTTAGAGTTTTGACTTAGAGGGGTTTTTTTCCATTCTTTTCTAGCCAAAGGTTTTGTAGTCTAATCATGCAAGATAAAAAGTAATAAAGAGTAATACACCTCTACCCCGATATAACGCTGTCCTCGGGAGCCAAAAAATCTTACTGCATTATAGGTGAAACCGCGTTATATGGAATTTGCTTTGATCCGCCGGAGTGCGCAGCCCCGCCCCCCCCGGAGCGCTGCTTTACTGCGTTCTATCCGAATTTGTGTTATATCAGGTCGTGTTATATCGGGGTAGAGGTGTAGTATTATTTAAAGTGATGCATACTGCAATTATTTAGTCCCCTCAGTTCTCCCAGGCTGCACCCCGATCCATCTGCCTGAGTTTCTCCCAGCTGTTTGGCAGGTCCTGACATGGGAAAGAGACCTCTCAATTAGCTAGGAGCACATTAGCCATCAAGGGAAGAGAGGCGAACTCGCCCCTACCCCCTATTGTTTTCCTGGGATTTGTTGAAATAAGTGTGAAAGCCGGTTTGGGGTGTTATTTCCTATTTGTCTCTCTGAAGGGATGGGTCAGTTTCAGAGTTAAGAGCAGCAGTGTTCATCATACAGTTTATTATCTAGGCTAGCCAATAGTGAAATGAAGTTCTTTATTTTAGATTTTAAATGAATTCTATTTTACATGTTAAGATGAGTGGAGCAAGGGCAAGAATAGACTCTGTAGGAGTTGCCCACAGTATGGCTTTGGAAAACTTTGCCAGAAATATGTTCAGGAACATGGAGGAGGTTTAGTACAACAAGAGATAGTGAGATGATATCTGGGCATTGTAACCCATGGGGTTTTGTGGGTGAGGTGTTGGATGTAGAAACAGAGCAGAAGAAAAGAGAGGCTAACCTAGTGAAAGGAATAGCTGTTGAATGTCTGCTTGTGGTTTGCAGTTCGCTGGGGAGGAAATTGAAAAAGAAATTAGAATTACTGAGAAAAGCCCAGCAAACTTTGGAGAAGAAAGATAAGGCTATTAAGGAGTTAACAAATTGGCTGCATGAAGTGTTGGAGGAGCGATTGGTACTTTTTCAGAAGAAGCAGGAGTTAGAGAAAAAGTTAGAATGAAGTAGGTATCAGCTACGGGAAGCAGGAGAGGAAATACGCTGATGGCAGGAGTGAGCGGCTGCCAGCTTAAGATCACTGGACGGTTATAAATCAGACTGTGGTCGGCTGGTGGAGGGAATCAGAGAGTTGGAAAGTGTTTGTGATGGGTTAGAGCAGCGGTGGGCAAACTTTTTGGCCTGAGGGCCACATTGGGGTGCGAAACTGTATGGAGGGCTGGGTAGGGAAGGCTGTGCCCCCCCAAACAACCTGGCCGCCACCCCCTATCTGACCCCTCCCACTTCCCGCCCTGACTGCCCCCCTCAGAACACCCGACCCATCCAACCCCCCACCCCTGACTGCCCCCTCTCAGGACCCCCCACCCCTAACCGCCCCCCAGGACCCTACCCCCTATCCAACACCCCCTGCTCCCTGTCCCCTGACTGCCCCGACCCCTATCCACACCCCTGCCTGCCCCCCTGGGACTCCACCCCCCATCCAGTCCCCCCTGCCCCCACGTGGCTGCAGGGGAGGGGGAACAGCAGGGGAGAGGCCGGGGGCGAGCCTCCCCAGTGGGGAGCTCAGGGGCTGGGCAGGACGGTCCCGCGGGCTGGATGTGGTCCGCGGGCCATAGTTTGTTCACCTCTGGGTTAGCGAGAGATAAGACTTGTAGCAGCGCTGAGTGAGTGCCCACTGTTGAAAGCTGCTTGAGAGAAAGAGCGAGCACAGAGGTACACGTGGAGGCTCAGATTGTGACAGAGAGAGGAGATGAGTTAGAAGAGGAGGAAGTAACGGTCCCCATCCCCATTAGTATGGTGGAACCGATGGAGATAGAGCAACCTGTGGGGCCAATTACTAGAAATAGGGCGAGAGAGTTAGCTCAGGCTGGCACAGTACCTTCAGGAGCGGAGCCGGAGATGGAGTCTCAGGAGCCACAGGAGAGTCAGAAGAGGAAGTTAGCAGTTAGCAGTGCTGCAGAAAAGGGAAGTCCCAGTGTGGTACAGCTGGTGGTGGAGTCAAATGTCATTAGAGGAGGTGATTGGTGACACAAAGGATGAGACAAGCGGGGCAAAGGAGGAGGAGATATCCTCTCCTCTGTTAGTGTCTGCCCCAATAGTGAAGAGGGAGTGCCTTTAGAGACTGTGATCATTCAAGGACTAGAAGATGCGGTGTCATAGGTGACACAAGTAGCTCTGTCTATGACAGAGGTGGGCAAACTACGGCCCGTGGGCCACATCCGGCCCGTGGGACCCTCCTGCCCGGCCACCAAGCTCCTGGCCTGGGAGGCTACCCCCAGCGCCTCCCCTGCTGTTCCCCCTCCCCCGCAGCCTCAGCTTGCTCTGCCGCCGGCGCAATGCTCTGGGCGGTGGGGCTGTGAGCTCCTGGGGCAGCGCAGTTGCGGAGTCGGGGCCTGACCCAGTGCTCTGTGTTGTGCGGTGGTGGCGGCGGCGGCGTGGCGTGGCTCCAGACGGGCGATGCGGCTCCAGGCAGCGCAGTTAGGGGGCAGGGAGATGGGGGGGTAGAATAGAGGGCAGGGGAGTTTGGGGTGGTGGTCAGGGGGTGGGGGTGTGGATAGAGGTCAGGGCGGTCAGAAGGCGGGGAATGGGGGGGTTGAATGGGGGCAGGGGTCCCAGGGTGGCAGTCAGGGGACAGGGAGAAGGGGTGGTTGGATGGGGCAGGGGTTCCGGGGGGCCGTCAGGAATGAGAGGAGGGGTTGGATGGAGCGGCGGGGGGCAGTCAGGGGCGGGGGTGCGGGGGCAGTCAGGGGACAAGGAGCGGCGGTGTGTGGATGGGGCAGGGGTCCCGGGGGGGGGGGGGGCTGTCAGGGAAATGGGGGGGGTGGAAGGGGGCAGGAGTCGGGGGGGGGGGTGCAGATAGGAGGTGGGGGCTGGGCCACAACCCCCTCCCCTAACCAGCCCTCCATACAATTTACGAAGCCCAATGCGGCCCTCAGGCCAAAAAGTTTGCCCCGCCCCTGGTTTAGACAGTGTGCCAATGACAATAAGGTAGGTCAGTGTGGAGCCCCAGTTGCCATGCTTGGAGAACCACAAGCTAATCCCACAGTTAGGATTGAGGGACCTCCAGGGTTAGGCTGGGGTGTTCAGAAATTCCCTAAGTACCTGTGTTGTCAAAATGACTCTAACCCATGTAATAATCCTGGACTTTCGAGTGAGCGTATCCCTCGACAGGGTTATGTGTTTTGTTTGGACCCTGTGTCGGGGCCCAGGACCGTGATCCTTTCTTTTCAGATGAAGCCCAGGGGTCCAGATCACCGCCGCCCTGCAGAGTTGAGGACTCAGTTGTGACGATGTTTAAGGCAGTGCAGCAGACGCTTGAGGCTCAACGGCAGGATATTCAGGAACTTTGAGTGCTCTTGAATGAGCTGGTACTAGAAGGCCAAGGCCCAGCACTCTAGAACTGCTCTGTGGCCTCCATTGACTCATTTTCTTCTCTCCAATGGACAGGCTCCCCTCTTACAGGGTTGGTTACCTCCAAGAAGGTAGAAGGAGAACCCATGGACTATTTGTCTGCATAGTCTACAGCAGGGGTGGCCAAATTGTTTGGCCTGAGGGCCACATCAGGGTTCAGAAATTGTATGGAGGGCCAGGTAGGGGTCCACCCCCTATCTGACCCCTCGCTCCCTGGCCCTGACTGACGCCCTGGACCTCACGCCTCCTAATCAAGCCCCTCTGCTCCCTGCCCTCTGGGACCCCCTGCCCCTATCCCACCCCTCTGCCCCCTGACTCCCCCGGGACTCCCTGCTGCTCTCCAACCCCCCCTGCTCCCTGCCCACTGACCGCCCCCCAAGACTCCCTGCTGCTATCCAACCCCCGCTGCTTCCCGCCACTGACCGCACCGCCTGGAGCACCGGGGCTGGCGGCGCTGCAGCCGTGCCACTCGGGGCATCAGGGCTTGCGGCACGGCGAGCTGAGGCTGCAGGGGAGGAGGACAGAAGGGGAGGGGCTGGGGGTAGTCTCCCCGAGTGGGAGCTTGGGGCCAGACAGAAGGGTCCAGCGGGCCAGGTGTGGCCTGCAGGTCATAGTTTGGGGACCCCTGCTCTACAGAATACCCGGCATGATGCCAACAGGCCCCTTTAGGCTGGGATGCAAGCGGGAGACCCACAGTATCTGCAGTGGTAAGGGGCCATCACAGGAATTTTATCATAGATACTGGGGCAGCGATTGGCATTATCCATGTTAAGGATCCCAGATCCTCTCCTCTGTCATCAGGGCATACAAAAATGCTATCAACTTTTGCAAGCAATCAGGTCATTGCCACACTGTCTAAACTAGGGGCGGGCAAAATTTTTGGCCTGAGGGCTCCATTGGGTTTCGTAAATTGTATGGAGGGTCAGTTAGGGGAGGGGGTCGTGGCCTGGCCCCCACCTCCTATCTGCCCTCCCCGGATTCCTGCCCCATCCAACCCCCCCGTTCCCTGACGGCCCCTCTGCGACCCCTGCCCCATCCACACACCCCCGCTCCCTGCACCCTGACTGCCCCCTGCCGCCCCATCCAACCCCCCCTCCTTCCTGACTGCCCTCCTGGGACTCCTACCCCTATTCAACCTCCTGTTTCCCCCCCCCGACCAACCCGCCCCCTATCCGGACCCCATTGGGAGCTGGGCATCTGAGTGTTAAAGACAGGAACACTTCTTAAGCTACTTTAAATTAAGCCTACAGCTGTTAGGTGATGTGGTTCAGACTTGGGTCTGGGTTTGCAGCAGGCTAGTGGGTCTGGCTCGAACCAGGCAGGGTCTTCCGGACTCCGGGACTCTGTTTGCAACCACTTTCGTGCGAGATGGATGAGGTCATACAATTGGAATCGCGGGGTTTTGTCTTCCTGGTACCTCCAACCGTGATACTGCTGGGCCCGCACTGCTGTCATTACCCCAGATTTGGCCAGGATCTCTGCTTTCAGCTGGGGGTAGTCTGCCGCAGCCTCTTCAGGCAGATCATGGTAGGCCTTCTGGGCCTCCCCACACAGGAATGGGGCAAGGATGCCAGACCACTGATCTCGAGGCCAGGCCTCCCGTAGGACTGTCCTCTCAAAGGCCAGAAGGTATGCCTCTACATCATCCTCCCGTATCATTTTCTGCAGCCAATGGCTGGCCCGTATGAGCCGCGTCCCATCATGGCCGTGATTCAGCTCTGTAAGGGTCTTTACCTGGTTTACCAGTTCCCGCAACATAGCTCGGTCTTGAGCAGCCTGGTCCATCAGCAAGCGATTAGTCTCTTGCTGCAGCCGCACTGCCTCCTGTTGGGCAGCTGCCTGGACATGGGTAGCCTCCTGCTGGGCCGCTGTAGCTTGCATCAGTGCCCGTACTATGCAACAGAGGGTCCTGTGGCACCTTTAAGACTAACAGAAGTATTGGAGCATAAGCTTTCGTGGGTGAATGCCCACTTCATCAGACGCAAGTAATGGAAATTTCCAGAGGCAGGTATAAATCAGTATGGAGATACCGAGGTTAGTTCAATCAGGGAGGGTGAGGTGCTCTGCTAGCAGTTGAGGTGTGAACACCAAGGGAGGAGAAACTGCTTCTGTAGTTGGATAGCCATTCACAGTCTTTGTTTAATCCTGATCTGATGGTGTCAAATTTGCAAATGAACTGGAGCTCAGCAGTTTCTCTTTGGAGTCTGGTCCTGAAGTTTTTTTGCTGTAAGATGGCTACCTTTATATCTGCTATTGTGTGGCCATGGAGGTTGAAGTGTTCTCCTACAGGTTTTTGTATATTGCCATTCCTGATATCTGACTTGTGTCCATTTATCCTCTTGCGTAGTGACTGTCCAGTTTGGCCAATGTACATAGCAGAGGGGCATTGCTGGCACATGATGGCATATATAACATTGATGGACGTGCAGGTGAATGAGCCGGTGATGTTGTAGCTGATCTGGTTAAGTCCTGTGATGGTGTTGCTGATGTAGATATGTGGGCAGAGTTGGCATCGAGGTTTGTTGCATGGGTTGGTTCCTGAGTTAGAGTTGTTATGGTGCGGTGCGTGGTTGCTGGTGAGAATATGCTTAAGGTTGGCGGGTTGTCTGTGGGCGAGGACTGGCCTGCCTCCCAAGGTCTGTGAAAGTGTGGGATCATTGTCCAGGATGGGTTGTAGATCACTGATGATGCGTTGGAGAGGTTTAAGCTGAGGACTGTAGGTGATGGCCAGTGGAGTTCTGTTGGTTTCTTTTTTGGGCCTGTCTTGTAGCAGGAGGCTTCTGAGTACACGTCTGGCTCTGTTGATTTGTTCTTTTATTTCCTTGTGTGGGTATCGTAGTTTTGAGAATCCTTGGTGAAGATCTTGTAGGTGTTGGTCTCTGTCTGAGGGGTTGGAGCAGATGCGATTGTACCTCAGCACTTGGCTGTAGACGATGGATCGTGTGGTGTGTCCGGGGTGGAAGCTGGAGGCATGAAGGTAGGCGTAGCGGTCAGTGGGTTTTCGGTATAGGGTGGTGTTAACGTGGCCATCGCTTATTTGTACTGTGGTGTCTAGGAAGTGGACCTCCCGTGTAGATTGGTCCAGGCTGAGGTTGATGGTGGGGTGGAAGCTGTTGAAATCATGGTGGAATTCTTCCAGGGTCTCCTTCCCATGGGTCCAGATGATGAAGATGTTATCAATGTAGCGTAGGTAGAGAAGGGGCGTGAGTGGATGAGAGCTGAGGAAGCGTTGTTCCAGGTCAGCCATAAAAATGTTGGCATATTGTGGGGCCATGCGGGTGCCCACGGCAGTGCCACTGGTCTGGAGGTATATATTGTCACCAAATTTGAAATAATTGTGCGTGAGGATAAAGTCACAGAGCTCAGCAATAAGTTGTGCTGTGTCATCATCAGGGATACTGTTCCTGACCGCTTGTATTCCATCTGTGTGTGGGATGTTTGTGTAGAGAGCCTCTACATCCATGGTGGCTAGGATGGTGTTTTCTGGGAGGTCACCAATGCATTGTAGTTTTCTCAGGAAATCAGTGGTGTCATGGAGATAGCTGGGAGTACTGGTGGCGTAGGGTCTGAGTAGGGAGTCCACATATCCAGACAGTCCTTCAGTGAGAGTGCCAATGCCCGAGATGATGGGGCGTCCAGGATTTCCAGGTTTGTGGATCTTGGGTAGTAGATAGAATAACCCCGGTCGGGGCTCTAAGGGTATGTTGATTTGTTCCTGTGTTAGTGTAGGGAGTGTCCTGAGTAGATGGTGCAGTTTCTTAGTGTATTCCTCAGTGGGATCTGAGGAAAGTGGCCTGTAGAATTTGGTATTGGAGAGTTGTCTGGCAGCCTCCTTCTGGTAGTCAGACCTGTTCATGATGACAACAGCACCTCCTTTATCAGCCTCTTCGATGATAATGTCAGGGTGGTTTCTGAGGCTGTGGATGGCATTGCGTTCTGCATGACTTAGGTTATGAGGCAAGCGATGTTGTTTTTCCACAATTTCTGCCTGTGCACGTCGGCGGAAGCATTCTATGTATAGGTCCAGACATTTCGACCCTCAGGAGGAGTCCATGTGGAGTTCTTCCTGTGTTGTTGGTGGGAGGGTATCTGTGTATCAGTGCGCTGTTCAG
>NW_020665016.1:307342-322715 GCF_002925995.2 Terrapene triunguis
ACTATCAAGTCTTTACTGACACAGGGAGTTCTACGCAGATGTACTTCCACCGCCAATTCCCCTATTTAGCCTGTGAAGAAACCAGATGGTTCCTGGTGTCTCACAATTGATTACAGGCGCCTAAATCAGGTTACACCCACTTGTACCCATATAGTGGCCAAGATGCCAGATCTCATCATGTCCTTTGATCCAGAGGCTGCGTGGTTTACTGTCCTCGACATCAGTAACAGCTTGTAGACGTTACCATTGGCCTGTATTTCCCAGTACCATTTTGTGTTTAGATTCCAGGGGGTCCAATAATCCTGGACTCATTTACCCCAGGGGTATAAAAATTCTCCAGCTTTATTCCATGCGCAAATGAGGCAGGTACTGTTGCAATTCTCTAAGCCAACTGTTCTGTTCCAATACATAAATGACCTTTGTCTAGCAACCCAGACCAGGAAGGAGCATTTGGAAAGGCTTGACAAGCTCCTCTAGACCCTAAAGGACGCAGGCTTGAAATGTAAACCGGCCAAGGCACAGCTAATGGCCAACCGTGTCTCTTTCTTAGGTCTCACCCTGACAAAATGGGGTAGAACCCCAGCGCAACAGAAAGTAGTTGGAGATGTAATCCAAATGTTGCCTCTACCACAGGACCCAACAGCTTTAAGATCCTTTTTGGGTTTGACTGTGGACCACAGGGATTTCATTCCCAATTTTGCTTCCATTGTAGGTCTCTTGTACCCCCTTTTTTTGTGCCCCCCGCCCCCAGCCCTGCTCCTTCTGAACCCCTTCCCCAAATCCCCCGCCCCCCCCCCTCCCCCCGGGGTGCCGCATTCTCCCCCCCCCCGCCCCCCCCCGCCCCCCCCCCCCCCCCCCCCCCCGGCCCCCCCGGGTGTGCCGCCGCTCCGCTTCTCCCCCCTCCCTCTCAGGTGAGGGACGGGGGAGAAGCGGAGCAGCGGCATGTTCAGGGAAGCAGGCGGAGTGGAGGTGAGCTAGGGTGGGGGGACGCAGGAAGTAACTGGGGGGGTAGAGGAACCGCTCCCCGCTCCAGCTCACCTCCTCTCCACCACCGCTGCCTCCCTCGAGCGCCCCGCCGCTCGGCTTCTCCTCCCTCCCAACCTTGCTGTGCAAAACAGCTGTTTTGCGCCTGGCAAGCCAGGGAGGGAGGGGGGAGAAGCGGAGCAGCAGCGGCGCCCTCAGGGGAGCAGGCGGAGGCGGAGCAGAGGCAAGCTGGGGTGGTGGGGGCACTTTTTCTCCATGCCACGGAGTCGGTACCTATGATGGCCGGCGCCAGAATGCCGCCCCTAGAAATGTGCCGCCCCAAGCACCTGCTTGTTTTGCTGGTGCCTAAAGCCAGCCCTGCTTGTACCAAGTGTTAAAGAAGAGTGTGCAATGGGAATGGACTGAGCAACACACGGAAGCTGTATCCCAGCTGAAACGAGACATTGTCAAGGCTCTGGTGTTGATCACCCCAAATCCTGAGATACCCGATCATCTGGAGGTACCGGTGAGTGTTAATGCATTAGCAGCTGTGGCTTCTCAAGAGAGACATGGGAGAATCAGACTTGTGGCCTATACCTCACGTTTAATGTCATCAATTGAGCTCAAGTACGACACTTGTGAAAAGTATTTACTGGCCACCAGTTGGACCCTACAGCACTTTTCTTTTCTAATTGGCCTGAGCCCAATCATGTTACACTCATTGCACACCTCCCTTCAGTTCTTCCTGTCCAATAGAGTAAAAGATGGGCAAGTCTCAAACGCTTGCCTAGCTCACTGGGCATTGCTGCTGAAAGGAAAAGAGATTGCAGTAAAACCTGTTGGTACACTAAGGCAGTTGACAACAAAGATGGTGTCATGTGTGTCCCGATCCTGATCAATTGGATCTAAGGGAGGAGGTGAAAAAGAAGCTTTTCCGATCATTGATCCAGGAAACAGATTCCTTTAAGAGATACCATTTCTTTTTTGACGGTTCTAGTTTTTACCATCAAGGAAAACCATATAGGTTTGGAATCTATGCAGCTCCTCCCAAGGGAAAAGGAGAGGCTTGGGAGAAGGCATATTCATGCACTCCACATTTGGCCCAATATGCTGAATTAGCAGCGGTAGCTTGTGTGTTGGAGCACTGTGTGCAGTTCTCCATTGTAGTAAGAGGAGGCCCTGAGATATAAACCTTGGTCTCAGAGGCCTGGTATGAGGCCTAAGGCCTGAACTAAAGTAATGGTCAAGACTTTGCTAACATAACGCAAAGTTAAGCTGTGAGCCAGAGGCAGGCCCTGCTCACAGAAGCTGGTAAGGAAAGGGCTGATGCTGCAAAAAGAGACATACCTAACAGGTACTGGACACCAGATATCAGAACATACACTATACTGGAACATTCCACAGATAACATGGAACAGGCCGACCCATCCCAATGACAGGGGCAAAAGGGTAAAATGATGGATAGAATTGTTTTGATCAAACCAACATGTACAAGGTGAGAGGCGGCACCTTACTACGTAGAAGGGTTGTACCTTGCTGCGTAGAGGGGTTGCACCTCAATACGTCAGGAGTGATGTGTAACTTGTTTGTACCTGTGTATAAGAATGTATCCCTGGGGTGGTGTCTTTGTCCGGCCGAGGGGGCAGTGGAAAGTCCCGCCACTGACTGAGCCGGGTCCATTGCCAAGAGGCACTTTCTCGTAGTATGCCCGGTAGACTAAGTAATCTACGGGGAACTGCAGTTGTGTCTGAGGTCGCAATAAACCTGGTCGACGTGACTTTGCATCTTACTGGACTCTGTGGTCATTGGGGGTTCTCGTCGGGTTTGCTGTGTCAGCTATCTGCGCAGAGCTGGGACAGCACACAGAGGGAACACACGCACGCAGCCGAGTGATACCAACATAGGAGAAAGCAGAGCACCACACCGGTAGCATCTGACAACATCCATCACCACAATAAACTAAAGCGTCTGTCTGTTTTCAGACTCAGCATGGGTGTGCAATTCTTTCGCAGAGTTTCTACCGTGTTGGGAAACAAATGGGTTCACGTCTTCTGATGGTTCACCTATTAAGTATGCATCGCTGGTGAAATACATCCATTGGTTAGCAGTAAAAATCATTGTTCCAGGGTGGCTGATCAAAGTGAAAAAAATAAAGGCCCATTGCAAGTTAGAATGCTATGCTACAGAAAATGGGAAGGCTGATAAATTGACCCAAGAAGGAGCCCGATCAGGGGAATCCTGGAAAGAAAGGGACCAGGTATATTCCATTACTACCATTAGTCCCTGGTGCTCAATTTCTGCAACTAAGATTGTACAGACTGATATACCTGACTTAAAAGAGATGCAGAAATTGGATAAGGACATAATGAGGGTAATCCAAGAGCTTTCCAGGACAGAAGGAGAATGGTCACAAACATTAGATCCCCTGTATAGAAGCTATGAACTGCATTTGCAGGTGGTGGATGGAGTTCTCATGATTAGAGGAGGTCCTTTTCCTGTGTAGGGAATTCCAGCTCACCTACGGAGGGAAATGATATACATGGTTCATGACACTCCTACAGGAGGACACCAAAGAGTGGATAAAACTATCAAGACTCTTGCATCTGTGGGATGGTGACCACTTCTTAGGATGGATGTGCAACAATATTGTAACAACTGTGTGGCATGTGCTCAAGCTAACCCGACTCCATCCAAAATAAATGAGCCACTAAAATATCAGGTGTATGAAGCTCCGTGGATGGCTTTGCAGATTGACTTCATAGGTCCTTTCCCAAGGTCTCAAAGAGGTAATCAATACTTGGTGGTGGTTGTCAATCCCTTTTCAAAGTGGGTAGAGGCATTTCGTCTAAAGGCCAATACTGCAGAGGCCATAGCCAGGGTCCTATTAGAGCAAGTCTTCTTTCAATGTGGGATCCCTGCAAAGGTGGATTTGGACCAGGGATCACATTTTACCAGACAGTTCTTTAAGGACTGCCTTAAATTATTGGGAGGCCCGCAGAGACTACACATCCCATACAGACCACAGTCATCTGGGATGGTGGAACGAACCAATTGGACTATAAAAGTGATGTTGAGGAAACTGGTTAATGCGAATGGGCATAACTGGGATACTCTCATGCTTCTGATTCTAATGGCATTGAGAGCAACACCGGCTGTGTTTACTGATAAAACACCCTTTGAAGTGATGACAGGCTGAACCATGCAACTACCAGAACATTTAATCTGGCACACCAGTGGCACTCAATTAGAGGGAATAAAAATGATACCTACTTGCAGAATCTGCAAGAACATTTAAATCACGTCCACTTGCAGGTAACTGCTAAATTGGGGAAATCTAGATGCAAGGCAAAGGCCTACTTTGACAAAAATCAGAGAGAGAATACTTGGGAGGTTGGAGACCAAGTAATGCTGTTATCATACAAAGCACCAGAGCATGGGCTGTGTAATCGATGGATCGGACCCTTCTGAATCATTGATAAACTTAATTCAGCAGTGTATAAAATTTATGATAATGGGGCAAGCATAACAGAGGTAGAATCTACCATGCTAATCAGTTAAAGCTGTATCGATCATCCAGGTCATAGGAACAACTTCCTCCTCAGGACCTAGGTGAACAACCCCCAGTGGAATCGTGACAGCTGGATTCCAGCAGATCGCAACCATGAAATGGACACTGGTATTTCTGATTTACTATACCCTTAGAGCAACAATAAGGGTAAGACTGAGCCAAAACCAAAAATTCAGGACTAAACTGTTACAAAACACGCAGACCCATGAAACCTGATGACATGTAAACTCTCAATTGTTTGACCATCAGAATGCACCAACGAAAGGGATGAAATGGACTATTACACTCAGTCCAGAACTTATCCACAGTCCTATTTGTCAGGTTAAGGGAATTAGAGGGGAAGATGTCACCTTTGAATATAAATTGGATGGAGTAGTTTCACTGCCATCCAGTGGCTGGAAAAAGATTTGGCCGCTAAATGATGACTCAAAGGGGGGAGTTGTAAGAGCTACACCTCCTCACCAACAAATTCAACATCTCTTATGAACAGAATACCTTATGGGACTTGGAAAAACAAAGCCATTTGTGATAACTTGATGACTGGGGGGAGTTTGATCTTGTTATGAACTTGAATATAAGGATGAAGGATGATATAAAGTGTGCATTATATGTACCTTTCGGACTAAATTAGGAAACAAAACGTACATATAAATGTGACCTTTGAATTTAAGGTTCGTGATCCAGTCATTGACTATGACAATCCAATACCCGATGATGTAACTTGTCCAATGATGGACCCAGCACCTGCTAGTGGTCTCACCACAATGCCCATCATACTAGGGGAATTGATTAATCAAGTTAGGTTTATGCATATTCCTGTGGTGTTAAATTTGTCTCATTGGTATCTAGGTGAATTCAGCTATTGTCAGCATACCAAAGTGGCTTTCTTTTTCTCAGTACTTCTTGCAGCTTATTAACAAAAAGTGTGAGATGTTGTAAGAACAGCCATTCTGGGTCAGAACAAAGGTCCATCTAGCCCAGTATCCTGCCTTCTGACAGTGGCCAGTGCCAGGTGCCCCAGAAGGAATGAACAGAACAGGTAATCATCAAATGATCTATTCCTTGTCAATCATTCCCAGCTTCTGGCAAACAGAGGCTAGGGGCACTGTCCCTGCCCATCCTGGCTAATAGCCATTGATGGATCTATCCTCCATGAACTTATCTAGTTCTTTTTTGAACCCTGTTATAGTCTTGGCCCTCTCAACATCCTCTGGCAAAGAGTTCCCCAGGTCGACTGTGTGTTGTGTGAAGAAATACTTCCTTTTATTTGTTTTAAACCTGCTGCCTATTAATTTTATTTGATGGCCCCTAGTTCTTCTGTTAGGAGAAGGAGTAAATAACACTTCCTTATTTACTTTCTCCACACGAGTCATGATTTTATAGATCTCTATCATATATCCCCTTAGTCATCTATTTTCCAAGCTGAAAAGTCCCAGTCTTATTAATCTCTCATACAGAACAGAAACCGTTCCATACCGCTAATCATTTTTGTTGCACTTTTCTCAACCTTTTCCAATTCTAATATATCTTTTTTGAGATGGTGCGACCACATCTGCACACAGTATTCAAGATGTGGGTGTACCATGGATTTATATAGAGACAATATGATATTTTCTGTCTTATTATCTATCCCTTTCTTAATTATTCCCAACATTCTGTTAGCTTTTTTGACTGCCGCTGCACATTGAGTGGATGTTTTCAGAGAACTAGACCACAGTGACTCCAAGATCTTTCTTGAGTGGTAACAGCTAATTTAGACCCCATCATTGTATATGTATAGTTGGGATTATGTTTTCCAATGTGAATTATTTTGCATTTATCAACATTAAATTTCATCTGCCATTTTGTTGCTCAGTCACCCAGTTTTGAGAGATCCTTTTGTAGCTCTTCGCAGTCTGCCTGGGATTTAACTAAAGCATAGGCATGAGCGTGATTTTGGGGTAAGATCTAAGTTATATATTGACCTGGGTGTGTGGCTGGTCCTTTGGGATCAGAAGAACTTGGACCTGAACTCTCTTGGCATGCCAGATGCTGGTCCTTTGTCTCTTACCACCAGGTTATCAAGGAAGGGTGTGAGTATATTAATCAAAAGCTTTGTAGTATATAACATCATATGTTTTTATTTTTTATGTATCTTTAAAATAATAGTACTGCATTTTTAATTCTGATTATTTTTTTCATTTGATTACAATTTGATTACTAATCCATTTATCTCTATAAAAGTCTTTAATATCATATTTGGCTCAGTGTGAGCGTCCTGTCATACCCCCCGAGGGTCCTTAGCGTACTCTGTGTAGCCTGATTCTGGGACAAGAACCTTATTGTCTTCTGATCAGATTAATTGGTGAGCCTATAACCCATACTATCCAAATTAATAATATTAACCTCTTTGTGGTGAATGGGGGGGGGGTAACACTATTTTCTGGATATTCCAGCCATTCAGTTCGCTAGAATCTTCCTCAGTAGTTGTTAACTCTTTAGACCTCACTATTAATTGCCTTGCCTGTAAGGGTTAAAATCATAGAGGCTCAGACTCCCAGGAATGCTTAGGGAAGCAGGAAGTGAATTGCCAGGAGAGCCAATGAAAACAAAGCATTGATTTTGAATTGGAAGCAGCAGCCCTTTCTTTTCCTGTTGTTGTTGTGTTCGGGAGGCAGGCTGCTGAATGCACATGAAGTAAGCCAAGGACCAGGCATGGAGAATCCGGCGACATCCATGCCTAGGAAAGGACTAAACCTTGAACTACAGATATGTGAGTAGAACAGGGAATGCTTAGTCAGAGGCGATCAGGTTATTTCTTTATTGTGGGTTTGTTGTGGCTTAGCACATTTAACCCCCCTTTTACTGTAACTTCCTAAGCTGGATCCCAGGGAAGCAATTCTCTGTGTTTCAATCGCTCTGTAACACCCAGCTAACAAGTAATGTTTTGCCAGATAGGTTTTCTTTCTTTTTCTTCAATAAAAATCACTCCTTTAAGAGCATGATCTGATTCCTGTGTCCTAGAAGGTGGAAGTTCTATGTTAGGGTGACCAGGTGTCCCGATTTTATAGGGACAGTCCCGATATTTGGGACTTTTGTTTATATGGGCTCCTATTACTCCCCACCCCCGTCCCGATTTTTCACACTTGCTATCTGGTCACCCTAGTGTGCACGTGTCTAAGACCACTCAGCCAAATTACTGAGAGGAACTAAAGTTCCATACTTCTCAGCTGGTATCAACAGCTGGTTTTTTCAAGCTCTCTTCAGAGGGAGGGTTAAAAGAGCTTGAGGGTACCTCACAGGAAGGAATTCCCAAGTGTGCCTTCCTGGGTTCTCAAAGAGGTTTTTGCATTTGGGTGGTGGCAGTGATATCAATCCAAGGCCAGGGAATCTAACTTTGGGGAGTTTTAATGCAAGCCATTAATGGCAAGTACTTTTAAGGTCTTTTGGAGGACACCACCTTCTGCACTGGAAGCATCAGGGTGGGGAAACAGCCTGACATCTTAAATCAGGCAACACCTCCTGCAGAGTAAAACACTTTGGTCTAACTCAAGTAATTTGAATTCACAGCAGGGATTCTGGCTGACTACTAATGGCCTTTGCTCTGCAGGGGTCAGACTGGGTGCTCGAATGGTTCCTTCTGGTCTTAGAAGTGATGAAAGACAAAAGTTGTGATATCCAGATGTTACTATGACCCCAGGAGCTCTAGATGCCTAGAATTACACAGAGGTGCTGAGTCTCCCCCCAAAAAATCATGTAAGAGGGTGCCATTGAAAGCCTGTATCCCACTCATCACCAGAACCGTGGTGAGACTTGAATATGGAAAATAGAGATGGAGTTCTGTAGACATGCTGCTAACTATGTTCTGTCGGTCTGTAGTTTAAAAACAGGTCAGTCAAAGGGAGCCTGTCTTGAGACAAACTCCTCCAAATGGTGTGTGTGTGTAAGACACTTATCTCCAGGGAAGACCATGTTATGCAATCAGAGTCTGTTAAAAATAGAAAACCTGCCTTGTAGAGACAGACTCAAGGAGCTCGACCTATCTATCTGAACAGAGAGAAGGTTAAGGGGAGCCTTGATGACAGTCTACAAGTACCTACCTGGGGAATGGATATTTGATAGTGGGCTCTTCAGTCGAGCAGAGAAAGGTCTAAGACGATCCAATGGCTTGAAGTTGAAGCTAGACAAATTCAGACAGGAAATAAGGTGTACATTTTAAGCAGTGAGAGTAAATCACCATTGGGACAGATTACCAAGGGTTATGCTGGATTCTCCATCACTGACCATTTTGACATCAAGGTTGGATGTTTTTCTAAACGATCTGCTCGAGGAATCACAAGACATTGTGAGGTCAAGATGAAATGATCACAATGGTCCCTCGGAATTGGTGATTTTGCATGGCTAATGAAGAGCTGATGGAGACTTGAGAAGGAAACTAACAGAAGAGGTCAACAGCACTGGTGGGGATACCTTGGGGTGAAGATCAAAGGTCTCGTTGGTATATTGGGGGGGGGGGCAAAGAGACACCCTGGCATCCTTCACCTGGGAAGTAAACAGACTGAGTTTGTGTCATGAAGAAGGGATCTCAAACAGGCCTCGTTGAAAATGCTGCAGATGATGTTGGGTGACATAAGTGTCTCTAGCCAGAAGGAGAACATGTGAATTACATTTGGTCTCTAGAAAATGTGTAATGATGTTTGTTTTACATGTAGCCATTTGTCCCCATCTCTCTCACTGCTTTTCTTGAATCTCTAGTCTTTCTTAAACAATGTTCCTTGTGTTTTATAATTGAACCCAAGTGGTGTGCATGATACAGGGGTGGAGGCTCAGGTAAAATAGGTGAACTGGGGGTACACCATTCCTTTGGGTGCCCCAAGACTGGGATTTCTGTGGGGATCCTGGCATCAGGGGTTGGCAGTGGTAGGGAGCCAACAACCAGCTGGTATAGGTAACAACCCCTCTCTCCAGAGGCAGGGGGTAATGCTGTGACACATAGGCCTGGCTACCCAGAGAACTAAAACAACCTTCTCGACTTACGATGAACAGATATTAAGGCCAGAAGGGACCATTATAACTGAAAATGGGTCTTCAGACTATGGAACCATTTTGGAAAACCCCAAAACCCCATGGGAGGTGAAACTTGGCCTGGGAGCCCTGCCCTGACGCGGCCTCTTGTGTTGTGGTTTTGAAGCCTAGTATTGGATCTGGGCAGCCTGTTGGACCCAGAAGGCCCTTGAAGACACTGACACTAGAAGCCCCTGAGGTCCCTCAACACCTGAAGTACCGTGAAGAGCCTGAGGCCTGCAAAGACTCTTTGTTCCTCTCCCCACGCTCATTTCTTGTTTTTCACAGCATCAAATTTCCCCTCAGTTTCCATGTTTCTTTTTGGCTCCCCACCGTCATCTCCACAGAGACTCTAACCTAGGGTTACCATATTTCCACAATCAAAAAAGAGGACACGGGGGGAGCCCCGCCCTAGTCCCGCCCCCACCCCGCCCTCATCCACTCCCTCCCACTTCCCACCCCCTGACTGCCCCCCTCAGAACCCTAACCCCCCCCTGCTTCTTGTCCCCTGACTGCCCCGACCCTTATCCACTCGCATGGGTGGCAGGGTTGTAGAAATTTTGGTGTTCCCCAGAACCCACCCCCCCACACCTGCCTAAGGCTCTGGGAGGGGGGTTGGGTGGGGGGAGGAGGTCTGGGGTGCAGGTCCTGGGCTGGGGATTAGGGTGCAGGAGGGGTGCAGGGTGCAGGTTCTGGGATAGAGTTTGGGTGCTGGGTGCAGGCTCCGGGCTGGGGCAGGGGGGTGTGTGCAGGAGGGGGTGAGGGGTGCAGGCTCTGGGATGGAGTTTGGGGGTGGGAGGCGGTGCAAAGGGAGGGGGTGCAGGCTTTGGGAGGGAGTTTGAGGGCAGGAGGGGGGTGTGGGGAGGGGGTTTGGGGATAGGAGGGGATGCAGGGGTGAGGGCTGTGGGTCTGAGGATGAGGGGTTCATGATGCAGGAGGGGGCTCAGGGATGGAGCAGAGGATTAGGGTGTGGGGGATGAGGGCTGGGGCTGAGGGGTTTGGGGCGTTGGAGAGGCTCAGGGCTAGGGTGGAAGGGCAGGGTAAGGGCAGCCTGTCTTCCCATTAGTAGATGGGGGACACTAGGACCTGGGGGCAGCAGACAAGGGAGAGGCAGGCGGGGGGGGATCTACGGGGGGGGGGACGGGACGCAAGGAGGGGGGCTGGCAGGTGGAGGCCGGGGACCCATCCAACACTCCCCCGCTCCCTGACTGCCCCCCCCCTTACCATTCTGGCTCCATGTGTTTGCAAAATACTCTGCCGGTGGGTCGGTTTGTGTGTTACACAGGGCAGCAGACAGAGGGAGGGGGGAGCAGGGGAGGGCTCTGGCTGCTGGAGGCCAATGGGAGTGGGTCAGTTGGCCCAGCCGCCCAATCAGCAGCCGCACTCTGCATGGAAGGGAGGGAGGGAGGCGAGGGAGAAAAAACCCCCGGACATTTTAACCTTGTTACCAATTCCTCCCGGACGGCTATTTAGAGACGCAAAAGCCGGACATGTCCGGGGAAATACGGACGGATGGTAACCCTATCTAACCCCCGGGTCCGTCATGCCTCCTTCCTGCTTTCCTTCTTTTGCCTCCATTTTTTACCCTTCTAGAGACCCCAAACCAAGGAGAAAACTAAGGAAATTCAGTCCCAACAACTTGGTGAATGCTGAAAAATCGATTCTTTATTTAGACTTGTCAAATACTTTGCGTTTCAGCAGCAGATTCCACCCCAGAATGATCCCAAAGTAGAATTTAGGCTGCGGGTAATAATAAGTGAAGACAGAGAGGAAAAAGTAATGAAATCATCTGCCTTGGTAATGAGATTTGGCGAGAACCAGGAGGACAGGAAGCGAATGAGCTGGGTTTGCATGCTTGTAGGAGGGCACTGGGAAGTGGTAAGCAGGGATGTGAAGGAACTGAATTAATTGCATTGATTTCCAGGAGGCCATTGGAAGTCTCAACCCAAGAAGCTCTCAATCCTGCAGACTCCTGCAGAGGGAGAGATAGCTCAGTGGTTTGAGTATTGGCTTGCTAAACCCAGGGTTGTGAGTTCAATCCTTGAGGGGGCCACTTAGGGATCTGGGGCAAAAACTACTTGGTCCTGCTAGTGAAGGCAGGGGGCTGGACTCGATGACCTTTCAAGGTCCCTTCTAGTTCTAGGAGATAGGTTATCTCCATTTATAAATAAATAAAATACCTTTTAAAATCTGGTCCAGTCTCACTACATTTTAAGGAACTATACACAATTGTGTCTGGTTTCTTTTAAACTGATTCTTGCCCCCAGAAATGATAGGAATTGTCTGGGACAGGAATGAAACTGAATTATTGGAAGGCAGAAGCTCCCAACGTGTGTGTTACTTTGAAACTTTAAAAGCAATTGCTTAAAAAAAGGGGCAAGCCAATTAATAGGCTGGGTTAATACAGAAGTACAGTGTTTGAATGATTAACACATAAAGAGCCTCCTATAAAGCAAAGAATGAAAGAAAATGTTGATGCACCAGTGCCATTTACTGGAGAGTGATGGAAGCAGCAGAGAAAGTAATGGGGAAATCTCAGAGCTGGTGGCAAAGGTCCAATAGAAAATAAGAGGATTTGCTGTCCTCCAGTGAACCCCAAAACAGAGGATATAAACTGGGGCCAGCATGGTGACAGATAATCGAACCCACCAAGGAAGCTGAAGAACCGAGAAGTGCATCCAGAGGCGTGGACAAGCCATGTGTCTTACTTTCCTCCATCCAAGGATTACATGAGAAGAAACGGTAGGAGTGCATTTTGGAGGACTGCTCTGAAGGAACATTGGATTTTTTTGGCAGAAGGATAATATTCACAGAAAGTGTCATTTCTCTTGAAAACTGTCACGGTTTTGTCAGAAAACCTGAAAACTTTTGGCTAAAAATAAAACATTCACTTTTCAGCAAGTATATTTTTTTGTTTTGAGCGGGGTTTAGCCAATATTTTTCAGTTTTTGACATATTTTCTGCCAACATTTTTCAGGTTACAACAGTTTTTAGCCCAATTTTGAGAGATTTTGGCTAGTTTCATCTGTTTTTTTCAATAGAAGTCTACATTTTGTATGGAAAAATCAAACCCAATTTTCTGAACAGATTTAATAATAAAAATTAATAGGAAGGGCAGGACAGTTATTTAAATCATCTACGTTGCAAATGAGGTTTGGGTAAAGCTGGGAACAGAAAGCAGAACAGCAGGAGAAAGAACTGGGATAAATTTTGGGCAGCCTGGGGGAAAGATCTAAAGTGGCCAAACTGAACCAGAGAAGCTCATACACATACATCAACAATGGCATCATGGTGCTGGTGATCAACATCCTCACAGACGCTTAGGGAAATGGAGGCAGAGGGATGCGGTCGGGTGGTTTGTTTTCTTTGGTGAAATGGACGTCCCTGCAGAACAAGACGGGCTTGTGGCCTATGCCGAGGCGGTACTGCCAGATGTACACGTTCTTTTTGGGCTTCAGGATCACCTAGAGTGACTCCTCTTCTTCTTGGGCTTCATTCCAGTCCTCCTGCTCCGTGCGGATGCTTCTCCTGCTGTACTTGGCCTTAAGGGAGATCTGGAACTGGGTGATGAGCTTGGTGAGCTCTCCGGCCTTGAGGGACATCTCAGTGGAGATGCTCCAGTTGTGCTCATTGCTGGACATCTGTGTCTTGGCATAGCCCACCTTGCGGGTGACCTTGTAAGACCAGGTGACGGAGGGAGTCGGAGTCGTTGTGCAGGGACTTGTTACACTCCCATCTGCCAGTTGAGGTGCCCTTGGTGAGGGTCAGCCCTCCAGGGAAGAAGTTCAGCACATCGGGGTGGATGGAGAAGGAGTATGTGGGGTTGACACTCCTGTCTTTGTACTGATAGCACTGAGCCCCCCATTTCTCATCCATCTGGATCAGAGTTGGGAAGGAAAAGGTGCCAAAGTAATAGAGCCCCTTGCAGAATTCAGGCTTCAGGGGAGTGTCATCCCCTTTTTCATCTGTGCTCATGTCAATGACACAGTGCATAACCTCCCATTCTAGGAAGATGATGTAGAACCAGGAACCACAGTCCATGTAGTGGTCCCCACCACGGCAGTTGGGACGCAGCTCATGGACTTGGGGCTCGGCATCTGTGGTCAAGTCCTTCACCACCCAGTGGGAGTCGCCCTTGGATGACGTAGATGTTGGGGGGATTCCCCTTGTCACTGAGGTAGTGATCCCCCCCGGCACGCAGGGTGCAATCCCCAGATCTCAATGCCATCCCCCCTCTTTAGACTCTGTGTCCGCAGATAGCAGCCCAGGTCGGAGCAGACGATGAAGAATCCCCCTTGGTTATAGAAGAGGTCGGTACCTGGGGCGTCCTTGTGAGGGACCAATGATCCATCGGCAGGAGCCCAGTCCTGGGGTGGGGACAGAAGATGGGAGAAGGAGGGGAGGAGCTGGCTAAGGGATCCAGGCACCTGGGGAAGCTCATCCGCCCCTGGGGATGAGGCAGGGCTTCAGGTGGGAACTGCTCTGTTTCTATCAATGGATGAACTCTTCATTGATACCAGGAGTGGATCCAGAGTGACCCCCTCAGAGCAACAACAGCTCCTCTTCTCTGATTCCAGTGGAGCTACAGCTCATTGACCGCAGCTGGGGATCTGACTCCATTGAGTCCCATGGAGCTATGGCCCATTCACCCCAGCTGATCTGACTGTATATGAATCTCTGGTGCTTTGAGACCCCCTAGGTCCAACAGCGACGAGGCACTTGGCATAGGAATGGAGCAGCCTTGGGAGTTGCCTGCAGTGAAGTCTCCTGGATGTGCCCCGCAGCCCTATCCCAGTCCTGGGCTCCCCCCCGCCCATCTCTGCTGCTGCCCCTCACTCCCAAACTGCAGCCCCCTGCTACCCCAGCCCTAGGCTCCTCCCTACTACAGCTCTGCCGGTGCCCCTCACTCCTGACCTGCAACCCCTGCTATCCAAGCTGTGATATTTCTGCTGCGCCAACAGGCACTCACTGTTAGGGATTGAATCTGAAGTTGCTGTCCCGGTTGGGGTCTCTTCCCTGGGGTAGATGGAGCTGTCCTTTTCTAGCGAGGATCCTCAACAAGATGAGAAGCTCCAAAGGTGTCCAGGTTATATAGAGCAGGCCTGGGTGTGTCTTCCCCTTTCCCCACAGCTGCCTTGTGTGGTGTAACCCTCCACCCTGTTGCTCACTGAGTCCTTGAAATCCCCTTGAGACAGGCAGACAACTGACAGGTAGTAATGTTGTGTATACTGAGACTTCAGTGTTTGAATAGCATATGTGACCTGCTCGGTGAATTGAAGTTACTATCTAACCAAGGTGGGTTAGTGGAACTTCCTGTTTGATGGCATCAATCTAATTTAATAGGAAGCCGCAGAAAGAGCAAAGAAGAAAGCACATACAAGATCTACAGAAGGCTCCCCCCAGCACCCACCTGAACGATGATGAGCAGCGGGGTAGCTTCACACAAGAACGCTCCTTCCCCAAGCCCAGTTTTGCGAGGCTGGGAGACGGCAGCTCAGAAGGACACTAGACAGTGAGGAGGGAACAATTTCCCATGGAGCATGGTGGAGTCTGAGGTGTTTATCCAAAAGATCTGCCCCAGGAATTACTGGGGGGGCGGGCAGTTCTCCAGCTTTCACAAACAGGCTGGTTTCTTGTGTACTGCTGTAGTCAGGGACCTTGCTGGCTTCATCCCAAATGCGGATCAGAATCCTGGAGTGCCCCGCCCATGGGCAGGCGGTGGGTGAGGGGCATTGGCTCAGTTTCCCAACAGATTGGACCAAGCTGTGTTTGAAGTTGAGCTGTCCCCGCGGAAATGAA
>NW_020665016.1:332715-346120 GCF_002925995.2 Terrapene triunguis
GGCCGCCTAATTCGCCTAGTGGTTGCACCAGCCCTGACTCCACCCCACCCCTTCCTGTCCCCGCTCTGCCCCCTCCCGCTAGGCCCCCTCCCCTGAGGGCCTCCCACTCACTCCTTTCTGCCCCCTCCTGCCTTAAGGGCAAGGTGTGTGTGTGTGTGTTTGGGGGGGCTCAGCTCCCCCCAACTGGCAATTTTCAGCCTATTTATGCACTTTTCATATTCTACTTATTGAATGTGCCTATCATTGGTATCTTAATGTCATCATTAAAATAGTACTGAACTACATAACGACATTCTCATGAGTTACAGTGTATTAAAATCATTACACAGCTCCAAGCTGTCTTCACTAACAGCCCAGTGTAGACATGACGTTCACTCTGCTTCACACCCACTTGGGGCCTCTTTGGGAGCTGTGGGCCACTGGTGGCAGTGGCAAGGTGGCAGCTGCGAGGGACAAGCAGTGGGGAGTCTCTCCCCTCTCCCTGCCCCTTTCCCCCTCTCTTGTTTCTTCTCGAAGTCCTTGCTCCCCTTCCTGATGTTTCCCCTTCTTGCTTCCCACCCATGTCCTTTTTCCCATCCCCCTCCTGGTGGCTGGGTCTAGTGCCTGGCCCACCCATGCACTCAAAGCGCAGAGGAGGCTCCCCCTCCTTGCGGTAGGAAGGGTGGCCTAGTGGTTAAGGCACAGGCCTGGGGGCCAGGGGTTCTGGCTTTATTTCTTGGCTCTGCCACAGACTCCCTGCTTAGCCTTGGGAAAGTCACTTCACCTCTGTGTGCCCTAGATCCCACCTGCTAAATGGGGCCAATGGTGACCCTGCCTCCTAGGCTAAATCCATTCTTGGCTGTGTCATGATGGGGGAAATGAACGTTCCTAGGTTGGTAGATTTGGGCTGAATTTCTCCACAGCCTGAGAGTGAGAGCCAGCTCCACATAGGGGGGAACGGGAGAGAGAGAGGGGCTCAGGCCAGCTCTGCACATAGGGGGGAACAGGAGAGAGAGGGGCTCAGGCCAGCTCTGCACAGAGGGGGGAACAGGAGAGAGAGGGGCTCAGGCCAGCTCTGCACAGAGGGGGGTCGTGGCTTCAGCACTGCAGCTTCTGCCACTAGGGCAGCTGGGGGCTTCAGCGCTGCATCTCCTGCCGTGGTTGGGGCTTCTCCCCCAGTGCAGCTCCTGCCGGGGTCGGGGCTTCTCCTCCCCACCCATAGCACAGCTCCTGCTGGGGTCGGAGCTTCCCCCCCGCCCTCAAGCGCAGCTCCTGCCAGGGTCAGGGCTTCTCCTCCCCCTAAACTGCCACTGCACTCACCAGCCCTAGGCTAGCTGGGCTCTCTTGAGTCACCTGATGGCTACTGTGGCAGGAGTGGAGCCTGAAACCCTACAGGTGGATGCCATGATGGCCACCAGTCCAAGAGGAGCGGGGCAGTTCCCGGTGATCAGGGGCGGGGCTGGAACAGAGCAGGGGTGGGAAGAGGCAGGGCGGGGGCAGAGCAGTAGTGGGGGCAGCTTTCGTGGCTGGCTCAGCCAGCCAGGGCCCCTTCTGACTCTGGGCCCGGCGCCATGGTAAACCCGGTACTGCCTACTGGGATCATCTCCCACCGAATGATTCCCCTGCTATTGCATTGGTGCACCTCCGTCCCTCCTGTTCTCTGCCAGAGGCCACAACGGCTTAGCCTCCTGCGCAGTCAAATACTTTGGTCTCACTAAAGTCTTTTGAATTCACAGTGGAGCATCCGGGTGACTACAGGGGCCAGACTGGGTGCTCCAATGGTTCCTTCTGGCCTTAGAAATCATGAAAGGCAAAAGTTGTTGTGATACCCAGATATTGCTGTGACCCCAGGACCCTTGGATGCACAGAATTACAGAGAGGTGCTGAGATCCAAAGGAGCCTCTCTCGTGTGTGTGTGAGAGTCACTTATCTCCAGGGGAGACCATGTCATATCATCACAGTCTGTTAGAAATAGAAAACCTGCCTTATAGAGACAGACTCAAGGAGCTCGACCTATTTAACTTAACAGAGAGAAGGTTAAGGGGAACCTTGATCACAGTCTATAAGCACCTACCTGGGGAATGAATATTTCATAATGGGCTCTTCAGTCAAGCAGAAAAAGGTCTAAGACGATCCAATGGCTTGAAGTTGAAGCTAGACAAATTCAGACAGGAAATAAGGTGTAAATTTTAAGCAGTGAGAGTAAATCACCATTGGGACAGATTCCCAAGGGTCATGCTGGATTCTCCATCACTGACCATTTTGACATCAAGGTTGGATGTTTTTCTAAATGATCTGCTCAAGGAATTATTTTGGGGACATTCTCTGTCTTGTGAGGTGAGATGAGATGATCACAATGGTCCCTTGGAATCGGTGAATTCACATTATTAATTAAGAGCTGACGGAGACTTGAGAAGGAAACTAACAGAAGAGATCAACAGCACTGGAGGGGCTACCTTGGGGTGAAGATCAAAGGTCTGTCTGCTATACTAGGAGGGCAGAGAGACACCCTGGCATCCGTCACCTGGGAAGTAAACACAGTGAGTTTGCGTCATGAAGAAGGAATCTCAAACAGGCCTGGTTGAAAATGTTGCAGATAACGTTGGGTGAGATAAGCGTCTCTAGCCAGGAGGAGAACTTGTGAGTTACATTTGGTTTCTAGACAGTGTGTGATGTTGTTTGTTTTACATGTAGCCCATTTGTCCCTATCTCTCTAGCTGCTATTTACTTGAATTTCTAGTCTTTCTTGAACAAATTTCCTTTTGTTTTATAATTGAATCCAAGTGGTGTGGGTGATACGGGGTGGGGAGCCCAGGTAAAACAGGTGAATTGGGGGCACACCGTTTCTTTGGGTGCCAATAGACTGGGATTTCCATTGGGATCCCATCATCAAGGTTTGACAGTAGTAGGGAGTCAACAACCAGCTGGTACAGGCAAGACCCGCTCTCTCCAGAGGAAGGAGGTAACGGGGTGACACATAGGCCTGGATGAATTTCTTCCTGTGGAGCTGGCTGAACGCTTCCAATGAAATCGATTTCCAAAAGGGAAACAACCCCCCCATTGGGTCTTCAGACAATGGGACCGTTTTGTTCTGTGGCTTATGGAAAAATCCAAACCCACATGGGAGGCAAAACGTAGCCTATGAGCCCTGCCCTGACGCAGCCTCTTGTGTCGTGGTTTTGAGGCCAAGTGTTGAATCTGGGCAGCCTGTTGGGCCCAGAAGGCCCTTGAGGACACTGACACTAGAAGACCCTGAGGTCCCTCAGCACCTGAAGACCCGTGAAGAGCCAGAGGCCTGGGAAGCCTCTTTGGTCCTCTCCCCAAGCTCATTTCTCATTTTTCACAGAATCAAATTTCTCCCCAGTTTCCATGTTTCTTTTTGGCTCCCCTCCATCATCTCCACAGAGACCCCAACTCCTGGGCCCATCCTGGCTCCCTCCTGCTTTCCTGCATTTGCCTCCATTTTTTACCCATCTATAGACCCCAAACCAAGGAGAAAACCAAGGAAATTCAACCCCAACAACTTGATGAATGCTGAAAAATATTGATTCCTAATCAGGCTTGACAAATACTTTGGGTTTTGGCAGCAGATTCGACCCCAGAATGATCCCAAAGCACAATTCAGGCTGCAGGCTATAATGGGTGAAGACAGAGAGAAGATGTAATGAAATCATCAGCCTTGGTAATGAGATTTGGAGAGAAGCAGGGGAATGGGAAGTGGATGGGCTGGGTTTGCAAGCTGGGAGGAGGGCACTGGGAAGCGGTAACCACTGTTTGAAGGGATTGGTTTAATCCCATTGATTTCCAGGAGGGAGGCCAATCTGAGATTCAACCCAAGAAGCTCTCGCTCCTGTAGACACCCACAATGTTAATAAAAACCCCAATCTGTGCCTTCAGGCACTTAAATATTTTTTAAAATCCATCCCAGTGTCCACCACATGTAGAGGAACTAGACAAGATTGTGTTTATTTTCTTTCAAACTGATTGTTGTCCGCTGGAAGTGATAGGAATTGTCTGGCACGGGAAGGAAACTGAATTATTGAAAGGCAGAGGCACCCTCCGTCTGTGTGACTTCGAAACTTTAAAATAAATTGCTTAAAAAAATAGACACACACAATTAATAGGCTGGGTTAATACAGAAGTACAGTGTTTGAATGGGTATGTCTACACTACAGGATTAATCCGAATTTAGATAATTCGAATTTGGGAAACAGGTTGTATAAATTCGATTGTGCGCGGCCACACTAAGCACCTTAATTCGGTTTTTAACCACATTAATTCGGTGGTGTGCGGCCACACTACCCCATTAATTTAAACACAGTAATTCGGTGGTGTGCGGCCACACTAACCCTAATTCGAATTAACAAAATCGATTTAGGCTCTACTCCGTTCGTCGAGGTGGAGTACAGAAATCGATTTAAAGGGCCCTTTAATTCGAATTAACTGGCTCTGTAGTGTGGACGGGTGAAGGGTTAATTCGGATTAACGCTGCTAAATCCGAATTAATCCCGTAGTGTAGACCAGGCCAAAGACTAACACATAAAGAGCCTCCTATAAACAAAGAACGAAAGAAAATGTTGATACACCAGCGCCATCTACTGGATAGTGATGGGAGCAGCAGAGAAGGGAAATCTCAGAGCAGGTGGCAAGGTTCCAACAGGAAAGAAGAGGATTGCCATCCTCCAGAGAACCCCAAAACAGGGTATATAAACCGGGGCCACCATGGTAGACCTCTGTTAACCGAAGCCACCTATGAAGCTGGATAACCCAGAAGTGCGACCAGACATGCGGACAAGCCATGTGTCCCGCTCTCCCTATCGCAGGGTTAGGTGAGAAGAAGAGGTGAGAATGAATTTTGGGGGGACTGTCTGAGGGAAAATTGGATTTTTTTTGAAAAAGGAAAATATTCACAGAAAGTGTTGGCTTCCCTCAAAAAATGTCACTGTTTTGTCAGAAAACCTGAAAACTTTTGGCTAAAAATAAACCATTCACTTTTCAGCAAATATATTTTGGACAGCTTTTTGCCAAGATTTTTCAGCTTTTGACATCTTTTTCACCAACATTTTTCAGTTTACATTTTTCAATGTAACGTCTAAATTTTCTGTGGAAAAATCAAACAGCATTTTCCAACTAGCTGTAATAAGAAGGACAGGACAGTTAATTAAATCATCGACGTTGCAAATGAGATCTGGGTAAAGCTGGGAAGAGGAAGTACAGAAAACTTTGCTTACAAGTATCACAAATAGCTAAGGCTTATCAGGGGTAATGAGAAGAAATGGAAACTGTCAAAGTGCAGCTGTAAGTCTGAGCCACACTTCCACCAAAGCAGGGTGTTAACAATCCAGGAAACTAAATTGCATAGGAATGGTTAATTAAAATGTTTCAAAAGAAAAAAAAACAAACGTTTACTGACCAGAAAGTACCAACAGCTCAGCCCCCGTCACTGGTCATAGAGACGGTAACTCGTATCTTGTACTCAGTCAGGCTGACAGTCACGGTGCTTTTAATTTATAATTTCTAAGCCAACAGGAAGCAAAATGTCACTGAATCTTTGACTAGAAGCTAACAGGTTTCTGTAAAAACTGCAGGGGAAATGCTTCTGAGCGTTTTGGAGGAAAGAGGAAGCGGACAAAGTGAATTGCTTCTGACAGAATAATATTAAAATTAAAACCCCATAGAACATCTTAATTCCGCATCCTTTTGATTCATTGGGCTGTGTCTAATGTCTAATGCCCATGTACAAGGTAAAGCAAACGCTTGCTTACTAACTCCCAAACCTGTAAGAGGGAGGCAGTAGGAAAGGAAGCGAGGGTAACACCCCCTAGTTGAAATTGAAGTATTAATATTGTTTTGTTACTTACATATTTGTATTAGCCAAATTGCAGTCACAAAACTCTGGGGTTTAAATCAGTTGCTGTGCATCATTATTCCCAAAAGAGGTATCAAGTAAGCTGTGATTTCAGACATACCCAGCGTGGTAAAGGAAGCCAGCAACGGATAATCTTTCTGCTTTTACACAGGAAGTATCAGAGCAAAATGCAGCAGCCTTTGCTACCCACAACCTAAATCAGTTATTGTTACAAGTCTTAATTCACCAAAAGAAACTATTCAACTTATCTCTTGCAATTATCCCTTTCAATAGCCTAAACAAATAACATTCATATTTTAATATATATTAATATTTTTCTCTTTTACCCACTTGTGTTTTAATCTAGAATCTAAAGATGCAAGAAAAGATATTTGGCTCCTAACTAAATCATTAGACTTCTTTTCTAGGCAAACCAAGCTGTGAACCCAGAATGATTAATTATTTCAACCCTTAGGTTTCCTGGACCTGCTCTGAACAACAATGTTTAATCCATTGGTGTCATGCTTTGTTGGTATGTTGAAATTACTTGTCTGTGAATTCTATGTTTTGTGTCACGTGACTAAATTATGGTTTTGGGGAGTTTTTGTTGCAACAATAATGTTTTTGCACACAAGAATGTGCATAATAGTAAAAATATTAATAGTAAAACATTTTTATTTGTGGTACCACACTATTTATAATTATAACTAGAGTTTAACCCCCATGGGTGTTTCCTTATAAGACATCAGTGATGGTTCTATCTTTGCAAAAGCCAGTCATAAATATAGGTGTCAGGCAATGTGGCCAGTTGTTTGACAGAACCCAAGTAAAAAATTCAGAAGTTCATTGGGCAAACCACCATAATTAGGGCCCTACCAAATTCATGGCCATGAAAAATGCATCACGGACCATGAAATCTGATCTCCCCCTGTGAAATCTGGTCTTTTGTGTGCTTTTACCCTATACTATACAGATTTCATGGGGGAGACCAGCGTTTCTCAAACTGGGGGTCCTGACCCAAAAGGAAGTTGCAGGGGGATTGCAAGGTGGTTTTATGGGGGGCGTGATATTTCCACCCTTCCTTCTGAGCTGCCTTCAGAGCTGGGCAGCTTGAGAGCGGCGGCTGTTGGCCGGGTGCCCAGCTGTGAAGGCAGAGCAGCTGCCAGCAGCAGTGCAGAAGTACGGGTGGCAATACCATACCATGCCACCATTACTGCTGATCTGATGCCTTCAGAACTGGGCAGCCGAAGAGTGGCGGCTGTTGACTGAGGGCCCAGATCTGCAGGCAGCAGCGCAGAAGCAATACCATTCCATGCGATCCTTACTTCTGCGCTGCTGCTGGTGGTGGCTCTGCCTTCAGAGCTGGGCTTCTGGCCCGCAGCCGCCTCTCTCCAGCTGCCCAGCTCTGAAGGCACTGCCACCGCCAGCAGCAGTGCAGAAGTAAGGGTAGCAGTATCACAACCCCCAGGGCCAGATTAATGCAGGGGCTTTAGGGGCTGCAGCCCAGGGCCTCGGGCTAAGGGGGCCCCTCAAAAATAAATCCATAATTATATACAATTCAGTGGTCACCAACCCGTCGATCGCGATCAACTGGTCTATCCTGGAGCCTCTGCCAGTTGATCGCGATATCCGGGCTGCTAAAAGTCCAGTGGCGCAGCAGGGCACAGGCAGGCTGCCCCACGCTGCTCTCGGAAGGGGCCGGCTGCTGGCACGTCTCTGCAGCCCCTGGCGAGAGGGGGAGATGGCTCCGTGCGCTGCCCCCCCCCCCCCAGCACCATCCCTGCAGCCCAGGGAATTGTACTTGGCCTGTTTCAAAAAGTCAGCTACCAATAGCTGCTACTATTAGGGTCCCTGGGCTGGAGTAGAGGGTGGGCCCGAGCTCCCTTCCCCGCACTCTCCCTGATTAATCACTGAGACTGGGAGACAACAGAGACGTGCGAGGGAGGGTTGCTTCTCCTCACCTCCCTGGCTGGCTTATGACGAAAATGGCTCAGTAGGCTGTGACCCTTGTCTCTAGAGAGAGAAGGGCTATGTGGAGGGTCACGGTGAGCCTCTGAGGCTAGCGAAATCCGCCAGGAAGCCCAGGACCCACTGAGTCAAGGTCGGAGCTTTATCACTATCTATCTATCTGTACTAAAAAAATATGTATCTAAAATGGGTATATTGTAAAGAGCATACCAGGTAAAAGTGCAACCTTCAGCTATGAGAGCTAGTGCATGTAACCATGTCACCTTTAGTAACCTAGAAAAGGGTCTATCTTCAAATCAATATGTGCAAAGTGGCTACATTTATACATTTATACATTTATACAAGTGGTGTAGCAATGGGTACAGTGTACACATATAACACCATTGTGACGCTCTGTACCTCAGGGGAACACCCTACACCCCCAGGTTCATCTTTATAAAATGATTGTGTGGTATCCAATGCAAAGCTTGTCATATTGGGTGTCTTCAGAAGGCTCATAATGCGCTGAGCGTGGTTGTTATAGTAATTGTTACAGTAATGTTATAGGTTATAATTTCATGTATATAGTTATGAGGCTGAAAATGTATCCTCATGGCTTAAAGCAAGCCCAGGCAAAAACTCTCCAAGAGCAGAGGGGCAGTTCACACCTCATCAGGGCATGGATGAGACAAACCCAGCCCAGCCTCACAAGAACAATGGACACTGTCTTAGGGCATGGCTACACTTACAGATGTAGAGCGCTGTGAGTTAAACTAGCCCTCGGAGACCGTAGCAGGGAAAGTGCTGCAGTGTGTTCACACTGTCAGCTGCAAGCACACTGCGTGGCCACATTAGCAGCTCTTGCAACGCCACAAAGAGCCGTGCATTGCGGTAGCTATCCCAGTGTGCAAGTGGCTGCAACATGCTTCTCAAATGGTGGTGGGGGGTGGTGGTGCAGTGTGACAGGGAGTGTGTTGTGTGTATGTGTGGGGAGAGACAGTGTGTTTTGGGGGGCTGAGAATGTGTCAGCATGCTGTCTTGTAAGTTCAGACAGCAGCAGAACCCCCTCCTCCCCTCATACACACTCACAACAGCAGCATTCCACACTAATGGTTTGCTTTGTCCCGGAGCAGATAAGCAGCCGGCTGTCAGAAATGGAGCTTTGAAAGGGAATATCCGCATGCCTGCTGCCAAGTTCAAAACAATGGGAAGAGTGGCACTTGACTTCAGGGGATTATGGGACGTTTCCAGAGGCCAATCACAGCGCAGTAATGCAACACCTCATCCACACTGACGCATGGGCATTTCAGTCGGGGCGCAGCAAGCTTTATGCTTCTCATGGAGGTGGATTACCAGGAGCGCTCCAGCTGCAGAGTCCAGGTGCTCTACGTGCCTTGCTAGTGTGGACACCTCAGGAGTTAGGGCACCCAGGGCTGCTTTAATGCGCTCTCACTTGCAAGTGTAGCCACACCTTTAGGCAGCAACAAAAGAATCTGTTAGACCCTTGAGTGAGTCACCCCCTTCCTTTGGGCAGTTTGGGACTGCGATGAGGTAATGCTCACCTGACTCGGAAGCGGGGGTGCAAAGCCAAGAAGAAAGAAAGAACATGATAAAAGGGAGAGACATTTTGCCAGGCTCTTCCTTTCTCTCTTCCACCTACATCTACAGACACCACCACCACCAAGCAACTGAACCACTGATCAAAGGGGAGAGCCTGGCTGAAGAGCCAGCCTGTGGTGAGAAGCATCTACGGGTATGTCTACACTACGAAATTAGGTTGATTTTATAGAAGTCGATTTTTAGAAATCGATTTTATATAGTCGATTACGTATGTCCACACTAAGCGCATTAAGTCGGCGGCGTGCGTCCTCACTACCATGGCTAGCATCGACTTACGGAGCGGTGCACTGAGCATAGCTATCCCACAGTTCCCGCAGTCTCCGCCGCCCATTGGAATTCTGGGTTGAGCTCCCAATGCCTGATGGGGCAAAAACATTGTCGCGGGTAGTTCTGGGTACATGTCCTCAGTCGCCCCTCCCTCCGTGAAAGCAATGGCAGACAATCATTTTGCGCCAGACACCAGGGCGATTAGACGAGCAGAGCAAGGCGCGCTGCGCATCAGAGAGGCTTTGAAAACCAGTTTCATGACTGGCCAGGCTTCGGTGTGACGGTTGTGTGTGTTTCTCCTTGATGCAAACCCACCCCGTTTGTTCATTTTAATTCCCTGTAAGCTAACCACCCTCCCCCCTTCAAAATAAAGTAACTATTGTTTTGAAACCAGGCGTTCTTTCTTTATTAATTAAAAAAAATGAGATAACGGACAAGGTAGCCCAGGTTGGGTGAGGGAGGAGGGAAGGACAAGGCCACATTGCTTATTGTAGCCACACTAAAAATCAAACTGTTTGAATGACAGCCTTCTGTTGCTTGGGCCATCCTCTGGAGTGGAGTGGCTGGGTGCCCAGAGCCTCTTCCCCCCACCACCGCGTTCTTGGGTGTCTGGGTGAGGAGGCTATGGAACATGGGGAGGAGGGTAGGCGGTTATACAGTGGATGCAGCGGGGGTCTGTGCTCTTGTTGGCTTTCCTGCAGCTCCAACAGACGCTTCATCATATCTGTTTGCTCCCCCAACAGACGCTTCATCATGTCCGTTTGCTCCCCCATTAGCCTCAGCATCGTGTCCTGCCTCCGCTTTTCGTGCTCACTTAATTCTTTCCTGGCCTCTGCCACTGAATGCCTCCATGCATTACGCTGTGGCCTATCAGTGTGGGAGGACTGCATGAGCTCGGAAAACATGTCATCGTGAGTGCATTTTTTTGCCTTCTAATCTGCGATAACCTCAGGGACAGAGATGATAGGGAGAGCGTAGAAACATTCTACGCTCTACGATTGTGGGGGGACTGCACGGTCACCTGTGCTGCTGAGTTCGCCACGCTGACCAAAGAGGAAATTAAATTCAAAAGTTCCTGGGGCTTTTCCTGTGTACCTGGCTAGTGCATCAGAGTTCAAAGTGCTGTCCAGAGCGGTCACAATGGAGCACTCTGGGATAGCTCCCGGAGGCCAATACCATCGATTTGCATCCGCGCTACCCCAAATTCGACCCAGCAAAGTCAATTTTAGCGCTACTCCCCTCGCCGGGGAGAAGTACAGAAGTCGATTTTAAGAGCCCTTTAGGTTGACAGAACGGGGTTGGTTGTGTGGATGCATTCATTTTTAAATCAACCTAAAGCAGCTAACTTCGACCTAACCTAGTAGTGTAGACCAGGCCTCAGTTTGTAAGGACACTGAGAGTGTTAAGATCAGCTCAGAATGTGTTTTGCTTTTATTTCATTTGACCAAATCTGACTTGTGATGCTTTGACTTATAATTGCTTAAACCTATCTTTATAGTTAATAAATCTGTGTATTCTACCTGAAGCAGTGCATTTGGTTTGAAGTGTGTCAAGAGATTCCCCTTGGGAGAACAAGCCTGGTACATATCAATTTCTTTGTTAAATTGATGAACTCATAGAAGTTTGCAGCGTCCAGTGGGCATAACTGGTCACTGCAAGATGGAGGTTCCAGGGTTGTGTCCGGGACCGGAGATATTGGCTAGTGTCATTCACTTGTAAGTAGCTGGGAGCAGCTTACATGCCAGAGGCTGTGTGTGAACAGCCCAGGAGTGGGGGTTCTCACAGCAGAGCAGGGTAAGGCTGGCTCCCAGAGTCAAGGATTGGAGTGACCTGGCAGATCACTGGTCCAGATAACACCAGAGGGGAACGTCACAACCATCCTATAACTTTTGAATTGGAAAAGGTCCCACCTTTCATCAAGGATTAGCAACAGCTAAATTGTATTGTTAATTGCTGTTTTAAAACAGGAAAAGCCACTTGTCAAAAGTGCCACTGGAGGTAACTAATTAAGACTCTTATTTAACTAAGATTATCATGGCAAAACCTTGTGTGTCCTGTTCACAGCCTCTTTGCCTGTGTTCAGTCGAGGGGACAATGTGTTCAGTCACTTGGCAGTTATCCACTCAGTAAGTCACTTTGAAGACAACGTCTACAATAAACGCAGCAATGTAGCTCCTCTGGTAGTTTATCGCCCAAAAAGGAAAATTCCACCGATAACCTGTTGGTCTGAGAAGGGGAATCAGTACATTGGCAGATACAATATGTCTGAAGTGGACACACCGTAGTGTGGCCAGAAGGGAAGGTACCAACACAATCTGTCGTCATCATTGTTGGTAGCCTGTCAGGCGAACCAAGCAAAAGGCTTGTATACATAGGGTGACATGCAGTGTAGTTGGTCAGTATTCTAGTATTGTAATATACTTATATCTCAAAATTACTTTTATTGGAGTGCAGGGTCACAGGGTCAGATTTTTGGATTTTTTTGGCAAAAGGAAATATTCACAGAAAGTGTCGGTTTCCCGTAAAAACTGTAGCTGTTTCATCAGAAAACTTGAAAAGTTTTGACTAAAAATAAAACCTTATTCACTTTTCAGCAACTTCAAGTAAAGGTGTTCTCGTGGGAATACTGGAGACTAATAAAGTACTGGCTTTAAGTGAAAGCACGTGGTTTTGATTTGTTTGGCCCCTCATATGGATGTGCTACGTCTCTCTTGGTCTGTCCTGATACCGACTCGCAGAGTAAAGTTACCACAAGCTTGGGATTCAGTGGAACCTCAGGTAACAAGGGTTACCAAACCTTTGGGTTCAAGGGGAAGCCCGAGTAACAACTGGATCAGAGAAGCACACACATGTGAACAATAGCATCGTGGTGCTGGTGTTCTCCATCCTCATGGACCGTTAGGGGACTGGAGGCAGCAGGATGCACTCGGGTGGGTTGTTTTCTTTGGTGAACTGGATGTCCCTGCAGAACAAGACAAGCTTGTGGCCTATGCCTAGGCTGTTCTGCTGATGGAGAGGTTCTCTTTGGGCTCCAAGGTCACCTGGATTGACTCTTCTTCTCGCACTTTGTTCCAGTCCTCCTGCTCTGTCCCGCCGTACTCGGCCTCGAGGGAGAACTGGGACTGGGTGATGAGTTTGGTGAGCTCTCCGGCCCTGAGGGACATCTCAGTGGAGATTCTCCAGTTGTGCTCAATGCTGGACATCTGGTGCTTGGCACAGTCCACCTTGCAGGTGACCTTGTTGGACCAGCTGATGGAGGAGTTGGAGTCATTGTGCAGGGTCTTGATACACTTCCAGCTGCCAGTTGAGGCACCCTTGGTGAGGGTCAACCCCCAGGGAAAAAGTTCAGCACAACAAGTTGGTTGGAGAAGAAGCGTACTGTTAGAGGGCTTATTCGTTCACCCACTCATTTCCCTGGTCCTTCTGGCATGAACAGAGAGCAACAATACCTGAAGTCCGAAGGTGCAAACAATTCGATGTTTATTAGGGTGAACTTCCAGCAAGCAATGATTCCAATTTCCTTCCTCAGTGTCCCCTTCCCAGCTCTGACACCACAGAGCCTCGCCTGTGTCGTGTTCCCATTCCTGCTCCCCTTAGCAAAACATGATTCCAATTCCCCCACCCCCAGTCCCTGTTCCCCCCCTTTACTTCCTGATTGACTGCAGACTATATAGTAAAACTTGAGTTCTGCTTAGCTTTACCTTAACCAATCATTTTACTGAAATTTAACTAACCAATCCTAAC
>NW_020665016.1:381120-424515 GCF_002925995.2 Terrapene triunguis
GAGAGCAACAGAATAAGGACAGTGGACTTCCAAAGAGTACAGATGAAGAAACTCAGAGAACTGTTAGGTGAGGTCTCATGGAAAGAAAACATATGGGGAAAAAGTAGTTGAGGAGAGCTGGCAGATTCTCAAGGAGACAATATTAATGGTACAACTACAAAGTAATTAACCCATCATAAAGGAAAGATTGGAAGAACAGTAAGAGGCCAATATGGCTCCATCAAAAGCTTTTTAATGGCCTGAATATCAAAAAAGAATCCTACAAAAATTGGAAATATGGATAAATTGCCAGGGAAAATTGCCACAAATTTTTCCTTGCCCTTGGACGGTATTGCTGCCCTTACCAAGTGAGTTAGACAAAGATTCAGGAAAAGGACCACTTGGAGTTCCTGTTTCCCCAAACTATCCCCCCAAGCCCCTTCACCCCCTTTCCTGGAGAGGCTTGAGAGTAACCAAGGTGAGCACCGACCAGCCCCTTGGGTTTTTAGGACACTAAAAACCAATCAAGTTCTTAAAAACAGAACTTTATTATAAAGAAAAAGTAAAAGAAGCACCTCTGTAAAATGAGAATGGAAGGGAATATTATAGGGCAGTCAGATTTAAAACACAGAGGATTCCCCTCTAGGCAAAACTTTAAAGTTACAAAAACAGGGATAAACCTCCCTCTTAGCACAGGGAAAATTCACAAGCTAAAACAAAAGATAATTTAACGCATTTCCTTGCTATTACTTACTATTTTTGTAATATTAGGTGTATCATTTTAGTAGGAGCTGGATTACTTACTTGGCCTCTCTCTTTGTTTTAGAGAGAACACACACAGAGCACAAAGCAAAAACCTTCCCCTACAAATTTGAAAGTATCTTCTCCCCTTATTGGTTCTTTTGGTCAGGTGCCAACCAGGTTATCTGAGCTTCTTAACCCTTTAGAGGTAAAGGAGGGATTTTATGCTATCCTTAGCTGTATGTTTATGACACACACCCCAAATCACAGACGGTGCTGGACAGCCTGCTCCACACTGGATGTGATTTCTTGTGGAGCTTTAGGAGAAAACAGAATTAATAAGACACATGCACCTCTAGATATACTACTGATTATATAAAACCTAAAAATATTTTTTACATTTTAAGGACGATTTTATCCAGTTGATTTTGGGAAACTTTTACGGGAGACTGCATTAGCCACTTTGTTAGAAGCTCCTGAAATGTGTTGTATTTTAAAATCAAAATCTTGGAGAGCTAAACTCCACAAAGAAGTTTTTTGTTATTTTTCTTGACGGTATGAAGCCACTTCAGTGCAGCATCATCGGTTTGCAGGTGGCTTCATCCATCCACCAGACACTCAGGGTGTCCACTGAATTGCACAGCATTTATCAAGGTCACCCCTTGCGCTAAATGTTCTTGGGTTAGACAGAGACATTGCATTGCATAACCTATGGCCATAACAGTGTTTAATAAGCTTTCCAAACACAGCTCAGCACACAGGCCCCAGAGCTTGCAGTTTATATCCATTGAAGCCCAAGTCGCACAGTCATGGTGCCACTGGCCTGGCGCATCTATGATGCAGCCCTCACAATCTTTGAAAAGTTTTTCCCTAAGGCAGTGTTTAAGGACAGCATAAACAGCAACGCATACAATAGTCCGCATGACTTTTCCTATGCTCAAAATGTGGCACTGGCTCAGTTAGTGCCAAGCCTCCTCCTAAACATCCTCGGAGTCCTCTTCAACAATTTGTATCGGAATTGAGCAAAAACAAGGTGGGCCCGGTTCATCTTCACTGCTTGATGCAACACTGTCCAGGGCCTCCGGGTCCTCTAGAAAGGCATCGTCGAGCTGTCAAGAGATTTTCAGACAAGAAACAAGTGTAAGTTCCCACTGCTTGTTTTTAGATTTACACAACCCCCAGTTCCTAGCCCATTACATCCCCTCCTCGTCCGTCATTCATTAATCATTCATTTACCTGTGCGATGTCTTTTCCGTTCACCTTGTCCGCCGGTGACTTCCCCGAGCTGCATTCGCCTTCCTCCTCCAGGGGGGTGGACGAAGTGAGGCCACCATGATCATCAGGGTGTCTCATAAGCAGTTGGGTTCCGGTTCCGCCGTATCCATCAAGGGGTGGGCCAAAGTGTCCCCTTGGTTGCTCCCTCCTCCTCCTCGGAACTGTCACTGATGTAGCACTTTCTCCGTGGGTAGTCGAAGAACCTTGGGGCTAAAACAAAGTCCGAAGTTCTCTTGGGGGTGGTGAAGGAGACCATGTTTCCTCTCAGCATTTCCACTATTTCTAGAACACGCATTCTTGGTAAGAGATGGCCTTTTCTGCCCAGCACTGGGACTTATGGGGTGGTGGTGCTGCACTGTGATTGGCAGAGGGTGGTAGGAGAAGTTCTTAGAGAAGTCACATGCTCCTTTTCTGGGCAGTGCATCCCGCCTAGAACCTGCCCTATTTTGGCCAAATCTGCTCTTCGGGCAGTCCTCTGTGGCCAAAACTCATCCTGATTGGTAGAGAGTGGTGGGAGGAGTTCTTAGAGGGGTCACACGACCCACTTCCGGATGGGTCACCCCACCCTGGAAGTCACCCTGGTTAGTCAAATCTCCTCTCGGAGCAGTCCTATCGGGACAAAACCCATCCTGATTGGTAGAGAGCGGTAGGAGGAGTTCTTAGAGGGGTCACATGATACACCTTGTTTCTGGCCATTTGGCCACCTTAACCCTGGAAGCAATACCCCCATGGGGCGGTACTTCCGGTGACAGGTGGGGGGTTACGGGTCAAGGGGCGGGGCTTAAGATGTCAAGGGCGGGGTTAGGATTTGATTGATGGTAGGACCCTTATACTACTCATGAGAACTGCTTTAATTACTTTAATATTAAAGATGAACAAAGATGGTTTCATCTGTGGTGATTTCTGCCCCATACCTCTATTGAACACAGATTGCAAAATAATTGTGAAAAATTTTAGTACACAACTGAACATCATCTTCCCATCAGTTATACACACAGATCAGGTTGGTTTCATTAAAGGAAGATTGGCTGCTGATAATAGGAAAAAAATCACTCACTTGATCCATCAAACTCAGATTGCAGATGTACTCTCCATAGCCTTATCTCTAGATGCATAGAAAACATTTCACAGGGTTGAGTGGCCTTATCTAATGGCTGTCCTAAAAAAACCCGAGACTTTCAGCTTTTTCCATATTCCTGAACTGGGTCAATGTATTATTCAACTCTCCCTGCACTTTGCTATCAACTAATGGGATTATTTCTCCCACTTTTCAACTAGTAAGAGTGCCGTGACAAGGCTGTTCCGTCTCACCTCTCCTTTTTAATCTCATTCTTGAACTACTGGCAATGTACATACGTCTGCACTCAGCCATTGAAAATGTTTCTATAAATAGGAAAGAACACAAAATTAGTTTACATGCTAATGACATTTTTGTACTATTGAAGAATCCACCTTCAGCAAGCCCATCATTATTGAATGTAGTTGATCTCCTTTGGAAAGATATCTCACTTGGAGTGGAGAAGAGACAGATTTGCTGACAAAGGTGGAGACTTTAAATGGCTCTTCTGTTCTCATCAGTCCCGAGCCACAGCTCTCTGCTTCCCAGCACTGGGCTCCTCCATACACAGCTCTGCTGATGCCCCAGAATCCCAGTCTGCAATCCCCTATTATCCCAGGTTTGGGCTCATCCCCTGCTCTCCAAACAGCTCAGTTTGTGCACCCTTATGTCTGACTTCTGGAATGGTTGTTTCCATTTATATGTTTGTGTGTATATGGACGCACCTTTCACAGTCAGGGTGCCCAGGAGATGTCTCTGCTCAGATGCTTGGCTTGTCAATCAGGCCACAGTGCTAACAGCCTGCTATAGATGAGAAGGTTTTATCCTTCAGTCCCACCTGCCAGCATGTTAGAATGGAGACACAAAACCTTTGAGAGCTGAAGCCCTGGGCCCAGTGGGAAGCAAAGTCCTGAGCCCTGGTTTATAAGCTAAGCACTGAGCAGTGGATCCAGGAGCCCTGTATGGTAGATGAGAGCCAGGGCTGAGGGGCTTCTCTTGGCATCTCTGGAATGACCTTTTCCCCTCCAACCAGCCTGAAGAACTGAGCAGGGACTAGTCTTCCAGTCTGTTCTGCTACCCTGCTGGGTGTTTCTTTCTCTGCTCAGCTCATCCTTTTCAAAGGGACTCAGAGCGGGAAGTTTCCCTGTGCAAACCCAGAGGCACAGCCTCAGAGCATAATAGGAGCAAGGTGCATTTATGAAAACCCTGCAAAGTGATCACTGAACACCAAAGGGTCCCCTGGACTAGAGCATTTCCTTGCGGGTGCAGCAGTGAAGGCGGGATCCCAGCCCAGTTCCCTTTGCTGCAGCCCACCATGCCTGCCTTGACAAGTTCAGGGCCCCCTTTTACACACCCTGAAATTAATTGGAGTCTTTCCCCTGGCTAAAGACCAGCCGCTACATCCAGAAGGGGAGTTTTATTTTAACCCCACTCAGAAGAGGATGCAACGGAGGCTGAGATGGGAGGTGGCTTGTCCAAGCTCACACATGGTGTGTCTATGCTGCAGAGTGGCCCAGGCTCTGGCACATGTTTAAGCCCAATGTGTCCACCCACAAAGCCCTCTGGCACGCGCCTGTCCCCCCTTCAGACACAGGAGGACTTCCTTGCTCAGGGATATGGGTCTGAGCCCATGGGACTGTACCCGGCCCCCTGGCAGCAAGGACATGAATGAAGCTTTCTTGCCAGGCTCATGTTTGGATGGTCCACCAATGTTATCCCACAATCCTGGGCCTTCTGTCTCCTGTCTTCCCACTCATCTCCTGGTTCAAATACAGCTGCTGATGTTTAACTCTTCTTTTCCATGTGGGTTGCTCAACTTCAAACATACCTTGGCCCAGCCTGAAGGGAAACTGAGCTAGTGCCCCTCACCCACAAGCTGCCCAATGGCCAGACACTACAGGGTTCTGATCAACATGTGGGGGAGGCCAGCAAGGTCCAGGACTTCATCAAGACACAAGATACTAGCATGTTAGTGAAAGCTCAGCAAGGAACCTGGATCCACTGGACGGTTCTCAGGGCTGGGAGCAGCTCAAGCACCTCAGTACCACCTGCTGCAAAGGGGAGGATGGGAATGGTGCATCTGGGAGCACCCCGGCTACCTGCCCCTTGCACCAGCAATTCCACTGCTAGGAACCACATCCAGACCAGAGTCATGCATGACTTTCTGCTGTGCCAGGATGGACCCAAGCACCCAGAGGCAGAGGCAGTGAAGACAGGGACACCAACAGAGATGATCATGCAGTCACCAGAGCAGACCCTGGTGCTGCTGCCAGAACCAGATTAGCCAGCACAAATGGAGTATCCAAGGGCATCCTGGGCCCATATCTGGAGGAACTGTCTGGGGATGAGCCTGGGAGGCAGTTCACAGAGGAAGCAGCAGCCCAACAAGACCCAGAGCTGTAGGTGGAGCTGGAGCCATGACCCCTCTGACACCACGTGGAGTCAAAGCTGGATTCCAACACAGAAGAAAATTAAACCAGCAGCTGGTGTCAACTGTTCCTAGAAGCTCCAGAATGCATATGGGGGATCTATGGCGATGACAGCAGGCAGCAGCTACATCAACTGCGTCACAGCTGCCATGGCTGGGCCCCCTCCAAGAGCTGCCTCGGAAACTGCAGCAGATGTGTCAGCCAGCATCCCGTAGCTGTGCTGCCTGACTCCTGCAATAGCAGTGAAGCCACAAGCATGTGTCGTGGAAATGACCACCCAGGCAGTAATTTGATCAGAGACTCAGGCCTGAGGCTCATTTATTGAACACACACCAACGCTTTGGGGGTAGCAGATTGGATACTGCGCCCGCTGATAGAAAGCAACACCCGAGTATATAAAGCTGAAAACCGCAAATACATCATACATTTAAGTAATAATTGCCCTTATTCGGAATTAACATCTGACAGGGGTTAGGGTCTTCTTGGGTCTTTTTGGTACTTTCCAACGTTGCTATAAACAACCCTTTTATGGATGTAATATGGGTTAGGGTCTTCACTGGTACTTTCCAGTGCTTAGCAACCATACCTTTTATGGGGTACCATTACACAATGCTTGTCATAGGGCACAATGATCTCAAGGGGTAGTTACACAACTGGTATAGGGGAGGGCAGGGGTTACAGTTGCACATGTTTTAGGCTTATAGATTACTGTTACAAAAGCTTCACGCCTATTTGATTATAATCTTATTTTACTCAAGCAGTTAGCACATTTCTTAAGCATAAGGAACATATTGCAAATAGTTCCTGCTTTTGGGGCTTTTCACTATCCCCCCCCCACACAGTCATGGAACACTATCTTAGTTTGGTTCAGGTTTTAGGTCTGTTAGGTATAAAGCAGGCCCAGGCCAGCAAACAGAGGCCCAATAAATTGGGGGGGGGAGGTCCTTTCCTCCACACATGGATCCGGTGCTGGATCCAGGGAGCAGGGAGCCTGCAGGCCCAAAAGGGCTCAGCAGATGAGTTGGCAGCGTAAGAGCACTACCAAACAAGTGCTGCAGGATGGACAGAGAAGATGTCCCACAATGCACCATGACCCAAGCCCTGGAGCGGTTACAGCTAGCAAGGAGGCCCCTGGGATATGCCCCAGAAGCCACATTGTCAGAGATGTGTGAGCCCATTGTGACGTTATGCAGTCTATATGGTTTTATAAAAACATAATAAGAAGTGAATATAATGTAACTGGAATAGTTTTATAAAAATATGATAAGTGAATATAATGTAACTGAAATATGTTTCATGCAAAAGGTCTCTTGTAAGGTATCATTACAAAGCTTATAATCTACTGAGTGTGATCATCTGATTTGTATAAATGTACCACTCTTGTATCTAAAACTAGAAATATGAAATATAACTCTGAGGGCCTATTGTAATTATGTAAAGTGTGGGCCATTAATGATGGTTTGGAATCTTGATGACTCCCATTAACAAGGACCATTGTCTGCAGATGGCTGTGTTTACCTGTTATTCTTCCTGTATATGTGTGTGCTGGCAAGTGGGCAATGAAGTCTTGCAGTGACATGTGATCATGTCACCTGAACTGGAATCCATCTTGAACCTGGTGCTTTTCCAGTGAGGGGGGGGTGGAAACCCAGAGGGACAAAGGGTTCCCGCCTTATGCAAAAGATATATAAAGGGGTGGAAGTGAACAGAGGGAGAGAGGAGCCATCATGAAGAATCCCCTGGCTATCACCTGAGCTGGAACAAGAGCTGTACCAAGGGAAAGAATTGTGCCCAGTCCTGGAAGGTGTCCAGTCTGAGAAAAAACTTACTGAAGCATCTCTGAGGGTGAGATTATCTGTGTTCAGTTTGATTAGACATAGATTTGCGCATTTTATTTTATTTTGCTTGGTGACTTACTTTGTTCTGTCTGTTACTACTTGGAACCACTTTAATCCTACTATCTGTATTTAATAATATCACTTTCTACTTAGTAATTAACTCAGAGTATGTATTAATACCTGGGGGAGCAAACAGCTGTGCATGTCTCTCTATCAGTGTTATAGAGGGCGAACAATTTATGAGTTTACCCTGTATAAGCTTTATACAGAGTAAAACGGATTTATTTAGGTTTAGACCCCTTTGGGAGTTGGGCATCTGTGTGCTAAAGACGAACACACTTTTGTGAGCTGTTTTCAGGTAAACTTGCAGCTTTGGGACAAGTGATTCAGACCCTGGGTCTGTGTTGGAGCAGACGGGAGTGTCTGGCTCAGCAAGACAGGGTGCTGGAGTCCTGAGCTGGCAGGGAAAACAGGAGCAGGGGTAGTCTTGGTACGTCAGGTGGCAGCTCCCAAGGGGGTTTCTGTGATCCAACCCGTCACACCCATCACCAGCATGGATGCACTGGCCCCGATATAGTGTGGGTATCAGGTGTTCGTATTAGTGCAGAGTGAATGCTTGTAGGCAAGTTTGGAAAGCATGGTCTGGCAGGCAGAGTATATGGACCTGGCACATGATGCAGTGCAGACGTACCCTTAGACTAGAGAAGAAATAAGGTGGGAAAGGAAAATGACACATGGGGCAGGGGATTTGATAGGAAGACCCCAAATCTCCCATCCCAGGGTGGGGTCAGGACTCAGCCACAGCCGGGGGAGGTGATAATGTCATCTGGGTCCCTCTCTGGCCCATGACCACCTGGGTACAGGTGGGTCATTAAACACTGTGTCCCTGCCTCAGAGAGACTGTCCAGGTGTCAGCTCCCTGCAGGCTACGGGGGAGGGGGAATTGCATTCCAGGAAGCCAGGGAAGAACAGGGCGTGTTGGTGACGCCCAGAGAGGAAGGTCAGGGGAAGGGGACGGGAACGCCCAGCTCTGCCTGATATAACCTGGTTCCTTTGTGTGGTTCCTTTCATGTTGTGGAGGATCCTCAACAGAAATCCCCAGCTCCATCCACTCCAGCGGGAGACACCCAGACAGGGACAGTGACTGCAAACACAACTCCTAGCAGTGAGTATCTTCCTCATGACCAGCCAGCCCAGGGTTGGGATAGCAGAGGCTGCAGTTTGGGATTGAGGGGCACCAGCAGAGTTGTGGCGGGAGGGGGAGCTCCCCCTCCCCCAGTGGTCAACTAGTTACATGCAGTGTTGCCAATCTCGTCCTTTTCCAACTAATCGTTCTAACTGGACAAAAAATTCCATTTAGTTGTTGGTTGGAAACTTGAATTGAAATTGAAACATTAATACATACTTTAAAAGCATATATATAAAAATCATCATACATTCAAATGCTGGTGTTTATTGGTGTTTTATGGTGGTTAAAATGTGGGGCCAAGAGTTAGCACCAAATCGCACAGGCCTTGGGACTACATGGGCGTAGATGGCTCATTAACTGGTGTGTCCCGGCTCAGAGAGACTGTCCAGGCAGGGGAGGAGGGGGAAGTACATTCCAGGAACCCAGAGAAGAGCAGGGCGTGTTGGTGACGCCCAGAGAGGCAGGTCAGGGGAAGGGGGTGGGAATGTCTGCCTGATATAACCTGGTTCCTTTGTGAGCGTCTCATGTTGAGGAGGATCCTCAACAGCAATCTCCAGCTCCATTCACCTTACAGGAAGACACCCAGACAGGGACAGGGACAGTGAATTCAAAGTGACTACCTCCCTCATGACTAGCCAGCCCAGAGCTGAGATAGCAGGGGGCTGCAGGGGGCTGCAGGTCAGGATTGAGGGACATCTGCAGAGCTGTGGGAGGAGGGGTGAACTCCCCCGCCCTTCATGGGCAACTAATTACATCAAAACTAGTTGTTTTAAAATTTTTCTAATAGGAAAAAAATTCCATTTAGTTGTTGGTTGGAAATTTGAATTGAAATGGAGACATTCATACATACTTTAAAAGCATATGTTTATATAGATAGATATAGTCCCTGCTTAGTTCTTCAGGCTGGTTGGAGGGGAAAAGGTGATTCCAGAGGTGCCAAGAGAAGCCCCTCAGCCATGGCTCTTGTCTACCATACAGGGCTTCTGGATCGACCACTCAATGCTTAGCTTATGAACCAGGGCTCATTTTATCTATCTATCGATCTATCGATCTATCTATCATACATTAAAATGCTGATGTTTATTGGTGTTTTATGATGTTTAAAATGTGGGGCCAAGAGTTAGTGCCAAATTGCCTTGCCGATGAAAATGTTAGAAACTTGCTTATAGAAATCAGGCAGCAATAGTAAGCTTAACTCCTTTTTTATTGAAAAGTTGTGAATGTTTATGCATATATAGAAGGAATTAATATAATTTCTCATTCTTAGGACAGCTAGATTAGAGTATTTTAGTGACTTTGCTCCAGAATGCTTGATTTATGACCAGGAAACATATAAATATACGTTTCCTAGTAGGACAAAATATTTAGAAAACATTATTTGCCAAGGTTATCTTGCATCTTCACTGTCTCAAGAAGTTTCTATTCTAAAAAAAATTAATTTTTCAAAAGTCAATTTAAATTAAATACATTTTCAAAAAAAAAAAAGATTTTTTTTGCTTTCACAACTGTGCCATACAGCTCGTCTTCACCCTCACAATCTCACCCCTTGAGCCTCACCCCACTGAAAATTCGAATAGCCCCTCTAATTTCAGTTCCTGGGAAAACACTGAACCCAATGCTGGGCTAGCAGGCAGCTGCAGGTCAGAACTGAGGGGCACTGGCAGAGCGGGCAGCCAAGGAGTGGGATAGCAGGGCACTGTGCATCGAGATGGAGGGAACTTTGGTGCATTGTTTTCTTTTGAGCTCCGTTCATGGACTCCTTACTGGGCACAGAGTTATATGTCAGGATTTTGTTCTTGTTTCCTCATCTCTTTGTCTCCATGCAGGGCAGCCCTTCGTACTTACTGGGTGAGACAGCGGAGACATGGCCCAATCAGATAGCTCAAGGGAGGTAAGTGGGATCCCATGTTAAGCAGGATCCTCCCAAGGCAGGACCCTGAGCTTTCACCTCCCCTCCTTCTCTAAAGACAATCCCAGCCCCTGGAAATAGTGTTGCAGGCACATCTAGGAGACTTCACTGCAGACATGTCCCAGGGCTGCCCCAATTCCTATCTCAGGTGCCTGGTCGCTCTTCAAGCACCAAAGTTTCACAAAAGATCAGATGAGCTAAGGTCAAAGGGCTGCAGCTCCACTGGAAGCAGTGGGCCAGATCCTCAGCAGGTTTTAATGGGCCAGACCCCAGCTGCTGTATATTGGCAATAGCTCCATTGGTGTCACTGGACCAGATCCCCAGATGGCTTTAATGGGCCACAGCATCATTGGTGTCAATGGACCAGACTCCAGCTGGTGTATATCGGCTGTAGCTCCACTGGGGTGAGTGAAGAGGGGTCGTTGTTGCCCTGAGGGATTCACTCCTGGTGTCACTGAAAAGTTTTCCCCTTGATAGAAACAGAGAAGTCCCCTGATGTCTCCCAGTCCAACCCCACATGCACATGGTCTTCTCAAACTGCCTTGATCTTTCTGCCAACTGCTCCCCTCTCTCTCCCTCCCCTTTGTCCCCATCCCAGGGCTCCAGGCCACTCACTGGATCATTGGTCCCTCGGAAGGACTCCCCAGGCACAGACATCTTCCGCAACGACAATGGAGACTGCATCGTCCGTTCTGACCTGGGCTGCTACCTGCAGACAGGTCTCCTTGAGGAGGGGTGCAACATCAGGATCCAGAGACTGCACCCTGCATGCCTGGGTGGGGATCACTATGTGGGCAGCGTGAGGGACCCCAATATCTACATCATCAAGGGCAGTTCCTACCGGGTGGTGACGGACCTGAACACAGATAATGGAGCTCAGGTCTTTGAGCTGCATCCCAGGTGCTGTGGTGGGGACCACTACGGGAGGGCTGGTTGGACCTTCTTCATCATTTTCCAAAACGAGGGTGTAATCCGCAGCGTGACTGATTTGAGGACAGCTGAAGATGAAAATAACTTTCTCCTGGCCCCTGAAAACCACAATGTGCTCTACTACTTCGGGATCGGTCAGTACCTAACCCTGATCAAGATGGATGAGAAGTGGGGGGCTCAGTTCTTCCTGTACCCGGACATGAGATTTGAGAAGCCGGACTGCTTCTACTCCATCCACCCAGATGTGCTGAATTTCTTCCCTGGGGGCTTGACCCTCACCAAGGGCATCTCAACCGGTGGTTGGGATTGCATCAAGACCCTGCACAACAACTCCGACTCCCCCATCACCTGGTCCGACAAGATCACCCGCAAGGTGGGCTATGCCAAGCAGAAGATGTCCAGTATTGAGCACAACTGGAGCATCTCTGCTGAGATGTCCATCGGGGCCGGAGAGCTCACCAAGCTCATCACCCAGTTCCAGTTCTCCCTCAAGGCCGAGTACGGCGGGAGAAGCATCCGCACAGAACAGGAGGACTGGAATGAAGCCCGAGAAGAAGAGGAGTCACTCCAGGTGACTCTGGAGCCCAAAAAGAACCTGTACATCTGGCAGTACCACCTCGGCATAGGCCAGGAGCCCATCTTGTTCTGCAGAGACATCCAGTTCACCAAAGAAAACAACCCACCCGACCGCATCCCTCTGCCTCCAGTCCCCTAAGCGCCCATGAGGATGGAGAATGCAGCATCATGATGCTATTCTGGATGCGAGCATGCGAGCTTCTTTCTTCTGTTATTGCCCCTTCAGATCTTTCCCTGAGCTGCCCAAAATTTCTCCCATCCCAACTGTTTCTCCTCCTGGTTTTTGTCCTTTTCCCAGCTCTACCCAAATCTTGTTTGCAATGGTTTAATTAAACTTCCTTTCCTTCCTATTATTATTATTACAGTTGGTCAGAAAATGGTGTTTGATTTTCTTGTGGAAAATTTAGACTTCCTATTGAAAAACAAAAAAAAAATGACTAAAACCTGCTGAAACCCCAGAAAATTGGGCAGAAAAGTGCTGACATCTGAAAACATTTGCAAAAACATGCCAAAACAAACACAAATTTGCTGAAAACTGAAAATATTTTTACTTATAGCCAAGCATTTTTAGGTTTTCTGACCAAAAAATGACCGTTTTTGATGGAAACCAACACTTGCTGTGAATATTTTTTTTTTGAAAAAACAACAACAACCAATTTTCCCTCAAAACTAATGTTTCAACCAGCTTTCATTATGACAATACACACCCTGTCCAAACTTTTCTCCCCACCACTTCTGCTTTTTCCATTCTCCTTCATCCACCTCCTTCACAGCCTTCCCCAAACCTCCTGCCAAATAATGTCAGTGATTGAATGACATGTTCTCTCTCCAATTGTTTCTGTTAGTCACAGCCTAGAATTTGCTTTGGGCTCCCTCACAATCAAGAGTCCAGTGGAAATCAGAGGAATCCCTGCAGTGTTGTAAGTGAGAACGGGGGTCAATACTACTAAAATATGGATTTGCCAAGGTGCCAGAGTAGATTTGAAAGCTGAAATCTAGCATATTGCATTTGCTGTCCATGTCTGAATGAAATTTCATTAGGATAACCCCATATTATTGAGTCCAGGGAGCACTGGCATTCTCAGTTTAATGCTAAGCTTTTGTGAGGTCTACTTCTACCCTTCACAGTACTGCTGCAGTCAACATAGTATATAATCATCAGTTTTACAGATCAAATGTCCTAGGGATGTATGGGACTCAAAATACACTCCATGGCCATAGATAGACCAGTGTTGGGGCCCAGGACTTATACCAAAGACCAATCACTAAATCTGCTTAATCACTTCACCTCTGCAAGAGCTGGTAGCTAGGTTGGAGGGAGCTGTCACCAATATAGCACTGTCTACACAGGGGGTTAAGTTCAGTATAACTACATTGTTCAGGGGTGTGCATTTTTTCACACCCCTGAGTGATGTAGTTACAACAAAGTAAGTGTGTAGTGTAGACCAAACCTTATTTATAATCATCAGTTCTTCAATCTCTCCAATACATTTGTCACACTTTAAATAATTGTCTGAAGCACTTTGTCTGAAGGCATCCTACTAACCTGGTCCCTGCTTGTTCTAGTGTAGGGTTTGAAAGGGACTAGTTCAAACTAGCAAAAGCAGTTGTTTAAAGTTATTGTGGGAGTTCTCTGAAGCCATTGACTTGGGCTGAGGATGGAGAAACATGCTAATGGTATTGTGTAGTTAAAATCCAAGATACAGTTCCTCAACAATGTGCTACGAAGAGAGCAGACACAGCAGGGGAACTTTCAGATACTGAGATTAAAGAAACAACAAGTGATACAACCTCCAAAAGGAAGTCTCACCACTTCTTCTCAGCCTGGTAAGCCTGGCACAGGAGATCGTGAGACACATGGTCTGTCCAAGTGTCTGGCAGTACTTCTGGGTTTGTCATCTTCATTGGTGGCTTCAGCAAAACTCTGAGGTCCACCACAATGACCCCAGTTTATACACCCTGGGTTGGGGTTCATTGGAGGATGACAATCTTCTTATTTTCTATTAGACACTTGCGGCAGCTCTCGGATTTCTGGTCTGTTACTTTCTCTGCTGCTTCCATCATTATTCAGTAGATGCTCATCCACATTTTCTGTCATTCTTTGCTTATCTGAGGCTCTTGGTTTTATTCATTTTAACACTGCATTCCTGTATTAAAACAGCCTATTAATTGGGCCCCTCCCTTTTTAAAGCAATTTCTTTTAATGTTTCAAAGTCACACATACTTTGAGTGCTTCTGCCTTTCAATATTAATTTTCCTTTCTGTGCCAGACAGTCCCTATCATTTGCAGGAGGCAACAATCAGGCTTGTATAGTTCTTCTAAATGTAGCAGACACAGGGCCAGCTTTTAAAACATATTTAGGTGCCTGAAGGTGTGGGGTGGTGCCTAGTGGGAATTTTATCTGTAGGAGTGAGAGCTTCTTGGGTTGAGTCTTGCATTGGCCTCTTGGAAATCAATGGGACCAAATCCATCCCTTCAAATCTGTGCTTACATCTTACCTGTGCCCTCCTCCCAGCTTGCAAACCTGGCTCATCCGCTTCCCATTCCCCAGCTTCTCTCCAAATCTAGTTACCAAGGCAGATGATTTCATTATGTCTTCTCTCTGTTTTCTCTCATTATTACCTACAGCCTGAATTCTGATTTTGGATCATTTGGGTGTTAAATATGCTGCCAAAAGGCAAACAAATTGTGAAGCCTAAATAAAGAATCGATTTTTCAGCATTCACCAAGTTGTTGGGGTTGAATTTCCTTTGTTTTCTCCTTTGTTTGGGGTCTACAGAAGGGTAAAAATGGAGGTGAAAGTAGGAATGCAGGAGGAAGCCAGGAAGGCTTGGGAGTTTGGGGTCTGTGTGGAGATGATGGTAGGAAACCTAAAATAAAAATGGACATTGGGGGAAATTTTGATACCATGAAAAATTGAGAAAGGAGTGTGGGAAGAGGAACAGAGGAAAGAGTCATAACAGGCCTAAGACTCTTCATGGGCCTGAGGCTCTTCACCAGAGGAGGATTAAGATTTACTGGGAGCCTTGGCACAAAGAACTTTTGGGCCCCCTATGATGCTCTCTATGTCGGGGGAACACCCTACAACCCCATGTTCATTCTTATAATATGATTGTGTGGTATCCAATGGAAAGTTTGTCATGTCGGGTGTCTTCGGAAGGCTCATGATGCACTGAGCATTGCTGTTATAGTGATGTTCTAGTAATTGTTGTTACAGTAATGTTATAGTAATGTTATAGGTTGTAATTTCATGTATACAGTTATGAGGCTGAAAATGTGTCCTCATGGCTTAAAACAAGCCCAGGCAAAAACTCTCCAGGAGCAGAGGGGCAGTTCACACCTCATCAGGGCTTGTATGGGACAAACCCAGCCCAGCCTCACAGGAACAAAAGATGGTGGCCTAGGCAGCAACAAAGGATCTGTTGGACTCTTGAGTGAGTCACCCCCTTCATTTGGGACTGCGATGAGGCAGGGCCGGCTCTAGGTTTTTTGCTGCCACAAGCAAAAAAAAGTTTTTGTCTGCCCACCACCCCAGCCCTGGTCTCCCTCCCCTACTCCCCTGCTGCCCCAGCCCTGGGTTCTCCCCCCCTCACCCACACCCCCTGCTGTCCGAGCCCTGGGTCACTGGTAACTCGCTCCCAGGGCGGGTCATTCAGCAGGAATTTTGGATGTGCACAGAACACAGACAGGATTGGTTCCCATATGGTTACAGAACTGCAGTAAAGTGGAACAATTTTCAGCTTGTGTGATTGGAGGATATCTGGATGCATATTATAAGACTGTCCTACATAAATGAGGAAAAGTTGAGGTGCCTTTATTCTTTTGTTCCACTCTTTGTTTCTACAGGGAATTTGCCAATGCAATATCACTGTCTTCCTTTTAAACAAATAAAACTAAAAAAAAAAAAGGCAATGGCTGTTGAAAATAGCAATTCCAGTCCTAAAAACCACTGGGAAGCATTTCTTGCTCAATTTTATCCCAGTTTTTCTACAGCAAGTTACAGTGGATCAGTATATTTGATTTAGGAGAAATGAAGTAACAGCTGCCCAAATTGAGCTTGAGCACTCCTGAATTTTGAGGTGTTCAAATCTGGAAGGCAGGAGCTAGATTCCCTTTCTGAATATTAGCTAAATCTGGAAAGGAAAAGTTTTTTTCTGCTTCCATGGCTCAGAAGTGGAAATCCTCCTACGTGCCTGGTACTGTGTCTAAAGCTGACCAGGTCCTCTAGCAGAGTCTCCCCTCCCTTACTTTTCATTTTAAATTCTAGTGGGATCCATGTACCTCCCTTGCTAGGCTTCAGATAGAGAGGGGCACTGTCCATTTAGTCCACTCAATTCCTTCTTTGGGGGCTGCAAGGTGAGGTCACACCAGTATCCCTAGTCCAGTCTGGGGAAGTCTTCTGAAGGGTATATCTGGGGCAAAGCCTTCTACTCCTTGGGCATACTTGTTCCCCATCACAGTGCCACCCCTTTCCACTCACAGCAAGCTGCAGCATGGCTCAGCTACCTCACTTCCTCCTCCTCCCTTTTCTGTTGATAACGGCCAAGGGATTGCTGGGAAATGTAGTTCTTTCCCTGCTCCAGGGCTGGCTCTATAGGCAGGGAGCTAGGCAAGGAACTACAGCTCCCAGGGTCCCATGGGTTCTCAGCTCCCATGCTGGATCCCCAGCGGCTCCACTTCTGCAGGGTTGTGAGAGGGGAGGAAGTGAGTAAAAAAAAAAAGGCTGGCCTGAATGCCGCCCCCTGCAAATGTGCCACTCCAAGCACCTGCTTGTTTTGCTGGTGACTAGAGCCGGCCCTGCGATGAGGTAATGCTCACCTGACTCTGAAGTTGGGGGGGGGGGCAAAGCCAAGAGGGAAGAAAGGACATGATAAAAGGGAGAGACATTTGCCATGCTCTTCCTCACTCACTTCCACCTCCATCTACAGACACCACCACCCAGCGACTGAAGCACTGATCAAAGGGGAGAGCCTGGCTGAAGGGCAACCAGTGAGCCTGTGGAGAGAAGCATCTAAATATGTAAAGGCACTAAAGTGTTAAGATCAGCTTAGAATGCGTTTTGCTTTTATTTCATTTGACCAAATCTGACTTGTTATGCTTTGACTTATAATCGCTTAACATCTATCTTTTATAATTAATAAATGTGTTTGTTTATTTTACCTGGAGCAGTGTGTTTGGTTTGAAGCGTGTCAGAGATAACAAGCCTGGTACATATCAATTTCTTTGTTAAATTCACAAACTCATATAGGCTTGCAGTGTCCAGCGGGCGTAACTGGACACTGCAAGATGGAAGTTCCCAGGGTTGTGTCTGGGACCAGAGATATTGGCTAGTGTCATTCACTTGCAAGTAGCTGGGAGCAGCTTACATGCCAGAGGCTGTGTATGAACAGCCCAGGAGTGGGGGTTCTCACAGCAGAGCAGGGTAAAGCTGGCTCCCAGAGTCAGGGATTGGAGTTACCTAGCAGATCACCGGTCCAGATAACAAATGGGGAACTTAACAGACCCCATGTGCCCCTTGCCCTGGGGCCCTGCCCCCTGCTCCTCCTCTCCTCTATTCCCCATTGCCTCTTCCCCATGCTCCTGTTCTCCTCCCCCAACTCTGCCATTCCCCACTGCCTCTCCCCCACTCTCCCATTCCCCTCCCCCAACTCTCCCATTCCCCACTGACACTTTCCCTCCACCAGAGCCCCAAGTCAATCATTCCCCTGGCTCCTCGTTCAGTGTTTGCACCTTTTTCCCAGACAGACCTTTGCTGACTTCAGCTCCCGTAAGTAGGGTCTCGTTCTGCATTGGCCTGCAAGGCTGAAGGCCCCTCTGCTCTCAGAAACTCCCCCTGGAGATCGATCCACTTGGAGCTGTCCCGGACAGACCAGGTCTTCAGATCTTGGCTGATTCTTGTAGCTCTTTCCAGTTTGCCAGGGTCCTGTAAGAGGTTTCGACACCCGAGCTAGATACAGTCTTCTGTCATGGTCTCATGAATGCTGGATCCCAAGATGACTCCACCTCCCTGCTTCTACTCAATATCCCACTGTTTATTCACAAAAGTATGGTGTCAGCCTGCCCAGCTCCAGAATGGCGCTGAGAGCTGGTGTATTAATGTAGATGGACAATATGGGCCATAGGTGTTAACATTACCCAGCCACTGGGTAACATTAAACGGTGTTTGAAAAGCCCAGGGTCTGGTGTACAGAGACCTCAGCCTGCTTAGTGCCATGGCAAACACAACATTAAACGTCCTTTTAACCTTTGATTAAAGACTAAGAAATAAGGAAAAACAGTTAAAGCCTTTGAAACATAAAGAATTAAGTGAGGCTCTCATTATAACAACATCCCTTGTTCCCTTTCCCTTTAGCTGGAGAGAGTGTTCAGACACTTAGACAGTATCAAAGATGGTAATAACCGTCCTTTGGGGGGAAAGAGAAGTTAGCTGAGATGAGCTGGAGCTGTTGCTGTTGTTGTTAAAGTCAGATCCTGTTTCATCCCAGATGGGGTTTGGGATTCAGCTGGAGCTGGGAGGGGTGATGATGTTGTCAGGGCCCCCCCTTCTGCTGGGAGCTGTACATCTCTCAGGATCAGGACGGTGAAGGTCTGGAGTCCCAGGAGATGGTGGGGGTGGCAGCCATGATGGCGAAGCTCGCTCCAGCAGCCTCCTTTTGTTAAGTGTTGAAGGCTGGAAGGTCAACGCTGCTCAGTTATTCTGTCCTTATCAGTACTAACAGCAGATCAGGCAGCCTGCTATTTCAGCAGACTTTGATGTTACTCATAAAGAAAGACCACAGGCGCAGTTTGGGGATGAAAGCACTTGGCCAGGTTTATTGCCCTCAAGGTACAGTCCTAGTGCCCTGGCTCCATGGTTGGGAATGGGAGAGTTGGGGGAGGAGAATAGAAGCATGGGGGAGAGGCTTCAGTCGCTGGTTACAGGTACATTAACACATGGGTGTCCAGTGGCAAGGAGGGGCTCAGTCAGCAGCAGGAGTCTCTGCTGTTCCCTAGGCCACACAAAGGATTAAGGTGAGGTACCCCTATATTTATAGACTGAGACAAACAACAGGGATACACAATTGCTGTACCGCCTTACATATTTCATGACATCTGTTTGTTAACTCCCCTTGTTCCAGATATCTCAGACACAACATCCCTATTCATTGTTCTGTTAAACCATCTTATCCTGTGCTAGATGGGGATGTAGAAGTGCGAGCCTTAAAATATATTTACATAAATATCTAATGCCTAATACTCTAGCAAAACCTCTGCCAAGTTCCTATATGAGCATCTGCTTTAATACATGGCCTGACTTTGGGTCACAGCCTCTGGTTCAGGCCTCAGGTCTTTCACCAGGCCCAGTGCTTCAGGCTCGCTCTTTCTCTACTGTTCTTCTTAAGATTTTTCTCACAAAATCTCTTTCTTGACAGACCCCAAAGGGCAGTGATGGGTGGAATGGCCCATCCCCTTATTATTTTGTCCATCAATTAGGCCAGGGATCGGCAACCTTTGGCAAGCGGCTCGCCAGGGTAAGCACTCTGGCGGGCCGGGCTGGTTTGTTTACCTGCAGCGTCTGCAGGTTTGGTCGATCACAGCTCCCACTGGCTGCGGTTCGCCACTCCAGGCCAATGGGGGCTGCGGGAAGTGGCGCGGGCCAAGGGGTGTGCTGGCCGCCCTTCCTGCAGCCCCTATTGGCCTGGAGCAGCGAACCGCGGCCAGTGTGAGCCGCGATCGGCCAAACTTGCAGACGCTGCAGGTAAACAAACCGGCCCGGCCCGCCAGAGTGCTTACCCTGGTGAGCCGTGTGACAAAGGTTGCCGATCCCTGAATTAGCCCTAAATTCCAACACACCAATTTTGGCTCATTAACTTCTGGCTCCATGTCATCTGGTTTTAACAAGGAGGGGAGAGTACTTAGTTATATTTTAAGCATGGGAAATTCCTTATCCTAAAATTGGGATTTACGATTCTTAAGTTGATCCAACATTACAAGAAATGACAGTTAAACCTTCCAAACGTGAACAAAGCTTATGAACTTACAACTCACTTCCTTTGTAGCTAAAATGAAACTGAAAACTGCTGCTGTTATATGGATGTAAGACTGTTTAAGGACAAGCCAGCTTTTATCCCTGCCTTGGCTATATGCCCAGAATGGGCAAAGATGGAAAAACTTCCCCCCTCTTTACCATTTACACAGCTAAAGCTAGGCTTTTACACAAAGCATGAACATTGTATGCACTCGGCCAGGGGTTCTCAAACTCCATTGTACCTTGACCCCGTCTGACAACAAAAATAACTACACGACTCCAGGAAGGGAGACCGAAGCCTGAGCCCACCTGAGCCCCACTGCCCTGGGGGTGGGTGTGCACAAAGCCCAAGCCCCTTTGCTCCAAGCAGGAGGATCAAAGATGAAGCAGAAGGGCTTTAGTCCCAGGCAGGGGGCCTGTAACCTGAGCCTCCCTGCTCAGGGCTGAAGCTCTCAAGCTTTGGCTTCGCCCCCGGGTGGTGGAGCTCGGGCTTTGGTCTCGGACCCCAGCAAGTCTAAGACAGCCCTGGTGACCCCATTAAAATATTTGAAAACTGCTGCACTAGTGGATAAGCTTGCTCACTTGGAGGACTCAAGCGTGTTGCCACCTTTAAAAAGAGGCAACAAAATGATGATCTTTTGGAACCACTTTTCGTGTCATGAACCAGTTCCAACACCCAAAGATTGTTAAAAATCCCAGGCATTTTTAGTCGGTGACAGATCCTGACCACCTGTTTTACCACCACCATTTGTGAAGACAACATGGCCATTTGTTGCAACTTGGCCCATCATGGGATCTAACCTGGGACCCTAAAACTGTGCTGTCCTACGTGCAGAGAAGAACAACAAATATTATTGGACACTATCATCAAAAGTTGGGTGTTGCAACAGCCTGTTGATCTGAGATGAAATTCACGTCAATGCAGTCACAGCCCTGAATTCTATTAACAAGATGTTATTTCAGTGAAAGTCTGTTATAGCCACTTAACCTTCAAAATTTTAATATGCTTCATCTTTTGCCTTTTTTGTTTTACTTAAAAATATCCTGTCAATACATCTTCAACACTATTACCAATCACAGAAACCAACCGTTATATGTTATTGTGACATCTTATGAACTTTCATTCACATTTTAGAGTTAAACTCGCAATTGGGGTAAATCTGTAGACCTTATTTTGACAAGGTATCCTGGGAATAAGCATAAGGGAGCTGTAAATTGCTGTGACATGGTTCTTCAATTATCCACCTGTGGTATTCGTTCTGCAGAGTTGGCTAAATGTATGAATGTAAGCCAGGATCTCCAGCCTCCTGGATCTTCTAGCTCCAACGGCCAGTGAGAATATGTATTGAGGCACTGCTTGAAGAGGGTAGAGGGACAGTGGGATAGGGAAACCTTACCTGGGCCTTTCTTGGTTTCTAGAAGTTTGAATTTTGCTCATTTTATTGTTCTGCCATGCGACAAAAATACCACATCACGCTGCATGAAGTTTTCTTTCTTTCTTTCTTTCTTTCTTGCCATTGAATATCCTAGTTTTTTGAACAGGAAAAGAGATGTTGTTGGTAGGAGTTAGTGGTCAACTAGGCCATTGTGTAGCATGTCCCACAACTTGCATACTGAGCCAGCCAGGCCCCCCACACATCAGCTAGGTCCCACCAGCCCTGTTTCAGCACACCTCCCCAGCCATGCCCCTGATCCTTTCACTGCGTTCCCGCCTCCAACCTGGCCCCCTTCCTATTACGGTGAGCCAGGATCTCCTGCCCCACCCCTCCTCCTGATATTATTATTATTACCAATAATAATACTAAGCAGTACTCAGCTACATTCACCAGGGGTATTTCTTGCTGCTTTTTGTAACACTGATGATGGTCTCAGCTGCCAGGACCAGGCTCCCTGCCTGCCTCGCTTCCCCACGCTGCAGCAGCCACCAACCAGCAGTTATGCTCCTCTGCTGGGGATGCTGGCAGAGACTCTGTGAACGGGTAAGCTGAGCCCCAGGAGTACTGACCACCCTGCCAGACACAGCCCCTTCCCAACGCTGGCCCTTCAGCACAGCTCCAAGGCACATGGCCCCATCCACTTGCCCTGCCAGACAGAGCCTGCACAGGGAAAGCAGACAGGGCCGTGCTCAAGGGCTGGAGTAAGCAGGGGGCCCTGTCCAGCAGGAGGTCAGTACTCACGGGTGCATCTTTCCATGGGGGACAACCGGCAGATCTGAGTGCCAGGCCTGGGACTCCTGGGTGCAGACCAAGTACCAGGGCCTGGTGCAGGAGATGAACGCCAGCTCCCCAAAGGCAGGTGAGTCCCTGAGCCCCAGCATGTGGCTCAGCTCAGAAAGGGGATGGGAGGGCAGCTCAAAGGAGGTAGGAGGGAGCTGGGGGAGGGGACACCAGAGGGGAGGGACTTCTCTGATACCTAGTGGTTAGGGCCAGTGTGGGAGGAGGTTGGGAGCCAGGACTCCTAGGTTCTGTCCCCGTCTCTGGGAAAGGAGTGGGGTCTGGAGGGTCTGTCCCCCTCTGCCTCCTGGTGGCAGCTTCATGCTCAATTGCCCACTCAGACATTCTGCCTCCAGAGCCCTACTACATGAAGGTCCTGAAGACCTGTGAGCTGGACGATGCCACCGGTGTTGTCTGAGCTGTCACCAGATATTCCCTCAATGGGGAGGATGTGCTGTGGTACCAGGTTGACCAGAACTGCTGGTTCTTGGTGCACCCGGCAGCCTGGCGAGTGGCAGAGCACTGGAACTGCGAATGGGAGACTTTAGCTTTTATGAACCCCTCTCACCGCAACAATGCAGGTTCTGGATTGATTCACCATTCAGAAGACAGGTGACAGCTCTACTGGTATCCCTCATTACCAACCTGCAGCCCCCTGCTATTCCATTCCCTGTGACTAATAACCCTTTCTCACCCTCTCACCCTCCCCCACAGTGCATGTGGCCCTTGTTCCAGGGACCCAGGACTGGCCTCGTATGCCCCATGATGGGCGGGCTTCTATCCCTGTGACATTGAGGTGATCAGTGAGCAGGGAGGCCAGGCGGACCAGGAGGAGCAGCTGACAAGTGGAATCTGGCCAAATGGGGATCCCACCTTTCAGATCCAGGTGTCCATCGAGCTGGGGCAGGAGGGCTTCAGCCCTACAGAGCATGTGTGTGTGGTGAGACACAACAGCCTGGGGGATGCCCTCTGTGCCTGGTCAGTGACTCCTGGGTGGAGACCAAGTACCAGGCTTTGGTGCAGGAGGTGAACGCCAGCTCCCCAAGACAGTGAGTCCATGGTCCCCAGCACTCAGCTTGGCTTGGGAAGGGGATGGGTGGGTGGCTCAAAGGAGATAGGAGGGAGCTGGAGGGAGCTGGAGGGGGGGACACCAGAAGGTAGTGACTTCCCTGATACATAGTGGTTAGGATTGGTGGGGGAGAGGGCTGGGAACCTGGCTTCCTGGGTTCTGTCCCTGGTATGGGATGGGACTGGGGTCCAGTGAGTTAGAGCAGGGCAAGCTGGGAGGCAAGACTCCTGAGTTTCATGCATGAGTGAACTTTACTCTCCCCACCTCCTGGTGGCAACTCCATGCTCAGTTGCTCACTCTGCCCCCAGAGCCCTATATTACATGCAGGTCCAGATGACTTGTGAGTTGGATGATGCCGTTGGTGCCATCTGAGTCATCACCAGATATTCCCTCAGTGGGGAGGACATGCTGCAGTACCAAGCCGACCAGAACCACAGGTTCTTGGTGCACCTGGTGACCTGGAAAATGGTGGAGTGCAGAACTGTGAAGGGTAGACTTTTGCTGTGAGTACCACCTCCCCTGTTCCCCTCCCCCCCAGTGATGCTGGTTCTGGATGGAGAGCTCTCCACCATTCATCACTGAGAAGGCAGGTTACACCTCTGCTGGTGCCTCTCAATTCAGACCCCCAGCCCCCTGCTAGCCCAGTTCTGCCCCCCGAGTTCTGCTAGTGCCCTTCAATCCTGATCCACAGCCCTCTGCTCTTCCATTCTCTGTGATTATTGACCCTTTCCTTCCTTCACCCCAGTCCAGCGCTCTGTGCATGTGGGCCTCATCTCAAGCACCCAGGACTGGCCACACCACCTCATCTACCCCCGTGACATTGAGGTGACTTGGGAGTGCGGGGGTGTGTGTGTGTGTGGAAGGGCAGATGGCCCAGGGGGAGCAGCTGATCAGTGGGATCCAACCAAATGGGCACCCCACCTTCCAGATCCAGGTGTCCACCGAGCTGGGGCAAGAGGGGGGCTGCCCCACAGAACATGTGTGTGTGGTGAGACACAGCAGCCTGGGGGATACCCCCCTGAGGGTGACCTGGGGTGGCTATTGGGGGGCAGAGCAGATGGAGCAGTGGGGAGAGGCTGGGAGCTGGGTGCCTCCTACTGAGGGGAGGGATATAGGGGAAGATGGATACAATGTGTGGGGGGACATGTGTAAGCAAAGTCAGGATGAGCTCTACCCTGACATCTGGTGGTGAATTGTGGCGAGTGTGTAAAATAACTTCAGGGGCTGATCTGGTTTGCATAGGCACACCCACCCCGCCTAGCATGAGCCCACAGCAGCCCAAAATGGTCACTTTGGCAGCTGTGGGATCCCCAGTTTCTCTGTTATTGGGGCAGGAGGAATAAAGTGTTGTTACCCTGATTATGTGAATGAAGGACAATGAAACTGTTTTATGACAGAGGGTCTCACCATCAACTAAGTAGCACTTGTTAGACAAGGGACATGGGTTCCAAAACCTAGTGAATTGGGAGAGGTTGGGGATAAGTGTGTGTACTCGATGGGATGGGTATTGTTTGAGAGCCTGGAACACCAATTTCACCATTTCCTATCTCCACTGTTGGATAGCAGAGCTAATCTTGATTCCATTAAGAGTCTAGTTGCAGACTGCTGTACTGAATTCACTTTGGGCCAATGGTGCACTAGCACTGGGGCTCCCCTACTACAAGCAGAAATGACAAAAAAGCTAAAATTACTGAGCTGAGATCACTGAGTGCTGTGTTAACTAGTGGGGGAGCCTGAAGGTATATTGCTAAGCAGCTGGCAAAGAGGTGGAGCAGGGGGTTGTGGATAAGGCCAAAATGCCTGCAGTTACAGGGTTGGGTGTACCTATGCTGAACCTCCATCCTGTGCTCTTCCCCACCCTCCAAACATGCCATACCCCATTAGCTCTCATCCCCCCTTAAACCTTCCCGGTTTCTATTCTCTGTTCCCACCCAGGCAGCCCCTGTTTCATTCTCCATTGGGGAATGAGTGATAATTTTTGATGCATGACCCATCACTACAATTTTCACTTTCATGAAGCTTTTGATCAGATCCACATCCTTGCCTTGTTTTCTTGGGTGGTACCCATGGCTTCCTCTGCACAGTTCTGGAGCATGTTGAGCGTGTGTCATTGTTTGTGCTTTGTACCTTTCATGTTAGGAAATTTCCTTTATCTTGTACATTTAAAAATGTTTGCAACATAATTATAATAATTAACGGTTCGTTATTAATAAATTTGTTGTTTTGTGCCTTTTCAGAATATGATACTTTCTATGCTAATTCTGACTGAAAGCTCATATAATGGATCGAATACTTCTGCTGCTCGCTTCTGTTGAAATGCTTGGTCATGTTCCTACAGCATCTGTCTGTCAGCTTGCTTTCAGAGCAACACACCAGTCCCAAACATTTTGGCTCTCTTGCCAATTCTACCAAGCTGCCTTTTCTTTCACTGCTGCCTCACCTTGGCAGACTGATGCATTTTAAAAGTTCCCTTTTTTGTTCATAAATCCTTTCAATAGTTTGTAACTGTTTTTGACCAAACCCCAGTGACTGCAAACTAGTGAAATTTTACACTTGGTATATTAAGAAACTAAATATTACGAAACAATACTTTCAATAGATGTAACCGTAAGATACTTGTTGGATTTGTTTATAATCTAGGGCATTTCAATCTTTTAGAAAATTGCTTACTTTTAATACAAGTATTCATTTTCCATTTACAAATCACTACCATATAGATTTTTTTACTTCCTAATAACATTTAAAGTACACCACATTTAAACAGAACTTTTGGATAACAGTGTTAATGGTTAAGCTCCATTTCTTAAATTCAGAGATCTGTCTTCATGCTCAGTTGTTTTTTGTTTCCAAAGCAATCAGCTATCTGAAAAAGAAAAAGAAACCTATTGTGGCTTCTTGTTGGAGCCTCTACAGGTTTTTAATTAAATAGCATGTCTTATTGACAGTTGTTTTGCCTGTTTGCAAAAAACACTATATTTCATGGGCATTCACCTTTTTTCCATAGTGCAACCCTTACCCTTAAAATCTTGCTAGCCATATTAATTTTCACATGAAGTGTAAATGTTTGTTTTGTGCTTATGGTTTTTCCGTGTACCTCTATCAAAGTGACTGTCTGATCAGAAACACCTTAAGGTTCCATGTTCTCTTTTTGTGACCCCCCTTTGCTGTTACTCTTTATTGGCAGAAAGGTCTATACTGAAACATTCCAAGAAGGAACCATGTCTCATGACATGAGAGTAGTATGAAGGCCCTACCTTCAATCAAACCCTAACCCCGCCCCTTGACCCCTTAACCTTCACCCACCTGTCACCGGAAGTCCCGCCCCATGGGGGTATTACTTCTGGGGTCAAGGTGGCCACATGACTGGAAGCAATGTGTGCCATGTGACCCCTCTAAGAACTCCTCCCACCACCTCTACCAATCAGGGTGGGTTTTGCTCCAATCGGACCGCCCCGAGAGAAGATTTTGACCAATCAGGGTGAGTTCTGGGGCAGGGTGACCCATCCAGAAGTGAATCGTATAACCCCTCTAAGAACTCCTCCCAAGGTCCTCTGACAATCAGAGTGCAGCACCATTACCCCATAAGTCCCAGCGCCGGACAGAGGAGGCCATCTCTTACCAAGGACACGTGTTTTAGAAATCATGGAAAGGCTGCTGAGAGGAAACATGGACTCCTTCACCACCCCCGTGAGACCTTTGTAATTTGTTTTAGCCCCAAGCACCTTTGGACTTGTGTGGAGAAAGCACTACAACAGTGACAGTTCCAAGGAGGACCCTTTGACTCAACCGTTGATGGATACGTTGGAACCCGACCCCAAAACCCTCATGAAGCACCCCAATGAGTGTGACGGCGGCCTCTCATTGTCCGCCCCCTTAGAGGTGGAAGGCGATCATGGCTTGGGGGAGTCACCGGCGGACAAGGTGAATGGAAAAGATGTCGCTCAGGTAAATGAATGATTAAGTAGTGGTGGTCGAGGATGGGGGTGTAATGGGGCTAGGAACCAGGGATTGTGTAAATTAAAAACAAGCAGTGGGGTGCTTACACTGTTTCTTTTCTGAAACTCTTTCAACAGCTTGACGATGCCCTTCTAGAGGCCTTTGAGAACTTACACATAGGCAGCCCTGTGGGAGCAAATATATCGTGCATCAGCTGGTTTTGCTCATATCTGAGACACAGATCTCAAGACGAAAAGGACAAAATGGAAGAATGAACCAGCTCAGACTCCCTTATGTAGGGGTCATGGTGTCCATTTTTATGGGTGGCTGTAAAATGTCGTGTTAAACCAGGCGATTATTAAAACTTATTTAAATGTGTCAATATGAATGAGTCCCCCTTCATACTCCTGTTAGTAAAAGATGGTACCAGTAACAATCATGTCTACACAGACGGCTCTGTAAAAGAAAATATATTACACCCCTGGGGAAGTTGGGAGCTTTGGAGGGGTGAACCCTCTTTTTCAAGTGGCCAGAAAGCATAGTAAAACTTTAAATAGAAGACAGGTAACAGCTTGGCTTTCAGACCAGGACGCTTACACTTTACACAAACCGGCTCGAATACATTTTAAAAGAAACAAGACCATTGTTTCAGATGTGGATGCGCAATGGCAGGCAGATTTAGTGGATATGCACCAGTTCTCCAAACACAACAGCGGTTTTAAGTACATCTTAACATTGATAGACATTCTATCCAAATATGCCTGGGCCTTAGGCCTAAAGACAAGACAAGTGGTGAGGTATCCAAGACCTTTAAAGCTATTTTCAGTGAAGCTCGTGTGCCTCAAAAATTACAAACCGATCGGGGAAAATAATTTTTAAATAAGCCTTTAAGCAGATTGTTAAAGCGGCATGGAATTCACCATTTTGTTACTAATAATGAAGTCAAAGCAGGGGTTGTGGAGCAATTTAACAGAACTTTAAAAACTAGGATGTGGAGATATTTTACAGTCCATAACACCTTTTGCTACATTGACGTGTTACCTGACTTTTTAAAGAGTTACAACCAGAGCTTTCACAGAACTATACGTACCAGACCCGCTGATGTTAACCCTTCAAATTTTCTGAAGGTATGGAAAATGGTTTACGGAGATGGTTTTAAAATAAAACCAGCTGTTGCCCCTTTTAGAAAAGGTGACCACGTGAGACTATTTAAAACCAAAGGCGCTTTTGAAAAAGGTTATGAACAGGCGTTTACCGATGAGATATTCATCGTGGATGAAGCCTTAACCAGGGGCCAGAGACCTGTATACCGATTAAAAGATTATGAGGGTGAGACAGTTACTGGATCTTTTTACCCTGAAGAATTACAAAAAGTAAACCCCAAACTAGAGAGGATTGAAAAAGTTCTAGAGGGGAAAGGAAAAGGGAGAAAAAAGTAGCTACTGGTGAAATGGTTGGGGTTGCCCAATAAGTTTAACATCTGGGTGGAAGTTTCTCAACTCTGTGACATTTAGACACAAACAAAAAAAGATTCCTCCTGCAAAGACAGAGAGAGAGAGAGGAAAAAAATGAGCGATGGCTGGTTTTACATTACTTTGCCCAGCAATGCCAGCTCTGCAGTTTTCCCCCAAAACACCAGCTTGAACTTTACAATACAGCTAATTAAGCCTTTGGATCTCCCGGGTGCCTGGGAGGTTGGGTTAGTGGAAATACAATACCTGCACAGCTGGAATACTGTCAATGAAGACACCCCTTTTGAAATCACCTTTGGAGATATGACGTGGAATTTCATCCTCCGACGAGGTTATTACTCAACCATACCCGAATTACTGGAGCATATGTACAGCACCATGGCTCGTCATCCCGGACCGCCTGAGGTGGTCATGAACTACGACCTTGTGGATAGAAAAGTTAGACTTAAATCTGCCGATTTTATGTATATGTTTTCTACCGGTGGGGATCTAGTTAACATTCTGGGTTTGGGCCCCAAGCGCAGCGTCCAAAAATTCCCCTTCTCAGCAGACATCACAGGGGGTTTTAACTCCTTGTATCTGTACACGGATATTGTAGAACATCAGTTTGTGGGGGACTTTTCTGTTCCTATTCGAGGAAGGAACAACGAGTTTGTCACCATCACCTATGATAAACCTCATTATGTCCCTGTCAGTAAACACCACATTGACACTATCACCATTGAAATAAAGACAGATCAGAACAGACGCGTCTCATTTCACTTCAGCAAGATCATCGTCAAGCTGCATCTGCATCCACGGAGAGAGCGAGGTTTCTAAAAAGCAAAACACTATTATGGCAATCCTAAAACAATTATGGCGACCCCACCATCTACAGGAACTATTACAAAGTCCAGGCTGGATATGCCCTTCCTGGATATCCTGGGCCCCCCGTGGTGTACGGGGCTGGTGTGGGTGGAATATTTCATAGCCTCTTTCGAAAAGCCGTACCGCTTTTGAGGAGGGAGCTAGAGACTATTAAACCCCACATAAAAAACGCTGATCAAAACATAGCTAAAGATGTGGTAGGTCATGTCTCCCGTGCTGTTCTGGAGAAGGTGGGGAATACAGCTTCACAGGAAGGATTGGGGCTGATGTACATTAAAAGGAGGAACAGAAAGATAAATACGACATACCCATGATGCACAGGTCCCCCGAAACCCTTTAAAAGAAGGGCTTTGACGCGCAGGGCCATCCATAAGCGAAAGTCCAAGAGGAAGCCGGGCGAAAGAGGAGACGCTTTCTGCCTGGTAAAAGAGAGATATTTTAATCAACATGGCTTTTGTTCACGGTGGGTCTGAAGAGTGCACCAAATCCGAACTAGACTTGTTCCAAATAGCCCCTATGCAGACCAGCATCGAGAAAAGCATCTACATCGAGGTGCCGCCTCTATCAGCCATTACGGAGTTTGCCCCCATTGACTTTTTTATAGCAGGGCATGGCATAGATTATATACAACATGCTGCTGTACCTGTGTTGCAAGATTGTAAAAGGAGACGGAACTGCACTCGCCGAGGACGCCGAAGTGGGTCTGGTGAATTACCCCGTGGCCTCTATTTTCAGTCAGTTGGATGTTACACTGGGAGACTGCCTCATAAGCCAAAGCAACAACTGTTACCCTTACAGGGCCTTTATAGAATCGGTGCTCAATTACAGCGATGACGCCCTCGCCATGCAATTTTCTGCCGGCCTGTTTTACAAAGACACTGCTGGACAACATGAAGAAACAGAGTTGGATGGAGGGAATCTAGGGTTTGTGAGGTGTGCAAAGCTGACGGCCGGGAGCAGAACGGTAGAGCTGCTGGGCCATTTACATAGCGACCTGTTTTTTCAAGAAAAACTTTTGTTGAATGGAGTGGATGTGAAAATGAAACTGACATGCAGTAAAGACGCTTTCTGTTTAATGGGCAGTGCGGCTGAAGGCTTTAAACTGCGCATTGTATCAGCATCCCTTTATGTGAAGAAAGTATGGGTGGCCCCGAGTGTCCGTCTGGGGCACTTGGAGGCCCTGCTTACAGCTAATGCTAAATACGCTGTGGACCATGTGGGAAAGAAAGTGTTTAGCATCCCCGCGGGCAGCAGGGTCAGTAACCAGGAGAACCTGTTCTTGGGACAGTTAACCCAAAATGCTTGTCCTAGGGTTTGTGGATAATGATGCCTTTAGCGGAAGTTAGGCTAAAAATCCCTTTCATTTTAAACAGTACAATATTAATTTTGTATTCTAACGACTTAGTGCAAAACGACTGGATGGTGATGAATTTTGTAAAAAATAAATTTAAATTCTTGGGCATGCCTAGCCTTGCTCAAAACATGTTTAAACAAGCCCAGACGTGTATGTTGCAATGATTTTCATAGTCACGTTACCCAATAAGCACCCCAGGTGAGGGGTTTAAAGACAATTGATGTTTGGTGGGGGTTTTTTTGTTCTTTTTTTTTAAAACAATGACCAATTCAGAAAAAGTACACAGATTATTTTTTTTAAAAAGTATAGAAATGTTTTATTTAAAGCAAAACATTACCAGTTTTAAAAATTTTAGAACATGAAAAACATTACGCACTGAGCCATTCAGCTCTTTTAGCCAATTTTTCTTTTTTTACACAGCAAAAAAGGGGTCACGGTTTCTCGATCCACACCGGTGTCAGCGGTCGAGGCCTTGAGGTGTTCCAAAAGATCTCTGTTGGCCGAGTTGCCTGTGACGGAAGATGGTACATTCAGTTCCGCCATGGCTTTCATAAACAGATCCCATCCGTTAGGTACATGCCTACTAGGAACAGAGCACATCTGGGTGATGGCCCTGACTAAGTCGAGCATGTTAGAACCATTAACCACAGAGCATTTGTACACAAAAGACCCTTTATCGTTCCATGAAGAGATATCCAGCATCTCCTGAGCAACAGATTCTGAGGTCTTTGGTGTTTCTGGGGGTTTGGCAGTTACACTCTGTTCCTGTTCTAGTAGAAACAGACTTATTTTCCCTTTATCCATGTCATAACTATAAAGGGAAGGGTAACAGCTCTCCTGTGTACAGTACTATAAAATCCCTCCTAGCCAGAGACTCCAAAATCCTTTTACCTGTAAAGGGTTAAGAAGCTCAGGTAACCTGGCCGACACCTGACCCAAAGGACCAATAAGGGGACAAGATACTTTCAAATCTTGGGGGGCGGGGAGGCTTTTGTTTGTGCTCTTTGTTTGGGGGTTGTTCGCTCTTGGGACTGAGAGGGACCAGACATCAATCCAGGCTCTCCACATCTTTCTAAACAAGTCTCTCATATTTCAAACTTGTAAGTAAACAGCCAGGCAAGGCATGTTAGTTTTTATCTTTGTTTTCTCAACTTGTAAATGTACCTTTTACTAGAGTGTTTATCTTTGTTTGCTGTACTTTGAACCTGAGACTAGAGGGGGGTCCTCTGAGCTCTTTAAGTTTGATTACCCTGTAAAGTTATTTTCCATCCTGATTTTACAGAGATGATTTTTACCTTTTTCTTTAATTAAAAGCCTTCTTTTTAAGAACCTGATTGATTTTTCCTTGTTTTTAGATCCAAGGGGGTTGGAACTGTATTCACCAGGAGTTGGTGGAAGGAAGGAGGGGGGATGGTTAATTTCTCCTTGTTTTAAGATCCAAGGGGTTTGGATCTGTATTCACCAGGGAATTGGTGAATGTCTCTCAAGGCTACCCAGGGAAGGGAATCAGCTTTGGGATGGTGGCAGCGGACCAGATCTAAGCTGGTAGTTAAGCTTAGAAGTTTTCATGCAGGCCCCCACATTTGTACCCTAAAGTTCAAAGTGGGGAAGCAGCTTTGACAATCCGCATCACTCTGCTTCACATACATTAGGTACCTTTGAAGCATGGCGCTGTAATATTTAGCCTTTTTGTATTCAGCTAAGTCAGTTCTTTGAAGAACAGACTTCATTTCAGCATCCAGGAAGTGAGTTGCGGTCATTCTGATATTTTCCTCTGTCAGAGGGGGAGCCCTTAATTGCTCCAACTGGCAGCTGGGCACCAGGTACAGTTTTTCTGCATACTCCATTATCGATTAGTCAAAAGCCCCGTTATCAGAGGGATAGCAAAACTTAATAGAGGTCCGATAAACCCCCCAGACTGCTTCACCAGATGCTTCTTCCTTGAAGTGAAACCCTTTTATTACACAAAGTTTTTATAAGTGTGGGTCTCTTTTTTAGCACTTGCACTTTATTTTGTGTCAAAGGTAGGTTTCCTTTTAAGGCTTTGAACGCTATTTCTGTGATGGCCGCTACTAGATCGTCAGAGGCCGAACACAGTATAGCCCTCCTTTGCTGTGGGGACGATTTGCTAAGTAATTTTAAAAGGCCCAGGTTTCTCTTCAGGCAGCTAGACATGTTTTCGGTCAGCAGCCCCGGCTGTTAAAAAGGGACCTGCCGATAATTCACCTCTTTTTATACCCGGCTGTTGTTCTTTTCAAAGTATAAACTGCCGGCCAGTCTGGAGGAAAAAGACCGGTTCTTAGTCTATAAGCTTCTGGTGTGGAACCATTTAAATCTACCACCAGGTAGCCATAAGGTCTTTTGGTAGCATCCTCAAAAGTTTCTAGAAAGAACTGAGCGAGCAGCGGCACAGGAGCCGGCAAACAGGGCTGCTAACAGGGGAGTTTGCGTGGGAGTTCACAGGGGGAGGTGGAAGGGGAGGCAGGAGGGCGTGGTGCCCCATGTGCTGTGTTACCCCAGGTGCGGAGGGCACAGGTGAGCAGGCGGACACAGACAACAGCAGCCATGAGCCAAGCAGCAGGGGACACAATGCAGATGATGGCATGTGGCAGCTGCGGTATGTACATGGTCCTATCGGGGGTGCCTGACCAGAGGTATGTCTGTATGAAGTGCCGCCTAATAGAGCTGCTGGAAGAAAAGATCCGAGGTTTGGAGATGCAGGTAGATACCCTGGTAGAGTTTAGAAGGGGGTTCGAGCAGCTGATGGAGCAAAGGCAAGGAGTGGCTGAAGGGGAATGCTCAGGGGTACAGGTGAAAGCAGGGGCAAAAGCCTGTGAGGGGGGAATGCCGGGGGGAGAACAAGGGCAGTGGAAGCATGTGACCGTGAGAAGCAGGCCAAGGAAAAGGAGGGCCAGTGAAGGAGAAATAGAGCTCAGGAACAGGTTTGGGTGTTTGGAAAACGAGGAAGGGGTGCAGCAGGTGGTAACTGAAGGTGGGAGGGTGAGGAAGAAGAGAAGAGCAGCTAGTGCCATAGAAAGAGGGGAGGAGTTGATGGAGACAGCACCAAATCTGGGCCCTGGGAGGATACAGGATGACATAAGGGGGATTATAAGGGAAAATAGGAATGGACAGGGGTTGCGACTAGAGGGAACAGGGGATAGATTAGTAGATCGCACTGTCACCAGGCAAAGGCAGGTTTACGTGATTGGGGACTCCTTACTGAGGAGGTTAGACAGGCCTGTGACCAGGGCGGACCCAGAGAACAGAAGGGTGTGCTGTCTACCGGGTGCTAAGATACGGGATGTGGACCTGCGGTTGAAAAGGATCCTAAAAGGAGCAGGTAAGAACCCCTTGATCATCCTTCACATAGGAACGAATGACACGGCTAGGTTCTCGCTGGAGAGAATCAAGGGATATTATGCCAGGCTCGGGAAGACGCTTAAGGAAATCGAGGCTCAGATCATCTTCAGTGGGATTCTGCCTGTTCCTAGAGAAGGGCAGCAAAGGGGTGACAGGATTGTGATGATTAATAGTTGGCTAAGGGAGTGGTGCTATAAGGAGGGCTTTGGGATGTATGGCCACTGGGAGGCTTTCGGGGACAGAAAACTGTTCTCACGGGATGGACTTCACCTAAGTAGGGAAGGAAATAGACTTCTGGGAGGGAGGCTGGCTCATCTCATCAAAAGAGCTTTAAACTAGGAATTTGGGGGAGACGGTTGGGAGATGTCCAGTTAATCTCCACACCAGATTATAACATTGAGAGGGAGGACGATGACATAAGAACGGATATAGCCGGGGAGAAGAGATTGGACAGAAGGAGGAGGAGGAGGATGGATACTAGACTAATAGGTCATACTGGCGATACGGTGTCCATACCAAATTGGACAACGAGTGTGAGAGAGGCTAAACGGCATAAATTAAGATGTTTATACACCAATGCGAGAAGCCTAGGTAACAAAATGGAGGAATTGGAGCTCCTGGTCCGAGAAATGAAACCGGATATCGTAGGAATAACCGAAACGTGGTGGAACGGTAGTCATGACTGGAGTACAGGTATGGAAGGGTATGTGCTGTTTAGGAAGGACCGGAACAAAGGCAAAGGTGGGGGAGTAGCACTGTATGTCATTAATGAGGTAAACTGTAAAGAAATAATAAGTGATGGAATGGATAAGACGGAGTCTGTCTGGGCAATACTCACACTGGGTAAAAGAACTACTAGAGCCTCCCCTGGGATAGTGCTTGGGGTGTGCTATAGACCGCCGGGATCTAGCCTGGATATGGACAGAGAACTCTTTAAAGTTTTTAGGGAAGTAAATACTAATAGGAACTGTGTAATCATGGGAGACTTTAACTTCCCGGATATAGATTGGGGAACAAATGCTAGTAACAATAATAGGGCTCAGATTTTCCTAGACGTGATAGCTGATGAATTCCTTCATCAAGTAGTTGCTGAACCGACGAGGGGGGATGCCATTTTAGATTTGGTGCTGGTGAGTGGTGAGGACCTCGTTGAGGAAATGGTTGTAGGGGACAACCTTGGCTCGAGTGATCATGAGCTAATTCGGTTTAAACTAAATGGAAGGATTAACAGAATTAAATCGGAGACTAAGGTTTACGATTTCAAAAGGGCTAACTTTAATAAATTAAGGCAACTAGTTAGGGAAGTGGATTGGACTAACATATTTATGGATCTAAAGGTGGAAGGCGCCTGGGATTATTTCAAGTTGAAGTTGCAGGAGCTGTCCGAGGCCTGTATCCCGAGAAAGGGAAAACGGTTCGTGGCAGGAGATTTAGACTGAGCTGGATGAGCAAGTGTCTCAGAGGGGTGATTAAGAAAAAATAGAAAGCGTACAGGGAGTGGAAGATGGGAGGGATCAGCAAAGAAACCTACCTTATTAAGGTCAGAGCATGTAGAGATGGAGTGAGAAAGGCCAAAAGCCGTGTAGAGTTGGATCTTGCGAGGGGAATTAAAACCAATAGTAAGAGGTTTTATAGCCATATAAATAGGAAGAAAACAAAGAAAGAAGAAGTGGGACTGCTTAAGACTGTAGATGGAGTGGAGATTAAGGATAGTCTAGGCATGGCACAATGTCTAAACGAATATTTTGCATGGGTCTTTAATGAGGCTAATGAAGGGTTTAGGAATAGAGGCAGCGTGACGGATGGGAATAAAGGAGAGGGCGTTGACATTACCATATCCGAGGTAGAAGCCAAACTCGAAGAGCTTAATGGGACTAAATTGGGCAGACCGGATGATCTTCAGCCGAGAATATTAAAGGAACTGGCGCGAGAAATTTCAAGCCCGTTAGCGATAATTTTTAATGAATCGGTAAACTCGGGGGTGGTACCGTTTGACTGGAGAATAGCTAATGTGGTTCCTATTTTCAAGAAGGGGGAAAAAAGTGACCCGGGTAACTACAGGCCTGTTAGTTTAACATCTGTAATATGCAAGGTCTTGGAAAAAATTTTGAAGGAGAAAGTAGTTAAGGACCTTGAGGTCAATGGCAATTGGGAGAAATTACAACACGGTTTTACGAAAGGTAGATCGTGCCAAACCAACCTGATCTCCTTCTTTGAGAAAGTAACAGATTTTTTAGATAAAGGAAATGCGGTGGATCTAATATACCTCGATTTCAGCAAAGTGTTTGATACGGTACCGCATGAGGAATTATTGGTTAAATTGGAAAAGATGAGGATCGATATGAAAATCCAGAGGTGGATAAAGAACTGGTTAAAGGGGAGACTGCAGCGGGTCGTACTGAAAGGTGAACTGTCAGGTTGGAGGGAGGTTACCAGTGGAGTTCCTCAAGGTTTGGTTTTGGGTCTGATTTTATTTAATCTATTTATTACTGACCTCGGAACCGAATGTAGGAGTGTGCTGATAAAGTTTGCGGCTGACACAAAGTTGGGAGGTATTGCCAATTCGGAGAAGGATCGGGATATCCTGCAGTGAGATTTGGATGACCTTGTAAACTGGAGTAATAGTAATAGGATGAAATTTAATAGTGAGAAGTGTAAGGTTATGCATTTAGGGATGACTAACAAGAATTTTAGTTATAAGCTGGGGACGCATCGGTTGGAAGTAACGGAAGAGGAGAAGGACCTCGGAGTCCTGGTTGATCGCAGGATGACTATGAGTCGGCAATGTGACGTGGCCGTGAAAAAAGCTAATGCGGTCTTGGGATGCATTAGGTGAGGTATTTCTAGTAGGGATAAGGAGGTGCTGGTTCCGTTATACAAGGCACTGGTGAGACCTCATTTGGAGTACTGTGTGCAGTTCTGGTCTCCCATGTTTAAAAAGGATGAATTCAAACTGGAAGGGGTACAGAGAAGGGCCACTAGGATGATCCGAGGAATGGAAAACCTGTCATATGAAAGGAGACTCGAGGAGCTCGGTTTGTTTACCTTAACCAAAAGAAGGCTGAGGGGGGTTATGATTGCTCTCTTTAAATATATCAGAGGGATAAATACCAGAGAGGGAGAGGAATTATTTCAGCTCAGTACTAATGTGGACACGAGAACAAATGGATATAAACTGGCCGTCAGGAAGTTTAGGCTTGAAATTAGACGAAGGTTTCTAACCATCAGAGGAGTGAAGTTCTGGAACAGCCTTCCGAGGGAAACAGTGGGGGCGAAAGACCTCTCTGGCTGTAAGTTTAAGCTTGATAAGTTTATGGAGGGGATGGTTTGATGGGATAACGTGATTTTAGTCAATAGGTCAATAACGTGCCATCGCTGGTAATTAGTAACAATGGTCAATGATGGGATATTAAAAGTTACTACAGAGAACTTTTTCCGGAGGGTCTGGCTGGAGAATCTTGCCCGCATGCTCGGGGTTCAGCTGATCGCCATATTTGGGGTCGGGAAGGAATTTTCCTCCAGGGTAGATTGGCAGAGGCCCTGGAGGTTTTTCGCCTTCCTCCGCAGCATGGGGCAGGGGTCGCTTGCTGGGCAGGGGTCGCTTGCTGGAGGATTCTCTGTGACTTGAAGTCTTTAAATCATGATTTGGGGACTTCAACAGCTGAGTCAAGGGAGAGAATTATTCCAGGAGTGGGTGGGTCAGCTTTTGTGGCCTGCATCATGCGGGAGGTCAGACTAGATGATCATAATGGTCCCTTCTGACCTTAAAGTCTATGAGTCTATGAGTCTATGAGCTTCGCTGGGGTACATTTGCTGAGCAAGCGTAGCGATTTGTAATTTATCCCAGGGGTTTTTGAACTGAACCATGTACTTTGTGTTTAGGTTAATCGCGCAACTCTTTTTTTCCCTGACAAAATACGTTTTAAACTATATACATAATGCTCAGGTTCCTGTGATGCACGTACTTGGTAAAGGCTTTCTCGATTTCATCGCTTTCACAAGCAGAGTTCATCAGATCATCTATGATAGTCATATTTACTTTATTAGTAGAAAACAAATGGTCATCGTCAAAAGTATCAGGCAGCCCCTCCACAAAATTGATAAAGGGATATTTACAGAGCAGTTCTTTATACAGAGGTTGCCAACAATTGTAACACCACACAATATTCTCAGGCATAACAGACAGTGTGTGTTTGGCATTATCCAACACATTTTTTATAAAGTAACTTTTCCCGCAGTTGCTACGTCCCGCGAGAATTGCAGAAAAGGGGTGTTTCCACCTCGTATCCATTTCAAAAGCCATAGGGCAGGGTTTTAAACCCTTCTCCTAGGACCCTCTTGTTGTAAACGTCTTTCTGTGTTTTCTTAAGGGTTTTTGTCTCTATGTGCCACTGATTTTTGTTCCTTACGATAGAGGGCTGCTGCACCTCTATCTTTTTTTAGGTGTTTTCTTGCAGGCCCGTGCAATAGTCCAGGACTAGATCTTTCAAACTGTCAAAGTTAATCTTTTTACAGTTTGCTACGTTTAGGGTAATACCTTTGACTTTCATACAGGCCTTTCCTCCCGACAGCTTATACCCGTATGTTTTCGGGTCTGCCGACACAAACTCGGTGATGTGTTGATCTGGCGGGACTGCGCTCGTGAGGTCCCCTAACTAATCCCCCAGAGGGGGATTCCAGTCACCCTCCCTTTTCACAAATATCACCGAGTCAGTGTCGTGGTGCAGGCACGCTCTTGCAACCTGTCTAGGAGGTTGTATAGTTCTAAGCGGGCATAAGAGGTGGTGAAACAGGCCATGGAAACATTGGTATTGCCAGAGACAGAGTACCGGTCTTTTGTGTGTTTCCAAGACACACACGCTGTTTCATCCTTGATAAACTCGCAGGATGAAACCTCGTAATTGGAGGAAAACAGGTGCTGAAAGAGTTGGTCAGGGTGTCTCACAATGCTGGTGTTGGGTATGTTTGTTCTTTGGCCGAATTTACCCCACAGAAAATATAAAAACAGTTTAGTGATTTGGCATTTAGCAGGGTTCAACCTGATCTCGCGTTGGTGTAAACACACCTTCTTTCTGGTAGAAATCGTTAACATACTTATTTTATTTTTCTTCATATGTGCACCAGCTGGGATACCATGAAGCCTCTTGTTTCTGGTGGAGGTATACTTTTATGTACTCTGAAAAGAGTTCACCAGATTTTTCATTAAAATGCCAGATTTCAGCCACCGTGTACCCCTTCGCTATGGCCGTGTTCAATTCCACCGTGCACCAAGTCCCCAGAATGGCCCTCTCCCCATCAGTACGGGTGCATGTCTCCCGCTGCTCAGTTTCTGCACAGGTTCGGCATAGCGGGAACATAAGCTTCCCATCCACTCTGACAGGTAACAATGGGAAAAAGAGGCCTTGCGGGGGGTACACTTTAACTTTTGCAATTCCAAAATAATTTGCAAGGGGTCCAAATTTGTCATAAACTATATCAGGGTATCCAAAGGGGTATTCTTTGTTTTATGTTTATGAAAGGGTACAGGCTGGTAAAATCATAATAGTGGATTTCTTCCCCGGGGTTAGATTTGTAATATAAGCAGATAGCGTTTGTCCTCCCCCAAAAAGAGCATCCCTAGGCATGAGTGGCTGGGGCAACTGAGCTCAGTTTAAAAATCTGCAAGCTCCCTGTCTGTTTCTTTCATCACCTCCCACTCGTGCTCCCAGAGAGTCCTCACTACAAAACCAAGTCTTTTCAGATACTCGGTCTTGAGCTGCGTCTTGTAATAAAGAAACCCAAAGTTGTCCCCGTCATAGGATTTTGTGCTTTTTCACAATCACAGGTGACACAACCGTGGAAAAATCACCCATTAAACTCAAAGGCTGTGCGTACCCCATCAACATCCGCATAACCGTCTAAAAAGTAGGGGCCTACCTGTAGTTCCCCAACCTGTAAAGCATGCCGTATCTGTATATTTTCTTTGTGAAAGGTATACAACAGCCACTGAATAGATAGGGTTGAATATCTCTTTTTTTACCTGTGATAGTTGTCTGGAGGGAGAAGAGCTACCGTGTTAGGCTCCAAAAACATAAACCTGTACATAACACTGGCATCTGTCTGCATGGCTATGTACTGGAATGGATCTATATACAGTTTTATCTTGGTGAATTTACCAGGTTCTTTCTCTACTATAGCTCCCGTCTCCATCATTTTCATAATCTCTTTTCTGTATAGGATACAAGCCTATCTCAAAATTTTGACATCCTGCTGACAGTAATACACAAGCTCTTTCTGCAAGTCAAATGTCTCATATCTGTGGTCCCGATACCAGTCAAGAAACTCTGCTTTCTCCCTGGGCATCACGCTTTCCACACCATAGTGCTGCACACCAGGCATAGGCCCCACGTAATTTTGATTTTTTAAAGTGTTAAAAAAATGTGGAAAATACCCTTTGCACCCTTCAAACTCCATTGCTTGTGGGAGCTTGCTAAGCTTCATGGGCAAGAGTCTATAAAACGAATGCCCAGGACCTTCACTTCCACACACATTAGTTTACTACCCTGAGTGATCAGTTCTATGCACGTCTTTTCCTTCAGTAACTGTCTAACGATGAAATACACATCATAACCTTTGGGATTTTGTGCTAGGAACATGCTGTCCTGGAAGTCTTTGCCAATAAAGGTCTTAACAAACATAGAAAGACACTCGTTGCCCTTAAATTCCCTGGATTTTTCCGGCTTTAGGGACAGAGGAAAATGTAATTGGGCGTGTGCAACCCAGTCTCCTGCATGCATTCAAAATCATAAAAAATATACTTTTCTGATGATTCGGGCTTTCTAAGGCGGTCCAAAAACACAGCTGGCTGTCTACATCACCAACGACCAAACCCTGACACTGCTTACACCGCCTCCCTTTACATCTGTGCTGCTTGTCCACATAAGACTGACACTTCTCACACAAAGTTTTAGACAGGCATTCGACTTGTTTTTTCGATGTGTCGATATGTCTGTCTAAACACTCTTTGGACCTACAATACAGTCTACAGCTAGGACACCTCAGCTGCACGCCCACACTGTCTGAGCATGTTACGCTCAAGCAGAGGCAGCAACGATACCTGCAAGAGTGGTCACGACTGTACACCGTGTGGCAAAACTCACAATAATTTTTCTCTCTGAACAACATTTTCACATCCAGAACCCCATAGTAATGCTCATCATGCAACAGGATAAAATACGTTATTTGGGGGTTCCTCTATGGGACCATTAGCGGCATCTTCTACATCAGACGCTATTTGAGAGTCAGACTCCGAGGCGCCTCCGTGAGGGTCATTGGGAGTAGACAGGGACCCGTCTAGAGAGCCTTCTTCGGAATTTTCTAAACCAGAGTCTGATTCCTCCTCCCCATTTTCAGAAAGCCAGTTTGAGAGCCTCCAGTAGGGGGCATCTCTTTTTGTTTTTTTCCCCTCATTACCTCTTTAGCCCCTTTAAAAAGTTTTACAGAGACCCTGGCCTGGAACTTTTTGGCAGCCATCTGTTTATCCCCCAAGTGCTGTCCCTCCCTTTTGTTTTCACCTGAGCTGATGTGTACCCTTGAGGGTGCCCCTTTTACCCAGACCCCTTTCCACGACTAGTCACGCCTGCTCAGAGCCACCCTTTGGAAAAATTGAAGTATTTTTCAAAAAGTTACCCGCAAGACCTTTTGCATTTTGGATGTAATTTCCAGCCCTCCTTTCTTTGAGAAACCCAGGGAATACAGAGTTCACCAGTATTCTGAATGAAGCATCATATTTTCCCCAAATCTTTTTAGATTGCTGTTCTTTTAGACCCCCAAGGATACAGCGTCCATCAATTTTCTGAATGAAGCATCAAACTTTCCCCAAATACTAGAATATGGGGGAGCTGTGAGGAGCTTATGGTGTTGGGAGAATGGTTTGTCAGTCCTTGGTTTTTTATTCACAACCCCTAGAGCACATGCTCCAGGTTTATGAATGTGGGCGTTTTCACTCACAGTTTTCTCAAGGGTTCGTGTGGCAGTGGCCGCTGAGGAACTGGAGTTGTGTTTGTGTGGTTGTTTTTTACCAGAGTTGTTTGTTTTGTCCTTGGGTTTGACGTATATGAGGTTTGGACAGCCCTGATGCTTCATCTGCACTCTTCTGCTGTTTTGCGTTAGAGTTGTTAAAGGTCTCAAAGCAGATTTCTGGTTCTTTGGTGGTTCTGGTGAAGGTGTCCCTGTAGCTCCAACTACAGCATTGTCAGAAGGGCTGCACGTGCCTGATTTGGGGGGGGGGGCGGATATTACAAAACTTTAGCTTTACCATCTGTCTTACTCACACCTACGTATTTACATAAAATACAAAACCTCATAAATTAACCAGACTAATAAGCAAAATATATTTACTGGTCTTCATCCATCCACCAGTCACTGATACTGGTGAATTTTCCTTTTCAGGTTTCAGAGTAGCAGCCGTGTTAGTCTGTATTCCTTTTCAGCTGTCACATTCCTTTTTCTTTTAAGCTTGTTTACATTCTGATCTAAGGGTCTCTCATTTTTTGACCGTACCGTGAAGCAAACAACATTATTATAAAACATGTGAAACTGTCTTGTAAACTTATAAAATATTCATTAGGGTGTTTTTCTATTTAAAAAGTCATAGCTTTAAAACAAAATAATCCATTTCAGGCTGTACAACAAACACAGGTTTTTGAGTTTATTTCTACATTTAAAAAAAAAAATAAAACAACAAACCCACAAACATTTTTTAAAATACACCTCATTTTGCAAAATAAAAACCAAACTGCTTTTAAAATCAATGTTTAAAACACATTTTGCACAGAAACCCTTGTTAGTCCAGCAGTTTAAAACACCCACAGTTTGCAACCACATACTTTTCAATAAACCCACATGCATTTAAAAGGCACATGAATGTTCTGTTCCCCACCCCCAATGTGTGTTTGGGCCTTCAGGTTAAGGAACAAGCAAAAATGTTAGCTAGCATTACCCCCAAATGCATCAAACCCCCATTTTAAAAACACAGCACAGCACATTTGCACAGTAAAAAAAAAATTCTGTTAGTTTAAAACAGTTTGCAACCAATTACTTTTAAAAAACCTACACCTATGTCTTGCACAGATCCCTATCGCACTCACACACACACACAAACCAGCAGCTTTATAAACACCCCAAACCAACTTTGCAACCAAATACTTTAAG
>NW_020665016.1:449515-452734 GCF_002925995.2 Terrapene triunguis
CTTTCACTCTGATGCTCGGCTTGTCATTCAGCCTTCAGAGCTAACAGTCTGCTACATCCGAGAGGGTTTTACTCTCTAGTCCAGGGGTCTCAAACTCAAATGACCACGAGGGCCACATGAGGACTAGTACTTTGGCCCAAGGGCCGCATCACTGACCCCTGGCCTTGCTGCCCCCAGCCCCGCCCCCACTCCACCCCTTCCATGACGCCCTGCCCCGTCTCTTCTCCACCTCCTCCCCTGAGTGCGCGGCTCCCTGCTCTTCCCCCCTCCCTCCTGGAAAGTGCTAAGCGCCACCAACAGTAATGCACCTCACTCAAAGGACAAAACCCGCACTTAGTTAGATTTACTTCAGTTAAAGCTCCCCCCCCCACCACTGCACGGGGCTGCACCACCAGTCCACCCCTGCTGTGCCTCTTCCAGGGGTGGCAGGTTTGTAGAAATTTTGGTGGTGCCCAGAACATGCCCCCCCCTAACTCCACCCCCACCTGCCTAAGGCTCTGGGAGGGAGTTTGCGTGGGGGAGGGGGTCTAGGGTGCAGGCTCTGGGACGGAGTTTGGTGCTGGGTGCAGGCTCCGGGCTGGGGCAGGGGGTGGGGGTGCAGGCTCTGGGATGGAGTTTGGGGATAGGAGGGGGTGCAGGGGTGAGGGATGTGGACCTGTGGGGCTGGGGGGGTTGGGACATTGGAGAGGCTTGGGGCATTGGAGAGGCTCAGGACTAGGGCAGAAGGGAAGGGGAAGGGCAGGGCCCTAGCCATAGTGGAGGGGGACACTAGGACCCTGCAGCCGGAGGTGATGCCCGAAGCCGGCAGAGGAGAGTGGAGCAGAGTCAGCATGAGCCGCAGGCTCCGGGCAGTGAAGGGGCAGCAAGTGAGCTCAGGGGACACTTGGGGGAGACGCGTGGGGGCGGCAGGCGGGCCCGGGGGAGAGACCTGGCCCGAAACATTTGGGAGCAGGGAGCAAGGAGCTTAGCTGCCACATAAAGTAACTCGAGGTGTGCCCAGGCCCTGATACATGTTGAAGCCCAAAGTGTCCACACACAAAGCCCTCTGACAAACGCTGTCCCTCCTTCAGACAGCCAGAGGGTGGGTCCAAGCCCATGTGACCCAACCTGCCCACCTGTCAGCAAGTACATGACTGAAGCTTTCTTGCCAGCATCAGTTTGGATGGTCTACCAGTCCTATACCACAGTCCCCTGGGCCTGTGCATCTTTGGCCTACTCTCTCCTATCTTCACACTCACCTCCTGTTTCAAAGACAGCCATTCGTGTTTAGCCCTTGTTTTCAATGGGGACTGCCATGTGGGAAACTGAGCTAGTGCCCCTTACCCAGAAGCTGCCCATTGCCCAGACACACCAGGGTTCTGGTCAATGTGTGGAGGAGGCCAGCAAGGTCCCTGACTACAGCAAGAGCACAAGAAACCAACATATTTGTGAAAGCTCAGAAAAGAGTCTGGATCCACTGGATAGTTCTCAGGGCCAGGAGCAGCTCAAGCACCCCAAGACCACCTGCCACAAAAGGAAGGATGGGATAAGTGTGTCCAGGAGTTCCCTGGCTACCTGCCCCTTGCACCAGCAATTACACTGCTGTTGGGAACAGTTAGAGGGCTTATTCCTTCACCCTCTCACTTCCTTGGTCCTTCTCGCATGAACAGAGAGCAACAATACCCGAAGTCCAAAGGTGCAAACAATTTGATGTTTATTGGGTGAACTTCCAGCAAGCATGATTCCAGTTTCCTTCCTCAGTGTCCCCCTTCCTAGCTCTGATGCAACAGAGCCTTGCCTGTGTCCCTGTTCCCATTCCCCCCCTACTTCCTGATTGACTGCAGACTATATAGTAATACTTGAGTTCTGCTTAGCTATACCTTAACCAATCATTTTACTGAAATTTAACTAATCAATCCTAACATACTGTAACATGGCTATTTAACCAATTATATCCCACCACCTTAATTGGTTTACACCCAACAAAATTAATTATACAGCAGACAGAAACAATCAAAGAACCAGACAGAGATTATACAGACAAACAATAGGAAAGTGGAGACTACAGTGATAGAACAATACAGAAATGAGGATTTCACATCCCAGCTATTGATAAGTGCCTTCTTGCCAGACAGGATGCTATCAAACTAAGTTTCCTTTTACATCTTCTAGCCTCTTCCCTTTCTCTGGAGGTGATAGATCGGATCACCTTCCTAACAGCCCAATAGCACCTTATTTCAGTGTGACTAGTTTGGAATGTGAGGATGTGACTGTTCACTTCCCAGTTTATGGCTGCCTCTGCTGCTTAGCCGAAGGCCTTAGCCTAAGAACAGGGCCTCAGACTGTCACAGTGAGTGAAGGCCCAGACACCGGCAGACAGTGATTTTGATTCTTTCTTTTATGCCACTATAACTAGCTAAGTGATAAGAATACACCTAAATTCTTAAAGTATAGGCCTTTGCAGACAGGCCTAATATTTATATCCTAACAGGAACCGCATATAGCCCAGAGTCATGCATGACCATCTGCTGAGCTGGCATGGCTCATAACCCTAGAGGCAGAGGCAGCGGGGCAGGGACACCATCAGAGCAGATCCGGCAGTTGCTGGAGCAGAACCCCCCCGGATACCTAGGTGCTATTACCAGCAACAGATCAGCCTACGTGGGTGAAGTAGCCAGTGGGCATCCTAGGCCCATATATAGAGGACCTGTCTAGGGATGAGCCTGAGGGGCAGCCCACAGAGGAAACAGTACCCCAGCAAGACCCAGAGTCTTAGTTGGAGCTGGAGCCATCCCCCGTCTGACACCACATGGGATTGAAGCTGGATTCCAACACAGGGAAGAAAGTGAAACGAGCAGCTAGTGTGAACTGTTTCCTAGAAGCTCCAGTCTGCATATGGGGAATCCACAGCGATGGCAGAGGCTATGTCAACTCTGTCACGGCTGCCATGGCTGTGTTCCCTCCACGAGCTGCCTTGGAATCTGCAGCAGAAATGTTCATGAGCATCTTGTAGCTACGCTGCCTGACTCCTGCAATAGTAGCGAAGCCAGGAGCATGAAATCTCCCTTTGGTGCTGTATCCATGGCCAGTTCCCAGTGGCAGGGAGTCTGCAGACACAGAATCACACAGTGGATGAGTTGACAGCATAGGGGCACTTCCGACCAAGTGCTGTGACTGACAGATAGGATCTCCCCCAGTTCACTGTGACCCAAGCCCTGGAGCAGTTACCGCTAGCAAGGC
>NW_020665016.1:452834-494704 GCF_002925995.2 Terrapene triunguis
TGCCAGCCCATGCTTTCCAAGCTTGCCTATGAGCATCCACTCTGCACTGGTAGGCCCACCCCATATGCACCGGCCCACGTATGGGGTGGGCCTACCAGTGCAGAGTGGATGCTCATAGGCAAGCTTGGAAAGCATGGGCTGGCAGGCAGGGTATGTGGACCTGGGCACACAATGCAGTGCAGACATACCTTAGACCAGAGGAGAAATAAGGTCGGGAAGGAAAAGGACACATTGGACAGGGAGCAGGGGGGTTGACAGCAAGACCCCAAATCTCCCATCCAAGGGGGTGGTCAGGACTCAGCCAGAGCCGGGGGAGGTGGCGATGTCATTGTGATGTTATTGACATGAACTGTGACCATATAGATCATTGTTGCAACCAAGGTCCTACAGTTGCACCAAATCTTGTACAACAGAGGTCAAGTAAGGTGTCTATGGAAAGGTTGTAATTTGATGGTAATTTGATTATGCTGTCTGCATGTGTTATCATTTTTGTATTTGAAGTTATGAATATTAGCTATGTACTTGTATCTCAATGTGTTTGATTCTGAGTAGCATCAGTAAAGCATTTGTTCAACTTCTTGAGAAAGGACAATTCTGAGTAAGTGCCCAATCAAGAAACACTTAACTGACAATGGACTTTGGGAGATGCCAATCCACATCTGAGCTTTCCTGGGAACCTTCAAACTAACATGTAAACAATGGCGTCGGCCTGCAAAAAGCTGAATCATTCATGGACATGTGACTTGCCCAGTTGGCTACAAACTCCATCTTGTTGCTGTGATTTTGCACAGAAGAACAAAGGGGTTTCCACGCACAAGAGGGAGAATATAAAAGGCCCTGGAAGCTTCTCCATCTTGTCTTCAGCTGGCTCAAAAGATGGCCTCTCCACCCCGAAGAGATGCCTGAAAGAAACTGGGACAAAGGACTATAACTAAGAGGGTGTGAGTGATTGCTGGACCCAGGCCATAAACCACAACATTGGTCTGAAAAGGATTGGGCCCAGACTAGGAAGGAGTCTAGTCTATGAAAGAAGCTTATTGGCACAATAAGAGTGAGAATTACCTGTATTCAGTTTCCTACTGTATTAGGCTTAGATTTGCATGTTTTGTTTTATTTTGCTTGGCAACTTACTTTGTTCTGTCTGTTCTTACTTGGAACCACTTAAATCCTACTTTTTATATTTAATAAAATCACTTTTGTTTATTAATTAACCCAGTGCAAGTAATTAATACCTGGTGGAGCAAACAGCTGTGCATATCTCTCTATGAGTGTTATAGAGGGTGAACAATTTATGAGTTTACCCTGTATAAGCTCTATACAGAGCAAAACAGATTTATTTGGGGTTTAGGCTCCCAGAAAGACTGAATACTGGGTGCTGGGAAAGTCCCTGTTAACTTAGAAACCCCTGGGCTAAGTGAATCTTAGTTTCTGTGCACTGCACGGGGGCGTGGCCCAACCTTTTGGTATGTGCTGTAGCTGACTGGAGAGTCTAACTCAGCAAGATGGGAGTGGAGGGAAGCCTTCTCTGGCAGGGGGTTTGCTCTCAGTGGTATCCCAGCACATCTAGTGACAGTCTTGAGGGAGTTTCTGTGACCCAACCCGTCATAGTCAGCTGGATCCCTTTCTGGCCCAGTCTACTCCGGATATATTTCGGCATCTGGAGGACGAAGGCCCAAGAGTGTCATGGTCAATCCCAGCATACCAGGAGATGGTTTGTGTGTCTCCTGCCCCTCCACCCGTCCCCCCACTCCTCGTGAGTTATCCCCAGATACACAAAGTCAAGGAAGGGATGGCAACCTCATGCCAATGACATTCACCAGCCACAGCGTGTTTCAGTGCTTTCAGCTATAAAAGTTCCCTCCCATTCTATGGCCCTTTCAGCTCTTTGTCCAGCTAACCTGGGCCTCTAACACAGGCCATGCAGACCCCTGAGCTGTGTTCCTTTAGCCTAACCAATCCCAATTGTCCCAGCTCTTTGTCTCTGGCTTTGTTGGACTTTCCTAAGCACAAGCCAGACTGAGTTGGACCCGTGATCTCAAGGACAAGGTGCAGCACTGGCCTTGCGACAACACAGGTGCAGGTTGTGACATTCCCCTGATGTTATCTGGACTGGTGATATGCTAGGTCACTCCCGTCCTCGACTCTGGGAGCCAGCCTTACTCTGCTTACCCAGCCTTACCCTTACCTCACGCACAGCCTCTAGCATGTAAGTGATTATAAGTCAAAGCATAAGAAGTAAGATTTGGTCAAATGAAATAAAAGTAAAACACATTCTAAGCCAGGGGTCGGCAACCTATGGCATGCGTGCCAAAGGTGGCACGCGAGCCAATTTTTACTGGCATGCTGCTGCTGCCAGCCGGGGTCCCGGCCGCTGGGCTCGCTCAGCCCCATGCCTGCCTGGGTGAACGGAATCCTAGGCTGGCAGTGGGCTGAGCGGGGATGATGGCCAGGAACCCAGCTGGCAGGAACCTGTAGCCGGAACTCCAGACCGTCAGCTGGCTGAGCCACTCAACCCACCGCTGGTCTGGGGTTCTGTCCGCCGGCCCTGCTCAGCCCGCTGCTGGTGTAGAGTTCTGGCTCACAGCCCCTTGCCAGACGGGGTCCCAGCCCCACTCAGCCTCTGCCGGCCTGGATGAACGGAACCCCAGGCCGGCAGCGGGCTGAGCAGTGCTGGCGGATGGAACCCCAGACCGGCATTGGGCTGAGCGGCTCAGTGCACTACAGGTCTGGGGTTTTGTCTGCCGCCTGCACTGCCGGTCTGGGGTCCTGGCTGCCGGCCCCTTTCATCCTGCTGCTGGCCTGGATGAACGGAAACCAGAATGGAAAACTCCATACCGTCAGCTGGCTGAGCCGTTCAGCCCATGCCGGTCTGGTGTTCCTGCCACCGGTCCCATGCCAGCCGGGGTCTCGGCCCCGTTCAGCCCGCTGCCGGCCTGGATGGACAAAACCCCGGGCTGGCAGTGGGCTGAGCAGGGCCAGCAGATGGGACCCTGGCTGGCAGGGGCCAGCGGACGGAACTCCAGACCGGCAACGGGCTGAGCGGCTCAGCACACTGCCGGTCTGGGATTCCGTCTGCTGCCTGTGCTGCTGGTCTGGGGTCCTGGCCGCCGGCCTCGCTCACCCTGCTGCCGGCCTGGATGGACAAAACCCCGGGCTGGCAGCGGGCTGAGCAGGGCCAGCAGATGGGACCCTGGCTGGCAGGGGCCAGCGGACAGAACTCCAGACCGGCGACGGGCTGAGCGGCTCAGCACACTGCCGGTCTGGGATTCCGTCTGCTGCCTGTGCTGCTGGTCTGGGATCCTGGCCGCCGGCCCCGCTCACCCTGCTGCCGGCCTGGATAGACAGAACCCCGGGCCGGCAGCGGCTGAGCGGGGCCGGCGGCCAGGACCTTGGCTGGCAGGGGCCGGCGGACAGAACCCCAGACCGACAGCGCAGGTGGCAGATGGAACCCCAGACTGGCAGTGCACTGAGCCGCTCAGCCCGCTGCCGGTCTGGGGTTCCATCCGCCGGCCCTTGCCAGCCGGGGTCCCTGCCGCCAGCCCTGCTTAACCTGCTGCCAGTCTGGGGTTCTGTCGGGGGCCCCTGTAAATGTAAAATTTATTTTGGCATTTAAAACTTAAATTACTGAAGACTTAGAACACCACTTCTCAAAGGTTGCCAACCACTGTTCTAAGCTGATCTTAACACTTTTAATGTCCTTACAAACTTAGATGCTTCTCACCACAGGCTGGCTCTTCAGCCAGGCTCTCCCCTTTGATCAGTGGTTCATTGCTTGGTAGTGGTGATGTCTGTAGATGTAGGTGGAAAAGAGAGAGCCTGGCAAAATGTCTCTCCCTTTTATCATGTCCTTTCTTTCCTCTTGGCTTTGCCCCGCCCCCTTCAGAGCCAGGTGAGCATTACCTCATCGCAGTCCCAAACTGCCCAAAGGTAGGGGGTGGCTCCTCGAGGGGCTAACAGATCCTTTGTTGCTGCCTAGGCCAGTGTCCTTTGTTCCTGTGAGGCTGGGCTGGGTCTGTCCCATACATGCTCTGATGAGGTGTGAACTCTCTGTTCTTGGAGAGTTTTGCCTGGGCCTCTGCTCCTGGAGAGTTTTTTCCTGGGCTTTTTTTAAGCCATGAGGACACATTTTCAGCCTCATAACTTATTACATGAAATTACAATTTACCCCCGAGGTGCAGAGCATCACACAGGTGGCTCATTAAATGCTGTGTCCCTGCCCCAGAGAGGCTGTCTGGTTATCCACTCCCTGCAGGCATTGGACACGGGGATTTGCATTCCAGGAATCCAGGGAAGTGCAGGGTGTGTTGGTGACGCCCAGAGAGGCAGATCGGGGGAAGGCGGAGGGAATGCCCAGCTCTGCCTGATATAACCTGGTTCCTCTGAGAGCCTCTCATGTTGCAGAGGATCCTCCACAGAAATCTCCAGCTCCATCCACCCTACAGGGAGACACCCAGACAAGGACAGTGACTTCACACTCAACTGCTAACAGTGAGTATCTTCCTCATGACCAGCCAGCCCAGGGCAAGGCTACCAGGGGCCTATGGATCAGGATTGAGGGGCACTTGCAAAGCTGGGGGGGTTGCCCAGGGCTGGGATAGGAGCGGGCTATGGATCAGGATTGCAGTGCACCGGCAGAGATGGTGGTGATGTGAAGTCCAGGTCTAGGATAGCAGAGGGCTGCGTGTCAGGACTAAGGGGCACCTGAAGAGCTGATGGGGGGGGTGGGGAGAGGGTGCAGGAGGGAAGGGCTGAGCCCACAGTTGGGATAGCAAGGGGCTATGGGTCAGGATTGCAGTGCACTGGCAGAAATGGGGGTGGTGCAGAACCCAGGGCTGGGCTAGCAGGCGGCCGCAGGTTGGATTGAGGGAATTTTGGTGCATTGTTTTCTTTTGAGCTCTATTCATGGACTCCTTACTGGACACAGAGTTATACGTCAGGATCTCGTTCTTATTTCCGCACCTCTTTATCCCCACGCAGGGTAGTCCTTCGTACTTACGGGGTGAGACATGGCTCAGTCACATAGATCAACGGTGATAAGTGGGATCCCATGTGAGGCAGAATCCTCGCAGGGCAGGACCCTGGGCTTTGCCTTCCTCTCCTTCCCTCAGGACAATGCCACACCCTGGAGAGAGGGCTGCAGGGCTCATCTAGGAGACTTCATTGCAGGCACCTCCCAGGGCCGCCCAATTCCTGTCCCAGGTGCCTGGTCACTGTCGGAACCACGGGGGCCTTCAAGCATCAAAGTTTCATAAAAGATCAGATGAGCTAATGTCAAATGTCCCTAGCTCCATTGGTGTCAATGGCTGAGACCCCAGTTGGTTTTAATGGGCCGTAGCTCCACTGGAGTGAGTGAAGAGGGGTCACTGTTGCCCTGAGGGATTCACTTCTGGTGTCACTGAAAAGGTTTCCCCCTGATAGAAACAAAGAAGTCCCCTGATGTCTCACAGTCCAACCCCACGTGCACATCATCTTCTCAAGGTGCCTTGATCCTTCTGCCACCTGCTCCCTTCCCCCTTTGTCCCCACCCCAGGGCTCCAGGCCAGTCACTGGATCATTGGTCCCTCGGAAGGACTCTCCCGGCACAGACATCTTCCGCAATGACAATGGAGACTGCATCGTCCGCTCCGACCTGGGCTGCTACCTGCAGACGAAAAATTTACTTGAGAAGGGGAGCAACATCCAGATCCAGAAACTGCACCCCTCGTGCAAAGGCGGGGATCACTACGTGGGCTTCATGGGGGACCCCAATATCTACATCATCAAAGGTGGCTCCTTCCGGGTGGTGATGGACCTGAGCAAGGATGACAACCCCCAGGTCTTCGACTTGCATCCCAGGTGCTGCGGCGGGGACCACTATGGCAGGAATGGTTTTGGATTCTTCATCATTTTCCAAAACCAGGGTGAAATCTGCTGGGTGACTGATTTGAGAACAGCTGCAGATGAACAAACCTCCGTCCTCCACCCTGAATGCCACAAGGGGCTCTACTACTTCGGGATCCAGGAATTAGTAACCTTGATCACGGTGGACGAGAAGTGGGGGGCTCAGTTCTACCTGTACCATGAGATTAGCTCTGCCAACCTCACCTCCTTCTACTCCATCCACCCCAACATACTCAACTTCTTCCCCGGGGGGCTGACCCTCACAAAGGGCACCTCAATCGGGGGCTGGGAATGCCTCAAGGCCCTCCACAATGATTCTGACTCCTCCGTCACCTGGTCCGACAAGGTCATCTGCAGGATCGGCTACACCAAGCAGCAGATGTCCAGCATTGAGCACAACTGGAACATTTCTGCTGAGATGTCCCTTGGGACTGGAGAGCTCATCAAGCTCATCACCCAGGTCCAGTTCTCCCTCAGGGCTGAGTATGGTGGGAGAAGTGTCCACACGGAGCAGGAGGAGTGGACCGAAGCCCGAGAAGAAGAGGAGTCAATCCAGGTGACCCTGGAGCCAACAAAGAACCTGTACATCTGGCAGTACCATCTCAGCCTAGGCCAAGAGCCTGTCTTGTTCTGTAGGGACGTCCACTTCACCAAAGAAAACAACCCTCCCGACTGCATCCCACTCCCTCCAGTCCCCTAAGCTCCCATGAGGATGGAGAAGGCAGCACCATGATGATACTCTGGATATGCCCTTGTGAGCTTCGTTGTCCTAGTATTGGCTCTTCAGATCTTTCCCAAAACTGTCCAAAATTTCTCCCACCTCTTCCTGGTCTGGCAAAAAAATGTTTCCTCCTGGTCTGACAAAAAAGTGCCCCCAAACTGAAAAATGTTTTATTTGTAACCAAGCATTTTCAGGTTTTCTGACTCCCAAAATGACACAGTTTTTGAGGGAAGCCAACACTTGCTGTAAATATTTTGCTTTTGAAAAAAAAAACAGTTTTCCAGCAAAACCCAAGATATAACCAGCTTTCATTATAACCATACACAGCCTGCCTAAACTTCTCCACCAGCCTCTTCTCCTTTTTCCATTTTCTTCCTCCACCTCCTTCACAACCTTTCCCAAACCTTCTGCCAAATCCTATCTGTAACAAAGGTGATTGAATGGCATGTCCTCTCTCTAGTTGTTACTGTTACCCACAGCCTAGAATTTGCTTTTGGCTCCCCCACAGTCAAGAGTCCAGTAGAAACCAGAGGAATCTGTGAAGAGTTGTACATAAGAATGGGAGGTCAATACTATGGATCTGTCAAGGTGTCAGAGTAGATACCAAATCTGAAATCTAGATTTGCTGTTCATGTCTGAATGATATTTAATTAGGATAATCGTGCTTATTGGGTCCAGGGATCATTAACTTTCTCATTTCAATGCTAAACTCTTCTCAGCTCTACTTTAACCCTGGACAGTACTTCCACAGTTAACAAAGTATATAATCTCAGCTTTACAGATCAAAGATTATATACACCAGATGTCCTAGGGATGTACTGAACTCAAAATTCACATGCGTTCTGGCACTCAATGGACACAGATAGACCAGTGTTGGGGCCCAGGACTTACATCATAGACCCATCATTTAGTTGGCTTAATAACTCCACCTCTGCGAGAGCTGGTAGCTATGTCGGCGGGAGAAACTCTCCCTCTGACATAGAGCTGTCTACACAGGGAGTTAAGGATTTTTCAAAACCCTGAATGACATAGTTACAACAAAGTAAGTGTATAGTGTAGACCAAGCCTTATTTATAATCATCAGTTCTTCAGTCTTTCGAATACGTTTGTCACACTTTAAGTAATTCTCTGAAGCACTTTGTCTGAAGGCATCCTACTAACTTGGTCCCTGCTTGTTCTAGTGTGGGGTTTTGAAAGGGACTAGTTTAAACTATCAAAAACAGTTGCTTAAAGTTATTGTTGGAGGTTCATTGAAGCCATTGACTTGGACTGAGGATGGAGAAACACGCTAATGGCATTGCTTAGTTACAATCCAAGATATCTTTCCTCAATGATGTGCTACAAAGACAGCAGACACAAGAGGGGAACTTTCAGATACTGAGATTAAAGAAACAACAAGTGATACAACCTCCAAAAGGAAGTCTCGCCACTTCTCAGCCTGGTAAGCCTGGCACAGGAGAACATGGGACACATGGTTTGTCCAAGTTTCTGGCAGTACTTCTGGGTTTGTCATCTTCATTGGTGACTTCAGCAAAACTCTGAGGTCCACCATGATGGCCCCAGTTTATATACCCTCTGTTGGGGTTCATTGGAGGATGGCAATCTTCTTATTTTCTATTGTACACTTGTTTGCAGTTCTCAGATTTCTGGTCTGTTACTTGTTACTTTCTCTGCTGCTTCAATCATTATTCAGTAGATTATGCAGCCACATTTTCTGTCATTCTTTGCTTATCTGAGGCTCTTTGTTTTATTCATTTTTAACACTGCATTCCTGTATTAAAACAGCCTATTAATTGGGTCCCCCCCCTTTTAAAGCAATTTATTTTAATGTTTCAAAGTCACACACTCTTTTGGTGCTTCTTCCTTTCAATATTTATTTTCCTTCTTGTGTCAGACAATTCCTATCAATTTCAGAAAGCAACAATAAGTTTGAAAAAGAGACACAAGTTTGTATCATTCTTCTTAATGTAGTGGACATGGGGTCAGCTTTTAAAAGATATTTAGGTGCTTGAAGGAGTACGGTGGTGCCTAGTGGGAATGTTATGCATGCCCGTTGGAGCAAGAGCTTCATGGGTTGAGTCTTGCATTGACCTCCTGGAAATCAATGGGATCAAATCAGACCCTTTAAATGCTTTAAATCCCCCTCCCAACTTGCAAACCTGGCTTATCTGCTTCCTATTTCCCAGTTTCTCCCTAAATCTAGTTAGCAATGCAGATGATTTCATTACATCTTCTCTCTGTCTTCTCTCATTATTACACACAGCCTGAATTATGATTTGGGATTGTTTGGGGGTTAAATCTGCTGCCAAAATGTGAAGAAATTGTGAAGCCTAAATAAAGAATCAATTTTTCAGCATTCACCAACTTGTTGGGGTTGAATTTCCTTTGTTTTCTCCTTTGTTTGGGGTCTATAGAAGGGTAAAAATTGAGGTGAAAGAAGCAACGCAGGAGGAAGCCAGGAAGGGCCTGGGAGTTTGGGGTCTTTGTGGAGATGATGGTGGGAAACCTAAAATAAACGTGGGCATTGGGGGAAATTTTGATACTGTGAAAAATTGAGAAATGAGACTGGGGAGAGGAACAAAGGAAAGAGGCGTCACAGTCCTGAGACTCTTCATGGGCCTAAGGTCCTTGGCACAAAGAACTTTTGGGCCCCCCATGTCCCGTTTGTGATGGGGCCCTGCCCCCTGCTCCTCCTCTCCACATTCCCTTTCGCTTCCCCTCCCGCCACCTAACCCTAACCCCATTCCCCACTGCCTCTCCCCCACTCTCCCATTCCCCACCCCCAACTCTCCCATTCCCCACTGCCTCTCCCTCACTCTCCCATTCCCCTCCCCCAACTCTCCCATTCCCCACTGCCTCTCCCCCACACTCCCATTCCCCACTGCCTTTCCCCCCTGTGACGTTCCCCTCTGGTGTTATCTGGACCGGTGATCTGCTAGGCCTCTCCAATCCTTGACTCTAGGAGCCAGCCTTACCCTGCTCTGCTGTGAGAACCCCCACTCCTGGGCGGTTCACACACAGCCTCTGGCATGTAAGCTGCTCCCAGCTACTTGCAAGCGAATGACACTAGCAAATATCTCCGGTTCCAGACACGACCCTGGGAACCTCTGTCTTGCAGTGACTAGTTATGCCCGCTGGACGCTGCAAGCTTATGTAAGTTCATCAATTTAACAAAGAAATTGATATGTGCCAGGTTTGTTATCCCAAGGGGAGTCTCTGACACACTGCAAACCAAACGCACTGCTTCGGGTAGAATAAACAAACAGATTTATTAACTATAAAGGTAGATTTAAGTGATTATAAGTCAAAGCATCACAAGTCAGATTTGGTCAAATGAAATAAAAAGCAAAACACATTCTAAGCTGATCTTAACACTTCCAGTGCCCTTACAGACTTCGATGCTTCTCACCACAGACTGACAGCTCTTCAGCCAGGCTCTCCCCTTCAGTCGCTTGGTGGTGGCGGTGTCTGTAGATGTTGGTGGAAGAGAGAGAGCCTGGCAAAATGTCTCTCCTTTTTATCATGTTCTTTCTTTCCTCTTGGCTTTGCTCCCGCCCCCTTTCAGAGTCAGGTGAGCATTATCTCATCGCAGTCCCAAACTGACCAAAGGAAGGGGGGTGACTCCCTCGAGGGTCTAACATATTCTTTTGTTGCTGCCTAAGCCAGTGTCCATTGTTCCTGTGAGACTAGGCTGGGTTTTTCCCATCCGTGCCCTGACGAGGTGTGATCTACCCCTCTGTTCTTGGAGAGTTTTTGCCTGGGCTTGCTTTAAGCCATGAGGATACATTTTCAGCCTCATAACTATGTACATGAAATTATAATCTATAACCTTACTATAACATTACTAACAAGGAGTCCAGTGGCACCTTAAAGACTAACAGATGTATTTGGGCATAAGCTTTCGTGGGTAAAAAAAACCACTTTTTCAGATGCATGGAGTGAAAATTGCAGATGCAGGCATTATATACTGACACAAGAAGAGAAGGGAGTTACCTCACAAGTGGAGAACTAGTGTTGACAGGTCCAATTCGATCAGGGTGGAAGTGGTCCACCCCCAATAATAGATGAGCAGGTGTCAATTCCAGGAGAGGCAAAGCTGCTTTTGTAGTGAGCCAGCCACTCCCAGTCCCTATTCAAGCCCAAATTAACGGTGTTAAATTTGCAAATGAATTTTAATTCTGCAGTTTCTCTTTTAAATCTGTTTCTGAAGTTTTTTTTTTGTTCAAGTATGTTATAGAATGTCCAAGAAGATTGAAGTGTTCTCCTACTGGCTTTTGTCTGTTACCATTCCTGATGTCTGATTTGTGTCCATTTATTCTTTTATGTAGATACTGTCCGGTTTGACAATGTACATGGCAGAGGGGCATTGCTGGCACATGATGGCATATATCACATTAGTAGATATGTAGGTGAATGAGCCCCTGATGGTGTGGTTGGGTCCTCTGATGGTGTCGCTAGAGTAGATATGGGGACAGAGAAGGCAACGGGGTTTGCTACAGGGATTGGTTCCTGGGTTAGAGTTTCTGTTGTGTGGTGTGTAGTTGCTGGTGAGTATTTGCTTCAAGTTGGGGGGCTGTCTGTAAGGGAGGACTGGCCTGACTCCCAAGGCTTGTGAGAGTGGGGGGTCATTTTCCAGGATAGGTTGTAGATCATTGATGCGCTGGAGAGGTTTTAGCTGGGGTCTGTACGTGATGGCCAGTGGTGTTCTGTTATCTTCCTCGTTGGGTCTGTCCTGTAGTAGATGATTTATAACATTACTATAACAATTATTATAACATCACTATAACAACCATGCTCAATGCATCATGAGCCTTCTGAAGACACCCAACATGATAAACTTTGCATTGGATACCACACAATCATTTTATAAAGATGAAGATTGGGGTGTAGGGTGTTTCCCCAAGGTACACAGCGTCACACCTCCCCTCTTAGTTTACTGCAAGAGGGTTAGTCACTACTATCTCGAAGGCAGTTTGTTGTTATCGTTCTCTTGCCATCCAGCCATTAAGGCAAAGAGGCAGCGTGCCTCAGTTTCCCCTTTCACACACAGCAAACCAGGTTTTTTATGGTTTCTCTTCTGTGATAAGCTTTAAACCTGTTTACAGGTATTAATTGAAAAGTAGCATTATAATAAGTTTTAACATCCTTGTCAATATTCTTATCCCCAAAACTTTGCATTAATACCAATTTTTTTTATCACAGATGGGTGTTCACGAGTATCTTTATGTTACCACCCTCTCTGTTCAGATAGTGTAGTTTGAGGTTAGTTTGTTCATTACGCATGGTGTCCTTTGACTCTCTCCCATGTAATCAGTCACTGGCTTCTCTTTCCCTCCAGTGTTTCCCTTTGTGTGGGCTCTTAATTTAATCATGTTTCTGGCTTTTTGATATCTTGGGGTCTGGCAAGATAAGGATCCAGGGGGATCCTGCACATTGGCTGGCCCTTTGGTGAGCGGTCTCCCAACCCCAGGACTGTACATATGTAGGAAATCCAGCTCCCCTTTTGGGGTTACCCTGTGTTTCCCCCTCCCAGCACTGAGTCCTTCCCTGTCCCCTAGAGGGCTGTGATCTGTGCTCTCTGGGCTAGGCGTGTTTACCCCTGGATCAGATTCACCCTTTCCCAGCAGCTTTCCCATAACTGCTTTCTATGTCTCACTGCCCACCCCCCGCCCCCTTCTGTGAGTTGGATCCTCTGTATTATGGCAAACTACTACCTGGCAATTTCCTGGTCTCAACTCCTCTGCTGTTACAGGCGTTGGAGCTGCATCTTGATGTGAAGAGACACAGTTACTTTCCAAAAACTTATCAGGAATAGCATCCTGAAAAACTGGGACCTGGATTGGGGTACCCTCTGCCACCCCTTTCTCTGTCCCTGAGAAGTCAGCAGTGTGACTGCTCCCCTCCAGGAGGTCAGTTACACAGTTCCTTCTCAAAACCTGGGTCACAGACTGAGTGCCTGGGTGCACAGATGCTGACCCAGCCATCCTTCTAGTGTCCTGGGCATCCTGCCCCAAGTGACAGGTGAGGCGACATTCCTGTACCCCCACTATTCCTTCCACAGTTTCCTCCTCTGGGCTTCCTCCTTCAGCTGCAGAACTCTGCCAGCTAGCAACTGGGAAAGTTTCCTTAATTACTGACAACACCTCTCCTGCCTCTGCGCCTGAGGGCATGTTGCCTTCTGCTGGAAAGGAGCTAGTCTCAGCCCCTCCCATACTTGTGTAACCCTTCTGCCCGTCTTAGTTGGCAGCAACAAGGGCCGGGTTCAGTATCTAGGGGTTCCGTTTCAATAACGCAATGCAAAACCGGCTCGAGCCCCCACCCAGTGACCTGGGACAATTACATACCATCCCCCCGGGCGCCTCTAGGAAGCAATACTTCCCCTCTTGCAAGCACGGAGTCTGAGTGTAACAAAATCCTTTTAATAAAGGAGGGAAACAATGCGGCATTATGTTGGGGAAACACCACAAACAGGATTCATAACACAAACCATGAGCAAAAGACCCACCCCCAAGTAAGTCTGGCAGTGTCCTTTTCCCCTCAGGGTCTTAAGTCCAACACCCCAAAAGTTTCTTGAGTCCAGCAACCCAAAAATCACCCAAAAAGTCCAACAACCCAAGAGTCTCTGTCCCTGGTCAGTGCAGCCCCAGAGTTCAAAAGTTTATCTGCAGAGTTTTACCCCCCCCAGCCTGGGTGGAAATGGGGGGAGAGGGGCATGCAGGGTGTTAAGGGGCACCTTATGTGGTCTGAGGCCGACTGCCCCGCCTCTCCGTGGGGTACTGCTGCAGCCTTCACCACGAGCTGCTCCACTCCACCAGCCATCCTGTGAGCCGCTCCAGCGGTCCCATGAACTGCTCCGCTCTGCCCCGCTTCACTCCACTCACCATCCCGTGGGCCGCTCCAACCGTCCCACAAACTGTTCAGCTCCGCTACACTCGCCATCCCGTGGGCCAGTCCAACCATCCCACAAACTGCTCAGCTTTGCCAGCTGCTTAGCAATAGATCTTCAGGCTCCCCCACTAGTTAGCACAGCACTCAGTGATCTCAGTTCTTAGTAATTTTAGCTCTTTAGTGATTTCAACTTGTAGTAGGGGAGCCCCAGTGCTGGTGCACTATTAGCCCAAAGCACTACTCTGCTATTCAACCATGGAGAGAGGAGGCAGTATAATTGGTATTTCAGGCCCTCAAAAGGGCCCTATCCCATCAGGTATAAATGTCTGTCCCCCACCTCTCTCAATTCACTGGGTTTTGGAACTCATGTCCCTTGTCTAGCGAGTGCTCCTTAGTTGATGGTGAGTCCCTCTGTCATAAAACAGTTCCATTGGCCTTGATTCACATAATCAGGGTAACAACATTTTATTCTTCCTGCCCCAATAACAGATAAACTGGGGATCCCACAGCAGCCAAAGTGACCATTTGAGTGGCTGTGGGCTCATGCCGGGGAGTGTGTGTGTGCCTATGCAAACAAGACCAGTCCCTGAAGTTCTTTTCCACAACTCACCACAATTCACTACCAGATGTCAGGGTAGAGCTCATCCTGACTGCTTACACTTGGAAGCACCCTGCTTCCCTGTGCTATAGAGTCACAGGAATCCTCATCCACCTCAGTGGTTTCTGAGATCCCCTGACCCTTATCTGGGCTCTCCTCTGGGACACATTGCTCTACACTCCCTAGAGCCGGATTTGCCACTGGTTCAGCTGCGACCTGCTGGCAGCTAACTATGTGAACAGTTCTCTTCTGGCAGGAATTACACCCACATCCCTTCCTGATGTGGTGTTGCCTCCAGCTGCAGTGTAGGAGTTGGTCTCAACCACCCTCCCACCTGGAAGCATGTGGCTTCCCCCAGCTGCAGAAGAATCAAGGAGACTCGCTCCCATTCTCTTAGCAGTTCCTGAGACCTTACCCTTTCCCTCAGCATAACACTCCCTCCTGCTGCAGGCAAATACTTTAACCTGAGCTACATGGAAAAAATCATTACCAAGGAGCAGGTCGACGAGGAGGTGTTCCATTACCCCCACAGTTAAAACACTTTCCAAACCTTCCCAATCCACATGGATTTTAGCTAGTGGTACAAGGAATCTGCTTTCGCCCACCCCCACAATCTCTGCCATTTAGCCAGGCAACATACTGGCCTTTGGGACCACACTCTGCTTAACCAGAGAGAGCTGGGCCCCTGTATCCCTCTGCCCCAAGTATTCACTGCCATCAATTTGGACAGCCTGAACATGCTCCATATCTGGTTCTGCAGAGGTTAACCTCACAGAACCAATGCAATAGGTTTCGATTGCTTGGCGGGTTTCTGTGTTCAGGACAGCAGAACTAACATGAGCTATTGTTTGCCTGCTTCCTCCTAGCACAGGGCATTTATTCCTCAGGTGATCAGTGAAATTATACTGATAGCACCTTTTGGGATATTCTACTTTTACAGGAGATTTGGGATAGGACTTACTGCTAAAGGAATGTTTTTGGGTAAGAGACTGTTTAGGCTCCCAGCCCCCTTCAGTCTTCCCAGGGGCAAAATGGGATCCTTTCTTCCCACCAGTTTTAAACACCTTTCTGTGGCCTACCCTCAATAAACGTCTGATTCTGTTCGAATGCATCAGCAAAAAAAGCCATCTCATCCACAGACTTTACGTCTTTGTCCCATAGGCCCTGCTTTACATCAGCCTTACACATGCTTAGGAAATGGCCTTGAGCAACAAGATCCAACATTCCCTCAAAACTTGCCACCTCCTTACCCCTCACTCATTTCCCCAACAAATCTTTCATTTTGTTTACATATTCCCCATTACTCATACCAATATCCCTCTTGAGATTCCTAAATTTAACTCTGTATGTTTCAGGGGTAAATTTACAATAGTTTAAAGCATCTTCAATAGACATTCCATTGAATACATTTCAAGCTTTACCAGTAAATTTTGCAGTCAGGGTAGGAACTCTCTTATCATCAGGGATTTCATGTATTACACACAGCCTTTCGAAGATAGTCAGATATTCAGCAATATCATCGTCCTCACTCTATGCAGGACATAAGTGTTCCCATTTGTGGATTTTTGGAGTGATGGGAGTTGTTGGGGTCGGGGTTCTGGTTCTTCTTCTCTAGCAGGTCCAGCTGGTGTTTTCACTCTCTCTCTCTCTCTCTCTCTCTCTTTCTCCCTGATCTCTTTTTCTTTTCACTCTCTCTCTTTTTCATCCATGGCCTTTCTGTGTACAGCTTCCTCCCTGACTGCCTCTTTTTCTTTTCTTTTTATCTCCAGTTCTTTCAGTTGTAGTAATCTCTGGTGCTCCCTCTCCTTTTCTGCAGATTGAAGCCCTAAAAAGCTCCAACTTTGCAACCGCTTCACTGTTTTCACTCATTTCCCTGCTTTTCTGTTCCTATCCCCTTTCCCTAAGTAAGCAAACAGAAAACAACAAAACTGTGACCTCCTCCTGAGTGTTCTTAGCCACTGCACTTAAGACTCACTTAAAATCACAATTATTAGTGCTTAAAGTGTGAACTTCACTTGGAGTAACAAGCCGTACATACACCCTGCTCGGTACGCCACTGTGACGTCCCCCTCTGGTGTTATCTGGACCACTGATCTGCTAGGCCACTCCAATCCTTGACTCTGGGAGCCAGCCTTACCCTGCTCTGCTGTGAGAACCCCCACTCCTGGGCTGTTCACGCACAGCCTCTGGCATGTAAGCTGCTCCCAGCTACTTGCAAGCAAATGACACTAACCAATATCTCCAGTCCCACACACAACCCTGGGAACCTCCATCTTGCAGTGACCAGTTATGCCCGCTGGACACTGCAAGCTTATATGAGTTCATCAATTTAACAAAGAAATTGATATTTGCCAGGTTTGTTATCCCAAGGGGAGTCTCTGACACACTGCAAACCAAACGCACTGCTTCAGGTAGAATAAATAAACAAATTTATTAACCATAAAGGTAGATTTTAAGTGATTATAAGTCAAAGCATCACAAGTCAGATTTGATCAAATGAAATAAAAGGAAGACGCTTTCTAAGCTGATCTTAACACTTCCAATGCCCTTACAAACTTAGATGCTTCTCACCACAGGCTGACTGCTCTTCAGCCAGGCTCTCTCCTTCAGTCGCTTGGTGGTGGTGATGGCTGTAGATGTAGGTGGAAGAGAGAGACCATGGCAAAATGTCTCTCCCTTTAATCATGTCCTTTCTTCCCTCTTTGCTTTGCCCCCACCTTCAGAGTCAGGTGAGCATTACCTCATCGCAGTCCCAAACTGCCCAAAGGAAGGGGTGAGTCACTGGAGGGTCTAACACAGGGGTTCTCAAACTGGGGGTTGGGACCCTCAGGGGGTCACAAGGTTATTACATGGGGGGTCACGAGCGGTCAGCCTCCACCCCAAACCCCGCTTTGGCTCCAGCATTTATAATGGTGGTAAATATATTAAAATGTGTTTTTAATTTATAAGGGGGGGTCGCACTCAGAGGCTTGATATGTGAAAGGAGTCACCAGTTAAAAAGTTTGAGAACCACTGGTCTAACAGATTCTTTTGTTGCTGCCTAAGCCAGTGTCCATTCTTCCTGTGAGGCTGGGCTGGGTTTGTCCCATCCATGCCCTGATGAAGTGTGAACTGCCTCTCTGTTCTTGAAGAGTTTTTGCATGGGCTTGCGTTAAGCCATGAGGATACATTTTCAGCCTCATAACTATATACATGAGATTATAACCTATAACCTTACTATAACATTACTGTAAAATTACTATAACATCACTCTAACAACAATGCTCAGTGCATCATGAGCCTTCCGAAGACACCCAACATGACAAACTTTGCATTGGATACCACAGAATTGTTTTATAAAGATGAACATGGGGGTGTAGGGTGTTCTCCTGAGGTACAGAGTGTCACACCCCCACTCTCCCATTCCCCTCCCCAATTTCCCACTGCCTCTCCCTCACTCTCCTATTCCCCTCCCCCAACTCTCTCATTCCCCACTGCCTCTCTCCCATTCCCCTCCCCCAATTCTCCTATTCCCCACTGCCTCTTTCCCTCCACCACAGTCCCAAGTCAATTGTTCCCCTGGCTCCTTGTCCAATGTTTGCACCTTCACCCCAGACAGAACTTTGCTGACTCCAGCTCCCAGCAGTAGGGTCTTGTTCTGCGGTTGGCCTGCAAGATTGAAGGCCCCTCAGCTCTCAGAAACTCTCCCTGGAGATCGATCCCCTTGGAGTTCTCCCTATCAGCCAGTTGTGACAGGTTCGGTCACAGAGACCCCCCGAGGCTGTCACTAGATGTGCTGGGATTACCTCTGGGCCCATTTTCTCTGCCAGGTTGGGACTCCAGAACCCTGCCTTGTTGAGCCAGACACGCTAGCCTGCTGCAACACAGACCCAGGTCTGGTCAATGGCCCGAGACCTGGAGACTTTAACCAAAAACTGCTCAGCAGGTTTCCTATCTCCAGCACCCAGACACTCAGTTCCCAGTGGGATCCAAACCCCAAATAAATCCATTTTACTCTGTACAAAGCTTATATAGGGTAAACTCATAAATTGTCCACCCTGTATAACACTGATAGAGAGATATGCACTGCTGATTGCTCCCCCAGGTATTAATCACATACTCTGGGTTAATTAATACACAAAGTATATAAGGTAGGATTTAAGTGGTTCCAAGTAATAACAGACTGAATAAAGTAAGTTACCAAGTAAAATAAAACAAAACACGCAAGTTTAAGCCTAATACATTAAGAACCTGATTACAGATAAAATCTCACCCTCAGAGATGTTCCAATAAGCTTCTTTCACAGACTAGACTCCTTCCTAGTCTGGACCCAATTCTTTCCCCGGTACAATCCTTGTTAGTTCGAGCAGGCATCTTCAGTGGAAAGCAGGGGTGTTCTCATGACTGCACCCCCCTTTGTTCTGTTCCACCACCTTTTATAGCTTTGGCACAAGGCAGGAATCTTTTGTCTCTCTCTGGGTCCCCAGCCCTCCTTCTAAATGGAAAAGCACCAGGTTTAAGACGAATTCCATTATGAGACATGGTCACATGACCTGTGAGACCCCAGTCTTCATTCTTCCAGGGCTGGCCTGCATGTACCCAGGCAGTAAGTTTGCAAGTAAACAGAGACATTCACAACCAATTGTCCTAGTCAATGGGAGCCATTAAGATTCCAAGCCACCATTAACGGCCCACACTTTGTATAATTACAGTAGGACTTCAGAGTTATTGTCATAACTATAAAGGGAAGGGTAACAGCTCTCTGTGTACAGAGACTCCAAATCCTTTTACCTGTAAAGGGTTAAGAGGCTCGGGTAACCTGGCTGACACCTGACCCGAAGGACCAATAAGGTGGCAAGATACTTTCAAATCTTTGGGGGGGGAAGGCTTTTGTGTGTGCTCTTTGTTTTAAGGGGTGGTTCGCTCTTGGGACTGAGAGGGACCAGACATCAATCCAGGTTCTCCCCATCTTTCTAAACAAGTCTCTCCTATTTCAAACTTGTAAGTAAAAAGACAGGCAAGGCGTCTTAGATTTACTTTGTTTTCTCAACTTGTAAATGTACCTTTTACCAGAGTGTTTATCTTTGTTTTGCTGTACTTTGAACCTAAGACAGAGGGGGGTCCTCTGAGCTCTTTAAGTTTGATTACCCTGTAAAGTATTTTCCATACTGATTTTACAGAGATGATTTTTACCTTTTTCTTTAATTAAAAGCCTTCTTCTTTAAGAACCAGATTGATTTCTCCTTGTTTTAAGATCCAAGGGGGTTTGGATCTGTATTCACCAGGAGTTGGTGGGAGGAAGGAGTGGGGATGGTTAATTTCTCCTTGTTTTAAGATCCAAGGGGGTTTGGATCTGTGTTCACCAGGGAATTGGTGAAAGGTTTCTCAAGGCTTCCCAGGGAGGGGATTCTTGAGATGGTGGCAGCGGGACCAAAGCTAAGCTGGTAGTTAAGCTTAGAGGTTTTCATGCAGGCCCCTACATTTGTACCCTAAAGTTCAAAGTGGGGATACAGCCTTGACATGGTGGCACAGCGGTGGAGATCGTTTTAGACCCAAAAGCCAGTAAGAGATTTTTTTTTTCCTTCTAGCTGCTTGGAAAGCAGAGCTGAAGGTAGATGCATATCTTATCTCTCCTTGCCTGAAGGCAGAGGTGTTAAGTTTTTTTAACAAGGGGCTTTGTTAAGAGAAGGGTTCAATCAGTGAGCAAACTTTGAACTGGTAAAGGTAATTTACAGGCTGAATTGTTTTTTTTTTCTTTTTACATCCTCAGGAGTAGCTTGTTAGAAAGTCTCTGTTAACTCAGCAGCAGCCAGAGCTAAGGACATCCCAGTTTCAGTCAACTGCAGAGAGGTGTGACCCAGCACAAGAAAACCAGGAAAATGACTACCAAAGAAGAAAAAGCTAAAGAGGAGGCCCACAAGAGAGCTATGGAGCTGAAAGAAAAAGAGATAGAGCTGAGAGACAGAGAAGAGAAAGCCAAAGAGGGGGCCCACAAGAGAGAGATGGAGCTGAGAGACAGAGAAGAGAAAGCCAAAGAGGAGGCCCACAAGAGAGAGATGGAGCTAAAAGAAAAAGAGATGGAGCTGGAAAAAGCCAAAGAGGAGGTGAGAGAAAAAGAAAGGAAGCATGAACTGGAAGTAGCAAGGGCTAAGCAGGATGCATCAGACCATCCTAGCAACTCCTCTCCAGGTACCACTTCCCATCCCAGGAAATTCCCCACCTACAAGGCAGGCGATGATACTGAGGCCTTCTTAGAAAATTTTGAAAGGGCCTGCCTTGGATACAGCATCCCTCCACCCCAGTACATGGTAGAGCTGAGACCGCAGCTCAGTGGACCCTTAGCAGAGGTAGTGGCTGAAATGCCTAAGGAACACATGAACAGTTATGAACTTTTTAAAAACAAGGCCAGAATCAGAATGGGGCTAACACCTGAGCATGCCCGTCGGTGGTTCACAGCCCTAAGGTGGAAACCTGATGTGTCATTTACCCGACATGCCTACCACATTGGAAAAAATTGGGATGCCTGGATATCAGGAGCAAATGTTAAATCTACGGAAGAGTTGCCCTTCCTATTGCAAATGGAGCAGTTTTTAGAGGGTGTTCCTGAGGAAATAGAAAGGTACATCCTAGATAGGAATCCCAAAACTGTAACCGAGGCGGGGGAGATTGGAGCCAAATGGGTGGAGGTGACAGAAAAGAAAAAAACTAGTAGCAGTTGGAGCGAATATCAGAAGGGGCAAGCCGAAACAAAACCTTATCACCGGGGACAACCCAAGGCCCCACCCACATCCCAAGGGAAACCCCAGATGCCTTCTCACCCCACCCCACCAGTCTCCACCAACCAACATCGCCCCGGTGATGCCTTAGCAGGGCGATGTTTTAAATGTAATGAACTGGGGCATATAAAGGCTCACTGCCCCAAGAACCCCAACCGATTACAGTTTATTACACCCCAGTCACACCAAAGATCCCCAGACCCAGATGCCTCTCTCATACCCTCGGAGCGAAGGGAAACCTTGAGAGTGGGCGGAAAAAAGGTTATCGCTTGGCGGGATACTGGGGCACAAGTGTCAACTATCCACCAATCCCTAGTGGACCCCAAACTCATCAACCCAGAGGCTACAGTGACAATTCAACCCTTCGTGTCACAGTCTGTAACCTTGCCTACAGCCCAGTTGCATGTCCAGTACAGGGGCTGGGCAGGAATGTGGACTTTTGCAGTCTATGACATTTATCCCATCCCCATGCTGCTGGGGGAAGACTTGGCCAACCATGTGAAGCTAGCCAAGAGGGTGGGAATAGTCACCCGCAGCCAGGCTAAGCAAGCTTTCACCCCCATCCCTGCTCCTGAGCCGTCCACCAGAGCCCCGTCTGTGTTACCGGAGACCCAAACACAGGTGGTGGAACCGGATCCCCTGCCAACGACTGCAACAGCCGTAGTGGATCCAATCCCAGAGACCCAGCCAAAGCCAGTCCCGGAACCGGAATTCGCAACGCAACCAGCACCAGAACCATTGCCAGCACTGAGTCCAGCGCTTGCAACCCCGTCTACAACTCCAATGCCAGAGGGCACCAGCGAGCCTGAACTGGCGGAAGCAGCAGATAACCCTACCCAAGAGGCTCAGCCAGAGCCTGAGATACCACATAGTGCACCAGCGGACAGCGGTTCACGGTCAGTGGAAACAGCCCCAGCACCTGCATCGCTTCCAGAGGGACCAAGCCCCAGTCCACAGTCCAAGGAGGAACTGATGTCTCCAGCATCAAGGGAACAGTTCCAGGCCGAGCAGGAAGCAGATGACAGCCTTCAGAAAGCTTGGGCGGCGGCACGGAGCACCCCACCGCCTCTCAGCTCTTCTAACCGATCCCGGTTTGTTGTAGAACAAGGACTTTTATACAAGGAAACTCTTTCTGGTGGGCACCAGGAAGACTGGCATCCTCAAAGACAGTTGGTGGTTCCCACTAAGTATCGGGTAAAGCTCTTGAGCTTAGCCCATGATCATCCCAGTGGCCATTCTGGGGTGAACAGAACCAAAGACCGGTTGGGGAAGTCCTTCCACTGGGAGGGAATGGGCAAGGACGTTGCTAATTATGTCCGGTCTTGTGAGGTGTGCCAACGAGTGGGAAAGCCCCAAGACCAGGTTAAAGCCCCTCTCCAGCCACTACCCATAATTGAGGTCCCATTTCAGCGAGTAGCTGTGGATATTCTGGGTCCTTTCCCAAAGAAGACACCCAGAGGAAAGCAGTACGTACTGACTTTCATGGATTTTGCTACCCGATGGCCGGAAGCTGTACCCTTAAGCAACACCAAGACTAAAAGTGTGTGCCAGGCATTAGCAGACATTTTTGCCAGGGTAGGTTGGCCCTCCGACATCCTTACAGATTCGGGAACTAATTTCCTGGCAGGGAACATGAAAAACCTGTGGGAAGCTCATGGGGTGAATCACTTGGTTGCCACCCCTCATCACCATCAAACCAATGGTCTGGTGGAGAGGTTTAATGGAACTTTGGGGGCCATGATACGTAAATTCATAAATGAACACTCCAATGATTGGGACCTAGTGTTGCAGCAGTTGCTTTTTGCCTACAGGGCTGTTCCACATCCCAGTTTAGGGTTTTCACCATTTGAACTTGTGTATGGCCGCGAGGTTAAGGGGCCATTACAGTTGGTGAAGCAGCAATGGGAGGGGTTTACGCCTTCTCCAGGAACTAACATTCTAGACTTTGTAAGCAACCTACAAAACACCCTCCGACACTCTTTAGCCCTTGCTAAAGAAAACCTAAAGGATGCTCAGGAAGAGCAAAAGGCCTGGTATGATAAACATTCCAGAGAACGGTCCTTCAAAGTAGGAGACCAAGTCATGGTCTTAAAGGCGCTCCAGGCCCATAAAATGGAAGCGTCGTGGGAAGGACCATTCACGGTCCAGGAGCGCCTAGGAGCTGTTAACTATCTCATAGCCTCCCCCACCTCCAACATAAAGCCTAAGGTATACCATGTTAATTCTCTTAAGCCCTTTTATTCCAGAGGATTAAACGTTTGCCAGTTTACAGCCCAGGAAACAGATGACGCGGAGTGGCCTGCAGGTGTCTACTACGAAGGAACAAGGAATGGTGGCGTGGAAGAGGTGAACCTCTCCACGACCCTGGGACGTCTGCAGCGACAGCAGATCAAGGAGCTGTGCACAAGCTTTGCACCGATTTTCTCAGCCACTCCAGGACGGACCGAACGGGCATACCACTCCATTGACACAGGTAATGCTCACCCAATTAGAACCCCACCCTACCGGGAGTCACCTCATGCCCAAGCGGCTATACAAAGGGAGATCCAGGACATGCTACAGATGGGTATAATCCGCCCCTCTAACAGTGCATGGGCATCTCCAGTGGTTCTAGTTCCCAAACCAGATGGGGAAATACGCTTTTGCGTGGACTACCGTAAGCTAAATGCTGTAACTCGTCCTGACAACTATCCAATGCCACGCACAGATGAGCTATTGGAAAAATTGGGACATGCCCAATTCATCTCTACTTTAGACTTAACCAAAGGGTACTGGCAAGTACCACTAGATGAACCCGCTAAGGAAAGGTCCGCCTTCGTCACCCAGGCAGGGGTGTATGAATTCAATGTACTCCCTTTCGGGTTGCGAAATGCACCCGCCACCTTCCAAAGACTTGTAGATGGTCTCTTAGCGGGATTGGGAGAATCTGCAGTTGCCTACCTCGATGATGTGGCCATTTTTTCTGATTCATGGACAGAACACCTGGAGCACCTGGGAAAAGTCTTCGAGCGCATCCGACAGGCAGGACTAACTGTTAAGGCTAAAAAGTGTCAAATAGGCCAAAACACAGTGACGTACCTGGGGCACCAGGTGGGTCAAGGAACTATAAATCCCCTACAGGCCAAAGTGGATGCTATCCAAAAGTGGCCGGTTCCAAAGTCAAAGAAACAGGTCCAATCCTTCTTAGGCTTGGCCGGATATTATAGGCGATTTGTACCACACTACAGCCAAATCGCCGCCCCGCTGACAGACCTAACCAGAAAGAAACAGCCAAATGCAGTTCAGTGGACTGATGAGTGTCAAAAGGCCTTTAACCAGCTTAAGGCAACACTCATGTCTGACCCTGTGCTAAGGGCCCCAGACTTTGACAAACCGTTCCTAGTAACCACAGATGCTTCCGAGAGAGGCGTGGGAGCAGTTTTAATGCAGGAAGGACCGGATCAAGAATTCCATCCTGTCGTGTTTCTCAGCAAAAAACTGTCTGAGAGGGAAAGTCACTGGTCAATCAGCGAAAAGGAATGCTACGCCATTGTGTACGCGCTGGAAAAGCTACGCCCATATGTTTGGGGACGGCGTTTCCAACTACAAACAGACCATGCTGCGCTACAGTGGCTTCATACCGCCAAGGGAAATAACAAAAAACTTCTTCGGTGGAGTTTAGCTCTCCAAGATTTTGATTTTGAAATACAACACATTTCGGGAGCTTCTAACAAAGTGGCTGATGCACTCTCCCGGGAAAGTTTCCCAGAGTTAACTGGTTAACAATTGTTCTTGGAATGAAACATATTGTTAGTTTTTATATAATCAGTAGTATGTCTTATTAACTCTGTTTTCTCCTAGAACTCCAGGAAGAAATCACAGCCAGTGTGGAACCAAACGTCCAACACTATCTGTGATTTGGGAGGCGTGTCATAACTATGAAGGGAAGGGTAACAGCTCTCTGTGTACAGAGACTCCAAATCCTTTTACCTGTAAAGGGTTAAGAAGCTCGGGTAACCTGGCTGACACCTGACCCAAGGACCAATAAGGAGACAAGATACTTTCAAATCTTGGGGGGGGGAAAGGTTTGTGTGTGTGCTCTTTGTTTTAAGAGGTGGTTCGCTCTTGGGACTGAGAGGGACCAGACATCAATCCAGGTTCTCCCCATCTTTCTAAACAAGTCTCTCCTATTTCAAACTAGTAAGTAAAAGACAGGCAAGGCGTCTTAGATTTACTTTGTTTTCTCAACTTGTAAATGTACCTTTTTACCAGAGTGTGTATCTTTGTTTGCTGTACTTTGAACCTAAGACAGAGGGGGGTCCTCTGAGCTCTTTAAGTTTGATTACCCTGTAAAGTATTTTCCATACTGATTTTACAGAGATGATTTTTACCTTTTTCTTTAATTAAAAGCCTTCTTTTTTAAGAACCAGATTGATTTCTCCTTGTTTTAAGATCCAAGGGGGTTTGGATCTGTATTCACCAGGAGTTGGTGAAAGGAGGGTGGAAGGAAGGAGGGGGGATGGTTAATTTCTCCTTGTTTTAAGATCCAAGGGGGTTTGGATCTGTGTTCACCAGGGAATTGGTGAAAGGTTTCTCAAGGCTTCCCAGGGAGGGAATCCTTGTGATGGTGGCAGCGGACCAAAGCTAAGCTGGTAGATAAGCTTAGAAGTTTTCATGCAGGCCCCTACATTTGAACCCTAAAGTTCAAAGTGGGGATCCAGCCTTGACACCCGTTGTCCCCAATTTTGTTTAATATTGCTATGGATCCCCTTTTAACTAGATTAGAAGTAGAAGGAAGTGGTTTTTATGTTAAGGGTAATGGTGTCACGTCATTGGCTTTTGCCGATGATGTGGCAATTTTAAGTAGCTCATATAAAGGAATGATTAAAAATGTGGGTATCTTAGAGGAGTTTTGTAAAAATACTAATCTCTCTGTTAATGTGAAGAAAACGAAAGGCTTTCATATTTTAACTAAACATAAAACCTATGTAGTTAATCCTAAGGATAATTGGCAGATGGGGTCAGAGGAGATTGAATATGTTCAACCAGGGGATTTTGAAAAATATTTAGGGGCTAGAATAGATCCCTGGATAGGTGTAGGGGGACCGGTACTTAAAGAAAAATTGAAAGATTGGAGTGAGAATTTAATTAAGGCCCCATTAAAACCGGCCCAAAAAATATTAATTTTACAGACATATATCTTACCGAAGCTATTTTATAATCTTCTTTTAATAGAACCCCCTTTTAATCTTTTAGACGATCTTGATGTGTTAGTTAGAAAAATAGTTAAAGAGATTTTACATTTACCTCAGTGTACCACAGATGGGATATTTTATTCTAGAGGTAGGGATGGTGGTTTAGCTCTCACTAAGTTTAGTGTGCAAATCCCAAATATGTTAATTCGTAAATGGAGGAGACATATTGTCTCGAGAGATGATTGGATGGACCTATCTTATCTATATGCAGGAGAAAATCTTGTGGATAAAATATTGTCATTTAGTGCAGTAACATCTCATCCCAAGAAATGGAGGGAAGAGGAATTTTTAAGATGGTCGGAACTGAGATGTCAGGGAATAGGGATAAAATATTTTAAAAATGATTTAATTAGTAATTCGATTTTTAGAAACTCTACTAAAGTTAAATCGTCAGCGTATATCGCAGCATTGCAGCTTAGGGCAAATATTTATCCTACTAGGGAGACATTAGCAAGAGGAAGAGGAGGTGTGAATGCTCTTTGTAGATGGTGCGGTAAAGTGCGGGAGACTGTTCCCCATATCTCAGGACAATGTTATAAGACTAAGAATGCTAGGATAAAAAGGCATAATAGAGTAGTGTCTGCAGTTGTAGATAAGGTTGGTAAATTAGGGTGGAAGGCAATGATAGAGCCCCATTTGAGAAATAGTAAGGGTGAGTTAAGAAAGCCGGATATTATATTTATAAAAGGAGATACAGCAGTGGTGGTTGATGTTACAGTGCGATGGGAGGATAATGCCGGAAGTTTGGAACAAGCCCACAGTGAGAAGGTGGCTTATTATCTTGAGTTAGAGGAAGAAATTAAAAACTTAACGGGAGGTAAAAATATTCACTTCTTTGGTTTTGTGCTTGGGACGCGTGGCAAGTGGAGTGAAGGTAATAATGATTTGTTACAATTATTGGGAATGGACAGAAGTAAAAATTTTAAGGAGAGTATATGTAGACTTGTTTTATATTCCACTATTGGTATGATGGCTATATTTAGTGACAGGTAAAGATCCCGGAGTTTCCATTCCGTGTATCTTGCCAAAACTTAATTTTAGCTATTTTGGTTTCCATGCTCTAAATTTTCAAATTTTTAATATTGTTTTGAACATTAACTTATTTAGTGTTATTTAATATCTGTCCTTCAATAGAATGGTTTTAATTATATAATAAATACTTATTAATGGATGAAATTCCAATTTAAATTATTAGTTTATTTTTTTTTTTTTAACTACTGGATGTAGATGCGGACTGGCCGCGTATAATAACCAGGAAAGGGCAGGTAGTCACGCCTGTACATAAATAGGGGGTGGGGTTCTGGAGGGCAGTTAGGAGCAGGGGTCCCAGGAGGGGGCAGTCAGGGGACAAGGAGCGGGGGGAGGGTTGGGGGTTCTGAGGGGGGGAAGTGGGAGGGGCAGGGGTGGGGCTAGGGCAGGATGGGGCGGGGCTAGGGCAGGACAGGGGCGGGGCTCCTCCCGTCCTCTTTTTTGCTTGCTGGATTATGGTAACCCTAGCACAGCTGCCAAGGGGCAGAGTGGGGTCCCAGCTAGGTGTGGCCACAGCTGAATCTAGCACAAGAACAGGCAGCCCCCAGCTGGGCAGGGCTCTTGGGGCAGAGCTGTGGGGGGCGGCGGGGAGGATGGCGCAGTTGGGCCTGATCTCACCTCAACCCCAGCCTGTGTGGTGCAGTTTCTAGGAATGGAGACGGCCGAGGCCCCACCTGGCAGTTGATAACATCATCCTTAGGTGTCCCCCCGACTCCCATCTCTGCTCTGATCCAGGCACGTGGAGGGAGAGGCCAGCAAACCTGTGTCAGTGAATGTCTCAGCCCTAGCCACATACTCTACCAGGCACATGCACAGAGCCTGGGGTGGGGGAGGGAGGGAGAGGGAGGGCTTCCTGTGCAAGGTGCATCAAGGCTCAGCTCCACCCCAGATGTGCACGGTTCCAGGCTGGGCCAGTGCCCAACTGTGGAAGGCACCAGGCCGCAGAGGAACCTTCCTCCAACTCCTTCACTTGGATGCTGGTTGGGGGCTGGGGGTGGGGCGTTGCTTTGTAAGACACCAGGCAGCGAGTCTGTGAGCTTGCAGCTTGTGATGGTCGCAGCCGGACACAGCAGCCTTCCTGGTGCAGAGAAAGGCTGAGATGAGGCCAGGTTAACCACAGCCTGGCCTCTCCTCCTAGCTGCAGAGCTACTTCCCCCGCTCAGCAGGGCTGCAGGGCACTGCCCAGGGTGAGTGCAGCCCTGCAATGCCCATGGCCCCACCGCAATGGACTCAGGCTGAGAGACCCCAGATAGTGACTCCCCTTTTCCACCCTCCGCACCCCAGCTGGTGTGTTTGGGGGGGGCGGGTGATGTCCAAGAGCTGAGACCCACTAACATCCCCAGAGCACATGGTCTTGAGGTTTCCTGCCTTGCATCCCCGCTGCTCAGCCAGGCCTGTAACCCATCCCCCAGGCAGATGCGCCCCAGCTGCGCCCTGACAATGCTGCTCCTACTCCTGTTCCCTGAGGCTCCGGCTGGTGAGTGGGGGGGGGCATAGTGGCCCCCATGTGCAGAGCACTTGGGGTTCAGGGCCCCAGATCTGCACAGCCCCAGCAGGTTGCTCTCTGCTAGCTCTGCAGAGTGGCTGGTGAGAGACAATCCACGTGTGAACTCCTCCCTGGAAGGATCCAGGGGCTGTGGCTTACCCAGGGCCGGCTCCAGGCACCAGCTTAACAAGCAGGTGCTTGGAGCGGCCAAGGGAGAAGGGCGGCATGTGCGCCAATTCGGTGGCGGCAGGTCCCTCGCTCCCTCTAGCAGCGAAGGACCTGCCGCCGCCGATCGCGATCGCGGCTTTTTATTTTTTTGCTTGGCGCGGCAGAAATGCTGGAGCCAGCCCTGGGTTTACCCTGAGCAGAGCGTCACCTGGGGGGACCCAGCCCCTCCCCTTCCTTCTCCCTTGGCCAGGTCTATAAGTGACCCCAGAGGCAGACGCATTGTCTCCTTCCCCAGACTCCCTCTGAGGATGCTGCTGCTGCTCCTGCTCCCCATGGTGTTTCCCTCCTCCAACCCCCCCCCCCAGGGCTCAGGCTGTTGAGTATATGGAGAATAGGCTCCCCAGCCCCATAGGGAGCAGAGCCTGGCACTATCAGAGCTGTCTGCAAACCCAGGCTCCTCCCCAGAGTCAAATACTTCCACCAGCGCTATCAGTGTGTCCCCATCACCCAGACGGGGTGCCATGGGACCTGGGGGGCTATCAGTGTTTGCCCAGGATGCAACTGGCGAGCCTCAGGGCTGTGCGGTCTGCAGGTGGTTATCATTGTGTGCCCAGGACAAAGCTGAGATGCCCCAAAGCCATAGGGTTTGGGGGCATCGGTGTGTGCCCAGGACACAGCTGGGGAATTGTGGGGTCTGGGGGCAGGGAGCTAAGGGGTGAGGGTGAGGGGGGGTTGATGCTACCATAATAAATCCCCTGAGAGGGAACTGGCACACAGAAACTCAAAAAGGGCTGATGTGAACAGTCAACTTAATAAAGAGATCTTGGAGTCATTGTGAATAACTCTGAAAACATCCACTCAATGTGCAGTGGCAGACAAAAAAGCTAACAGAATACTGGAAATCATTAGGAAAGGGATAGATAATAAGATAGAAAATATCATATTACCTCTATATAAATCCATGATACACCCACATCTTCATTACTGCATGCAGATGTGGTCGCCCCATCTCAAAAAAGATATACCGGAATTGGAAAAGGTACAGAAAAGGGCAACAAAAATGATTAGGGGTATGGAACTGCTTTCATATGAGGAGAGATTAATAAGACTGCATCATTTCAGTTTGGAAAAGAAACGACTAATAGGGGATATGATAGATGTGAGGTCTATAAAATCATGAGTAGTGTGGAGAAAGTAAATAAAGAACTAGGGGTCACCAAATGAAATTAATAGGCCGCAGGTTTAAAACAAACAAAAGGAAGTATTTCTTCACACAGCGCACAGTCAACCTGTGGAACTCTTTGTCAGAGGATGTTGTGAAGACCAAGACTACAAGGGGGGGGTCAAAAAAGAACTAGATAAATTCATGGAAGATAGGTCCATCAATGGCTGTTAGCCAGGATGGGCAGGGATGGTGTCCCTAGTCTCTGTTTGCCAGGAGCTGGAAATGGGTGACAGGGGATAATCACTTGATGATTACCTGTTCTGTTCATTCCCTCTGAAGCACCTGGCATTGGCCACTGTTGGAAGACAAGATACTGGGCTAGATGGAATCATTGGTCTAACCTCGTATGGACGCTCTTATGTTCTTAACTCCTAGATAGGAAATGCAGACTTGTGCAACCTGCGTGGTTAGAGCAGGAGCAGCTGGGAGCCAGGACTCCTGGATTCAGTTTCTGGCTCTGGGAAGGGAGTGGGTTCTAATGGTTAGAGGGTGGGGACAGGGGCTGAGCATCAGGACTCCTGGGTTCTTTTTCTATTTCTACCACACTCTGCACCAGTGATCTGGAGTGAGTCATTTTCCCATTGTGCCTGGATTTCCCAGCGTGTGAAACGGGAACGAGGATCTGTCCTGAGTCTACGAAAACTCTGTGGACAGGGCCGGCTCCAGGCACCAGCCGAGCAAGCTTGTAGGAGGCGGCATTCCGCCCAATCATAGGGCGGCACGGCCGCTTTTTTTTTTTTTTTGGTGGTGTTCCGCTCCGGCCGCCCTATAGGGGGCAGCGGTGCAGAGGACGGGAGTGCCCTGCAGCAAGCCCGGCAGGGCAGCCTGCATCCTTCCCTCCCAGGCGACCGGAGCAGCGCAGAGCTCTCCCGGCAGGCGGCGGGGCCGTGCGCCGCCCCCCTTCTCTCTCTCTCCCCCCCGCTCCCTCCCCCGCCCCCCGCTAGCCGGGGCACATCTGCAGCGCAGGGAGTCCCCCTGCACCCTGGCTCCGGCCGTGCCGCAGGTTTTTTTTCTTTCTTGGGGCGGCCAAAAAGCCAGAGCTGGCCCTGTCTGTGGATCAGCATTTCTCACTGTTTCTCTGCAGCGCCCACCACAATGGGGACTCTGATCTCGGTCGGGGGAGAGGTACACCAGTTGGCTGGATTGGGGGCCTGAACTAATCCCCTCTCTTGGAATCTATACCAGGGCAGATCATCGGGGGATGGGAAGCCTGGCCTCACTCCAAACCCTACATGGCCTTCGTGAAGATATAGACAAGAGGAAAAGAAGTAAACAGGTGTGGAGGGTTCCTGCTCCGGGAGGACGTGGTGGTGACGGCAGCTCATTGTAACTGCAACCCTGGGTAAGAAATATAAGATCCCCTCACTCTGAGCCAGCTAGTCCCCTGCCCGGGGGCCAGTTCAAAACTGCGCCCCCACACACACAGCAGGGGAAAGGCCCTGGACTACCTTGTGTACCTTCATCCTGAGGACCAGGCAGTGTCTCCACCCACCCACTTTAATGATGTTAACGATCCATGACTGTACCCACAGTATTGGCCTGTCTGCGGCACCTGCATCCCCTTCTATTTCACAGCATCATCACCATGCTGCTGGGGGCCCACAACATTTCAATAGATGAACCAGGGAGGAAGCATATCCAGGTATGTCAACGAATCCTCCACCCAAAATAAAAAGAGGAGACAGATGAAAATGACATCATGCTGTTGCAAGTACCACCCCCATCCCATCCCCCTATCCCCAATGACCTCACACTGCTGCAGGCACTGCCCACATCACCCTGCCTCCAGTGACCTCACACTGCTGCAGGTACCACCCCTGTCCCATCACCCTGCCCCAATGACCTCACACTGCTGCAGGTACCGCCCCCTCCCATCACCCAACCCCCAGTGACCTCACACTGCTTTGAGGGCTGCAGCTGTCACATGGCCATACCCCTCTATGGCCTCCTCATCACTCCTCTCTCTCTTTCCCCCTCCCTGATCCTTGTGTCCTTTCCCACTTTCCCCTTGGAAGCTTGAACACCTGGCACAGATGAATGGCCGGGTGAGACCCATTAAGCTGCCAAAGGCAAACCAGAAAGTCGAGCCAGGCACAAGGACTTTCTAGCTCAGATACTGAGAAGGCTTCAGATGTGCTGATGGAGGTGGAGTTGCCAGTGAAGGGGGACAACTTCTGCAGGCTTTACTTTGGCAGGGAGTATAACTATAAATCAATGCTCTGTACTGGGGATATGGGAGTCCTTGAAGGAACCTTAGAGGTAAATCTCCTTCGGCCTTGGATGGTTCTAATTCTCAGGGAGCTGTGATGGGGCTGGGTTTGGGCCTGGGCCTGGGGGGACATTTGCTGGAGAAGTACATAATGGGAGTGAGTGGGCACATCTCCTAATAGCTCGGCCCAGGGGAGTCACCTCCATTGTGTCTCACTATAAAGACATGGGGAAAGTGCACCGTCAGATCTTCCTCACCCTGTTCCTTGTTTTCTTTTGAAGGATGATTATGGGGGGGCCCTGGTGTGTGATGGGGTGGCCCAAGGCATTTCCTCTTGGAATTTTCATGCTATGTCCCCTCCTGAAGTCTACACAAGAGTCTCCCACTTCGTCCCCTGGATAGAGAAAGTGATGAAAAAGCTATCGCATTCAAGGAGAGCTTCCCAGCTCCTCTGCAACTTCGGCTACTCTTCAGGGATACTAGGCTCCATTCCCCATTGGCCTGCCCCTCATGCTGTGGTTGGCTCCAGGATAAAGATGATCTAGACCTTTAGTGGCTATTGACATCCTCTTGCACTGGTGCACGAGAAAATCTTCAAATGATGAATCCCAAAAGCTCCTCCACCCGAAGGTAAATAGATTATAACTCAACCTTTTTAAAGAAAATCTCATAGTTTCATGATTTCTGGATACTTGGGATTGGCAGCATTGGTTAAATCATCTTTTTCTGTCAATTAGTTAAACCAGTGCAAAATCCCACGTAGATGGACGATTGATTTGTCTCCATTTACTTTGTGTTGTCCAAATGAGCAAGTTGCTTCTGTGTAACCTAAGGTGTGAATTTAAGTTGGTTTCGTTAAATTGGTGCAGATCCTCATGTGGACATTCTGATTTTGGTTTAGCTAAATCATTAGCAAACAGGTTTCAGCTAAACCAAAATAAGCCACTTGGAAACCAAAATTCACAGATCCATAACTTTTAAAGCCAGAACATAACAGTGGCCAAACTGGGTCAGACCAGTGGTCCATCTAGCCCAGTGTACTGCCTTCCAACAGTGCCAGATGCTTCAGAGCGAATGAACAGAACAGGACAATTATCAAGTGATCCATCCCCAGTTATCCATTCCAGTTTCTGATAGTCAGAGGTTTAGAGACTCCCACAGCATGGGGTTGCAACCTTGGCCATCTTGGCTAATAGCCATTGATGGAACTATCCTCCATGAACTCCATGAAGGGACTGTTGTCCTCATTCAGTCTGACTTGCTGACCCCCTCCCCCCACACACACAACTTCCCCAGCATCCAAGCACCCGCACCGTGGGTTTAAAACTGATTAAAGTCAAGTTGTGGCCACTTTCTCATGCAGAGAAGGCCTCCCGAGTGCTGGATAGACCAATGACACCACTTTTAAACTGATGTGGGTCTGTGTTATTATTACTAGCATTGGTTATTTCTGTTGTGGGAGCCCGAGTCATATCCCAGGACCCCAATGCACCAGGCGCTGTACATGCATAGACCAGAAAGACTCTCCCTGCCCCAAAGATCTTAGTTTAACTCACATTGAGCCGGGGAGCGTGCTTCCCCTGAACCACCTGAAAATGAAATGATCGATCGCTAGGCCCTCGTTCTTTCCATCCCCTCCCCCACCACACTATGCCTGCTGGTTCTTTTTGCTCTTTGCTTTGTACCCCTGGTGTCTGGGCTGATTCCCCGCTCTGGCACTTTGAGTGCAGAAGGTGGGGGCCCACGAGGACTTTAAAAAAATAATACTTGCCACTCCGGGCTTCTGTTATACTCCCAAGAGTACATATGCCCCTGGCCTTGGGTTGTAGTGCTGCCACCACCCAAGTGCAGAACGCATTTGAGAGCCCAGGAAGCCGCCCTTGGGAATTCCTTCCTGTGGGGTACCCTCAAGGCCTTTCACCCCCCCTCCGGGGAAGAGCTGAGAAAAGGAAAAGAAAAATAAATCAGCTGTTGCCACCAGCTTACCCTGGAACACTCTGTTCCTCTTAGTAGCTAATGAATAACATATGCACAGACCTCTTAACTCCTAAGGCACAGGAATCCAATCATGTTCTTAAAAAAGGTAAATTTTATTAAAAAAAGAAAGAAAACACATCTGGAAAATCAGGCTGTTGCTAGATATTAAAAGAGCAACTGAAAAGGATTAAACGCCAAGAATGGCTTTCTTGGGGTCCTGCATAAAAGTTACAAAAGAAATCAAAAGTACCTGTTTTAGCACAGAGGAATCCACAAGCCCAAAATAAAGAGATAAACCTGATCGCATCTAACTAACCATTTCCTGTTCTACTTATATATCTGTAGTTTCAAATGAGTAATTTTAGGTATGAATATTGATGAATTTTCATACCTGGCCCAAGCTTCTTACAGCATAGCTGCTGCTCTGTCTCTCCAGATGAGAGAACAACAAACAGCCCCAGAGGGGAAGTTTTTTTTCCAATTTTAAAACTTTCTAGTCTTCCCATTGGCTTTTTTGGCCAAGTGCCAACTCAATTCCTCTTACCTAAGCATGTCAGTGGGACTTCTTAACCCTTTACAGGTAGGGCAAGTAAAGAACAGCTGCTAAGAAGGATTTTTATAGCTAACTGACTGGTTGGGTGTCCATAAAAGGGTGCTACCTTCCCCCCCCCCATTTACCACACCCTGCAATGAATAAAAATGAAGATAACAAACTCCAAGGGTTGCCTTCCTGGGAAATGAATGAACTCCCCAAGCCTCGAAATCCAGAGTAGCTGCTGCATTGCTGATGGGGAGGGGGAGGGCCAGGCCAAATTTGAGTGAGTGGCGCTGTGACCCCATGTGCCAAGAGGCTATGCCCAGAGTGGGGATCCAAGCCCAGCCAGCCCTGGAGGACAGGAGCTGTGGAACTGTTGGGCGGTCTGTCTCTGTGTGACCCAATCCCCTTGACATCACTCCCCCTTGCGGGTGGAATTGATTTGCTCCATGGAACATGGGAGATCAGGCCAGGTATTCGAGACATAGAGCCACTATGACTGTCTGGCCAGGAATGGCCAACGCTGCTGAGACAGAATACCACCGAGCAGAGGCAGCTGAGCATGGGGATTGTGTCAAGAGAACAAAGATCAGAGAGGTCTGGGGTCTGTGTTAAGATGAGCAGGGTTCACAGACACAGGGGAGCCCATGTGGGGACAGAGAGACGAAGGGACAGGGAGCAAGAAGGAGCAGGACGGTGTGGGTTTTGTCTCTCTGTGCTGACCCAAGCACTTGCAGATGCTCTGTGCTGGGTGACTGATCGATGGTTCCCTTGTTTTGAACAGGCAGCCAGATGTCACAGCAGAGAACTGTACCCTATGGGGGGGATAACGTCTCCCTTAGGAGTCTGGCTTGGCTGCCCTCACGGCGGGGAGCTATGGAGAGAGACATGGGTCGCTGCTTCCCCAAGGCCAATCTCAGAGTTGTGGAGGCCACAGGCTTGCCCCTGTGAAGCTGGATGGGTCCTTGAGGTCCAGCATGCTCAGGGAGTCACTGCCAGGAGACAGGGTACAGGCTGGGACGTGGACTAGACCCTGAGTGTCTGTGATAGATGCACAGATGTTAAGGCCAGAAGGAACTAGTATGACCAGTCTGAGCCTGTGTAGAACATGTCAGAGAATCCCCCCCCTCCATCCCATTGAGTTCTGGCCTCAGCCCAGGAGCTAAATCTCTCCCCACTGGAGCTGGCTGTTCTGTTTTATACCCTCAGTCCCATGTGCTTGGGGAGCACAAGTCCAGGCATGTCTGGGGGCCTTGCTGAGTTCCCAGGCAAGGTTGAACAATTCCCCGTGCAGGTGAATCATTGCATTGTCGCTCCCTTGCTGGACAATGGCTGTTGATGGGTTGTTTGACACCCCGCCCAGGCGTTGGCTACTTTCCTTGCTGTTGTCTCTGGGGAGCTAATATCTGGCCGATACCCCAACTTACAGCATGTTTTACTGACAGCCATACTACACAATCTCATAACTTCATACGCATTAATGATATACATATTTAGAGAGAAAAAGGACTTTCACCAGATCATAACCTTTCCCCTGATACCTCACATGACATGCTTTATATGCAAGATCACAATTATATGTAAATGAGAGATATGGGGGTTACAGGGCACTCCCCCAAGGCATAGAATGTCAGAGCAGGATCACTCTCCCTCTTACACAAGGATAGAATTTTCTCTGGAATTCCATAGGCCTGCTACAAATGTGGATCATTTTATGTCCATTACCTTCTTCAAGGGTTTGCTACCATTAAAATTCCTAGCTCCAGAGTTTCAATGGCTGTCTTAAAAAAAAGATCCTTCACCAAATCAGAGAGCAGGAATGGGGTCATGTGGCTCAGATGCCGAACCTATCACCATAAAGTTTGGCTAGTCGAATTAAACAGCCCATGACAACAGCATATTGAAAACTGAAATGATTGTGTGACGAACATTGAAATTTTGAATGTTTTGTTTTTTGAACTGGACTCAACTTTTATTTGTTTTCAGTATTTTCTTTTCTTTTTTCCCCTCTTTTCTTTCCTCACCCACAAGTATTTAATTATGTGTTATTTATTAGTTATTATTTTGATACTGACTGGTGGTCAGAAAAACTCAAATGAAAGAAACCTGAGATATACTGGGACAAAATGAAGAATTGTGTATTTCCAGATATTTGGAAAATATTGAAAACGGACACCTGTTTGAAAAACAAATGTCACTTGAGGGGGGAAAAAGCCATTTCTTGAACAAAAAACATCTTGTTTAAACAATGTGTGCTTCCTTTTCCTTCACTGATCTGTAGAGAGGATGCTGCGTGTGCAAATGATCCAGGGCTGTGGGAGGATATTGGGGTGCAGGTGGGGTGAAGGGAAGCTGGGTTGAGTCATAAACAAAATTAGTGCAGAATCAGAATGTCTAGTCCCAGATCCTCAGAAGTGTTTGGGTGCAAAACTCCCATTGAAATCATTGGGAGCCTAGATACCTTTGGGGATCTGGGCCTCTAGCTCTTCTCTTCAGCAGATCTACAAGGCAGTTGAGATCATTAGCTTCAGATGGGGAAACTGAGGCACAGAGACTTGCACAAGGTCACCCAACTGCAGAGCTGGGAACAGAACCCATGTGTTGTGAGGCACAGGCTGCTGTTCTAGCTACTAGGCCACACAGCTCCCCAGCTCAAAGCACCTCAGTCAGGTGATCCTAAGCCCCCAGTCCCTCAGCCCCTTCACCATATTACTTCTTAATTTCACTTCCTGTCTTGTATCAGAGGGGTAGCCGTGTTAGTCTGGATCTGTAAAAAGCAACAGAGAGTCCTGTGGCACCTTTAAGACTAACAGATGTATTGGAGCATAAGCTTTCGTGGGTGAATGCCCACTTCATCAGACGCATGTAATGGACATTTCCAGAGGCAGGTTTCATGCATATTTATACCTGCCTCTGGAAATGTCCATTACATGCGTCTGTTGCTTTTGACTTCCTGTCTTGTATCTTCTGCAATCAGCACAGATCTGATACAAATGTCTCCAGCACTGACCTGTGTCATCTCAGGCAGCCGCTGGGTCTACTAGGGCAGGGCAGGGCATCCATCCCCTGACAGTGTTACCCGTTGCTGTAGTGTCTCAGCTCAGTTGGTGCCTTCACCTTCACTGTGTTTGCTTGTTCATTTCACTCCCTGTTCTCCGTCTCCCAGCATCAGTGGAGTGAAGTGACATTCAGCCTTTGTGAGTGTTTAATTCCTTCCAGGACCTTTACAGCTGACCACTGCTATCACACACACAGCCAGGCTGGGATGTTCAAAGCCACCTGCAGGAGTGAGGTGTCAAAATCCCATTAACCTTCAGTGGGCCCTGGGCCCCAACATCCTGATTCTTCTTTACAAGCCCCAGCCCATCCTGTCACATGCTGGGGCTCAATCCCATGGAAGCTCAGTGCCCAGCATCTCCCAATGAGGGGATATGGGGAGATTTTTACAAGGGCTGAACATGCAATGGGCCCCCTAGTACATATGGCCAGGAGCAGGTACACACTGGAGTCCACTCAGCCCCTCACTCAGTGCAAACGGGAACAGCTTCTCTTGGGATCCAGCCTCTCACTACACAGCGACCCTTCATGTGAGGGTGGGTGGGGAATGGGACAGGAGCCTTTCTGCTCCAGGGAATGCTGGCTCCGATCCAGCTCCAGGGTGGGGACTGGCTGGCTCAGGGGGTTCGGGGGTGGGACATGGAGCCTTTCTCTTCTAGGGGGCACCAGCTCCCATCGAAGACTGGCTGGCTCAGCGAGGTTGAGAATCAGATTCAGTATTTAAGGCCCTCCTCCCCCAAATCTGGAGGCAGCGCTGTTACAGAGGAGGGGATTTCGTCTCCTTGACCCATGACCCTCCCCACAGCTCACATCCCCTCTGCAGGGGAGGGGGGCTGTTAAGAAGGATCAAGGGGCCCCCACCGGAAGCTGAGCTGCATCTTGATAAAACCACGGCTCCCACCACAGTAGCACCAAGCCAGGGCAAGAGCTCAGATGCTGTTATTAGCTGCTGAGCCACCTCCCCCAGCTCCACTCCAGATGTGCACAGTACCCAGTGGTGCACGGCTGCTGGGGGGCAGAGCGGGTGCCCCTAACTAGGTGTGGCTCCAGCTGTGCCTGGCACCAGAACAGGCAGCCCCAACTGGGCAGGGCTCCAGGGGCTCAGCTATGTGGGGGTGTGACCCAGCTGGGCCTGATCTTCCCCCCAGTCTGTGTGGTGGGGTTTCTGGGAACGGAGACAGCTGAGGCCCCCCCGGTAGGTGGAAACGTCACACTGGGGTCTCCCCCTCCCCCACATCTCTGCTCTGACCCAGGCGCCTGGAGGAAGAGGCCAGCAAAGCCATGTCAGTGGATGTCTCAGCCATAGCCACATGCCCCACTCGGTGCATGCATGGAGCAGAGGTGGGGGTGGGGGTGTGTGTGTGGGGGGGGTTGCTTTGCAAGTCACCAGGCCAGCGAGTCTGTGAGCCTACAGCTTCTAAAGGTCCCAGCCAGACACAGGAGCCCTCCCAGTGCAGAGAGATGCTGAGATGAGGCCAGGTTAACCACAGCCTGCGCCTCAAACTGGGCCCCTCTTCTTAGCAGCTGAGCCACTTCCTCCCAGCTCAGCAGGGCTGCAGGGCACTGCCCAGGGTGAGCGCAGCCTGCAATGCCCATGGCCCCACCAGAATGAACTCAGCGGCTGAGTGGCTGCAGAGGATGATTCCCCTTTTTTGCTCTCCCCCCCAGTTGGTGTGATAGGGGGTTCAAGCGCCAAGACAGCAAGACTCCCACCCAAGGTCCTTATCACATGACCCTGAGGTTTCCTGCCTTGCATCCACTCAGCCGGAGAACACACCTCCCATGCAGATGCCCCCCCACCTGACAATGCTGCTCCTACTTCTGCTCCCTGGGGCTCAGGCTGGTGAGTGGGGGGGCATCAGGGCTCCAGATGTGCACCTCCTCCAAGGCATACAGGCAGGGCCAGATTAACTCTTCTGTGGGTCCGGGGCTATTAGATTTGGTGGGGCCCCTGTATACAGGTATTTTTCCTAATTTAAAACAAAATGATCACATGGGGGGGGGGTAGAGGCTTGGGGCTTCCCCTAAGCTCTGGGCTGGGGCCAAAATCAGGGATTCAGAGTGTAGGAGGGGGTTCCAGGCTGGGGCAGAGGGTTGGAGTGCAGGAGGGTGTGAGGGCTCCAACTGGGGGTGCGGGTTCTGGGATCGGCCTGGGGATGAGGGATTTGGGGTGGAGGAGGGGGCTCCAGGCTGGGGTCAAGGGAGGTTGTGGTGGGGGTGTGGGGTCTGGGCGGGAGTTACGGTGCAGGAGAGGGCTCAGGGCTATGGTGCAGGGTTTGGGTGGGAGTTAGGGTGCGAGAGGGGGCTCAGGGCTGGGGCAGGGGGTGGGGGTGTGGGGAGCTTACCTGGGACAGCTCTCATTAGGTGCACAGCGGGGCTCAGACAGGCTCCTTGCCTGCCCTGGCCCCACGCCACTGCCAGAAGCTACTGGCATGTCCCTGGCTGAGGCCCAGGGGGGGCAGGTGGCTCCGCACACTGGCCTCGCCTGCAGGCACCGATCCTGCACCTCCCATTGGCCGGGAATCACAGCCAATGGGAGCTGCAGGGGCAGCGCCTGCAGGTGAGGGCAATGTGTGGACGGACCTTCCCTGATCGCAGCCCAGCGGGGAGGAACGGCAGTGCATGGAGCCACCTCCCCTTCTCCTGTCAGGCAGGGCCTGATAATGCAGCAGGGGCTTCAATGGCTGCAGCCCAGGGCCCGGGCTAAGGGGAGCCCTGCAAAAAGTTCTGGACTTTTGGCAGCCTAGATATATGTTCCCGGGTCCCCCCTTAGCCCAGAGCCCTGGGCTGCAGCACCTAAAGCCCCTGCGTGAATCCGGCACTGGGTACAGGGTCCCAGATATGCACAGCCCCCAGGGATGCAGGGTCCTAGATATTTCCAGCCCAGATATGCACAGACCTGGCCAGATGCTTTATGCTAGCTCTGCAGGGCAGCTGCTGATTGACGTACCCAACATGTGAACCCCGCCCAGGGGGCTGTGGTTTGCCCTGAGGCAAACATCACCTGTGGGGGCAGCCCCTCCCTTTCCCTCTCCCCCAGCCAGATCTATAACTGATCCCAGAGGCAGACGCATCGCCCCTTTCCCCCGACTCCCTCTGACAATGCTGCTGCTCCTCCTGTTTCCCAGGGCTCCTGTTCCCTCCCGCCCTGGGGCTGAGGCTGAGGCTGGTGAGTACATGGGGAATAAGATCCCCAGCTTCATAGGTGCTGATGCTATCAGATCTGTCTACAAAGCCTGTCTCCTCCCCAGAGTCAGATGCTTCCCCCAGAGCCATTGGTGTGTCCCCAGCACCCAGCTGGGGTGCTAGGGGATCGGGGGTGGGGTGGGGCTGGTGTGTGCCCAGGACACAACTGGAGAGCCCCAGGACCATAAGGTCTCAGGGTGGCATCAGTGTGTAAACAGCCAGTGCCAGGACAGGAAAGGCAGATCTGTACAGCCTGTGTGGTTAAAGCAGGGTGGGACTCCTGAGTTCATTTTGTAGTTCCACCGCACACGATGGCAGTGATTTGGAGTGAGTTAGTTTATCTCTTTGTGCCTGGACTTCCCAGTCTGTGAAATGGGGATAAGGCTGCTTCCTTTAAATGCCCTGGAGCAGGGATTCTGTGCAGCACCTGGTACAATGGGGCCCTGATCGCCCTCATGATCGATGCAGCGCTTGGCACGGTGGGGGCCCTGATCTCGGTCAGAGTCTCTGCAGTGCCTGACACAACAGAGCCCTGCTCTCAGTCAGTGGAGGGGTTCACCAGCTTGCAGAATTCGGGGCCTGAACTCTTTCTTTTGGGGGCTCTGCCAGAGGAAATCATTGGGGGACAGGAAGGCCAGCCTCACTCCAGACCCTACATGGCCTTCATGAAGACAGAGACAGAAGGAAAAAGAGCAAAAGGTTGTGGGGGATTCCTGATCTGGGAGGATGTGGTGGTGGCGACAGCTCATTGTAACTGCAACCTGTGGTAAGAAATGCAAGATACCCTGTCCCTGAGCCAGCCAGTCCCTGTCCTGGGCCATTTCAAAGTGGGTGTATGTAGACGCTGCCTTGGATTCAGGATGAATGTACAGAAGCCAGTGCCTCCCCCCCACTCCCCCTGAGCACTGGCTTCTGTACATTC